>NW_022170663.1:33525258-33648293 GCF_008802855.1 Photinus pyralis
ACTTGACCTAAGCAAAGAATTAGGTATATCATCGGGGCCCGAGGAATGTTTATTTTTTATGCTTTTTTTTAAACAATTTAATAATTCCGTTTCACTAAAAGGCAGTGCACACATACTATCGCGAATAGTCATATTAGACTCAAAGTTGCTAGTCGAATAGTTTCTTTAATAATATTTTCAAGTTCTAAAAATGACCAATAGAGGGCGTAACTGCCATCTTAAATTTTAAAATTGCATTTTTTTTTAAATTTCGCATTATAAACTAAAAAAAAAATTTCACATTTTTAAAGAGAACAAGTTCTCTCTATCATTTTCGTAAAAACAAAAACTCAGTTATTTCAAAAACAAAGATGGTGTGGGGCGTTCAATTGTTTTTGCAATAACCTGCTTTAACTTCTTAACCGTTTGACCGATTGTAACAAATTTGGTATCGTTGAACAGAGCATTCCTTGGGACACAAGAATCAATCATATTTTCCCAATATTTGAGGTTAGGAACGAGATTTTGAAAAACGGTTTTCACTGACCTCTTTGGCTACCTTTTCATAAAGAAAAAGTCATATCATATCATTCCATTTGATCTTTTTGATTTTTTTAGGATTTAGGGTCATAGTGTCAAAACTAGCCCCCTAGCGGAGAAGGATTCAACTCAATTAACTATATTTTGGTTGATTCTCATTGCCCAAGGAATGCTCTTTTCAACCATACCAAATTTGTTAAAATCGGTCAAACGGTTAAGAAGGTTATTGCAAAAACAATTTTTAGTTTATTATTCGAAATTTAAAGAAAATGCAATTTTGAAATTTAAGATGGCAGTTAACGCCCTCTGGTGATTATTTTTAGAACTTGAAAATATTTTCCAGCGATTCTTCATAACCGATTTACCCAATAATTTTTTTTACCCCCAAGTCATTTGACGAACGGTTCCCGAGATATGGCAGAAAACATAAATTGGAATTTGAGATGAAGAGGAACAATGAATTTTGGGGTAATGAAATTGAGAAAAGGTGTGAGATCGAAGTGCATTTTTGTGGGGTAGTATTCTATTAGCCAATTTTGATTGACGTGAGAAAATTCGCAGCGGAAGATACCTTTTGGACGCCCGCTGTCGACTACCCCTCGAAGACGCGCGCCTTGCAAAAGGCAAAACACAGGAGTTCCGACGACACCAATTTGAATAAAATCGGAGCAAAACCGTAGAAGAAGATAGGAAAAAACTGAAAAATCACCACGTTAGTATACACGCTCGGGGATGGCGCCCGGGTGACGCCGACCCCACATCCTATAGCCATCGGTAAAGTTGTTAATTACACGGCCCCGGTAGGCACACGTACACTTCCTTGTCTTTCTACAAGCGTTCTCCTACGGGCCCGCATTTGCTGCCAGCAAGCCAGCAAACCGGTCGGCTAAAGTGAGATTAAAAGCTACCTTTTTACAAACAAATTTGCAAACATGCGCTAAAAAAAATCATCTTATAGATAGCAAAAAATTAGGCTCATCTATAGGAATATGCTCATTACCTTCTAAATGAGTCAGGCACAGTTATTTTATACGCTACAATTCTGTTCCGTTCAAAAAATTTACACAGATCGATTCCTTTCAGAATTTTTCTGATTCCTTTCAATAAAATTTAATGCAATTTCTTAATCAGAACCGATCTTTATTTTTAACAAATCAAAAGAATTACGTTACCTTAATTAAAGCGTTTTCTGGCTCTCCGGATGGAATACTGCTGAGATTGGATTTGTACGATTTATCATCTGCTTTTAACCAACTTTCCGCTCTCGGATTAATAGCGTACTGCAAGGCCAAATCGAAACTGATTTAATTTGTTTCTTGAAACTTCCGCTTTTGAAGTGGAATTTTTCAATGATTAATATTTCCCCTAACGTCTGATTTATTTGAAGGAAAAGTGCGCTCATACTTTTATAATTTTTCGATAATTCCAAACATTAAATCTAATGCATCGTTTTTACCGAAAGAGATTATTTTTACTGAATTTCCACGATAATCCTTTCTGAATGGGTTTACGAAACGTCCGGTTAATTTACCTTCCCACGAACTTACTACGTTCGCAACAAATAACTGCGTTAAATATTCCTTTTGTAATGTTTATTTACTGACCACAACTGAACTTCCGTACATGTTATCACTAAGGCGGTTTTTTCTCGTAGATTTATTTTAAGATACGTCACGTACGACACTTTAGTATTCATAACTTGCGAAGTTTTTCGATTTTGGACTACCGGGCGGCTTTGGGCTAACTTTAATTACAAGTTCTTTTACTTGAGATCCGCCAAGGCTCAAACGCGAATTTTATTGCGCGAATATATTGGTTTTTCCGCTGACGGCTTCCCACTTAGTGCGCCAAAAAAACAGACCTTCTCTACTTCGTCCCTACTTTTTCTATTTTACAACACCCGCCTACTAAATGGCGCTAATTCCAGTTGTGGTGGGTGAATGTGTTTTTTATTTATTTTAGATGCTTATTCCCCATTTGCTAAAGTGTATTTTTATTCCAGCGGGGTGATTCAGATAATACGAACCGGTTCGTTTATAAAAGAATACATTGTATTGTGTTATTTCCTTTATCCTTTTTTCTCTGAAACGAAGAAAACTTCCACCAGGGGTTGGTTGAGGTGTCCGAATACAAGAAGAAAATATACTAAACTGGTTTAGGAAAGCATTTTGTCGCCCAACAGTGACTTTCGAACGACAAACTCTTAACACAAAGAATCCCATTTTGTTCGTAAAAAAACACTCTAAAAGCAAATATTTGACTAAAATTGAATTAAAATTTGGGATCTGCTCACTTCCTACAACTTTAAGGCTCAGCATTCTCGATCGCCACTCACGTTTCATGTTGTAACTGGAGCACGTTGACGGATTTCATTTGACTGGAATTTTACTTAATTTTTTTTGTGATTTCATATTCATATTTCGTGTTACGTTGGGGTTACCCGTGTATGTAGCACTAAAATTCGTGGGCAAAAGATGTTTGATTTTTTTTTCTATTATTCTCCTGGAATACGTTCTGACTTTTTAATGCGTGCGAAAGCTGGCGGCGACGGTGAGTCGTGAGATATGACGTGGTTTGTTCAAATTACAACAATTATTTTGCAGTTGTTATCGAGGGTGCTGTGTCGAGCGCGAATTGTTGATTCAGAGGGATTACCCGTAGTGTGGATTTTATATTGTGTTAAGAAGCGCGTGTCACTTAGACTGTCTGTAATTTGCCACAAGGTGTTTTTATATATTAGTGTGACAGTCTAATAATCGAAATGGTGTAGTATTTCCGGAGAAAGTTAAGTGCGCATGCGTGGTCAAACGCGTGAAATTGCGAACTAAATTTTCATTTCCGGTTTAGAAGCTATTACCATAATTACGAACAATAGTGGAAGTTTAACCCACACAGAATTAAAATCGTGTAAGCGGGATTGCGAGATATTAGATAATATTGCGAGTACGACGTCAAACGAGACGCGAGGAAATATAAGAACGTACTACTTGAAGAATCAGTATTTAGAATTTACACGACTAAAGAACATCGACGTGAATTTACTATATACAGCTGTGGATGAGGTAACCATATTTTTTATATTTTTATACTCTAAATAAACCGATTCCTTTAAGGGTGTTGAAAATGTAGACTTTTATCACTTAAATAGAAAAGGAAATTTAGGCAATTTTCTCAGGGTGTGCATGTTAGTGGAATAAACTTATAACCAACAATTCGCTGTCGAAACACGTATTGAGCACGAAACGGTGATGTGGTTTTCTGTTGTTTCTTTATTAAAGGCCAAAGTGTTAAGCAGAAATTCGTCTTCGTATTTACAAACAAACAACGTACTTTGCACATAAACATCGCATTTATAAAAATCGCCCAACGTAAAACTGTCTGCTTATTTTATATTGCAAAGTTTCTCACATAAAAAGTACTGATCTACACCGGTCAAAACGATGTAACAAAGTCAAATACACCTATTTCCGCAACACTCATAAAAGCATCCCCTAACTAATACCTAAAGTTGAACAATTTGGAGACGCGAAACTTCCAATTTACACGTTATCCCATTTGATGACCTTCCACGAATGACGTCTTTGCCATTGCCGATTTAGTTAACGCAACAGCGGCGACGATTCCATTTTTTTTTACTTTTTGCTTTCAGTTGGCGCGAAGTTTTATTCTAAATAAAGTTTCCAAGTTTGGCCGTCCATCGTTTGAGATATATTCTACATGGCTGCGATTCAGTAAAAGATAGATCAAAACAACAGTTTTGCCTCTTTCTACCGGATGCCTTCATTAAAACTTTGACTTGTTTTTATTTGCAAAGTTGAGGCACAAATAATTTTATTTTGGATTTAGGGAAATATTTACCAGTTCTAAGTGACTTATTATATGTTGCTTAAAATACAACGACCACTATCAATTAAGTCTGTTTTTGGTGAGAGAGGTATGGACTTGAAACTAAATATTACGATTTTGTAAAATTTAAGATTAAACTTTAATTCCTTACATTCATACTCAAAAATTTCAAAATACGAAATTTCGTCGTCAAGATCATCAATTTGTTATGCACCCATACAGGGATGCTACTTTTTGGGTAAAAATACTTTATACAATCTGGAAAGACATCCAAAATCCTAGAAAAAGTCGTTAATTCTGTAACGAGTACTTACAAAACTTAAATTGCCTTTTCTAGCTAGGTTAATACAAAAAAATCACATATTCTCTCTATTAAGAAGCAGTTGTAACGGGTCGCCCGCGTCATTTTAAAATTAAAAAAGTAATTTTTCGAATTTATTTTTGAAGTATGGGAAAATTTGCAAATGTACCGCTTCATAGTGATCTTGAACAAAGATATGTCTGGCGATCACGAGACATGTCAAAAAGCGTACCATTTCTAAAGAGTACAATTTATAGCAGAAGAGAATTTTACTCACGTCAATAACTGCTGTAAGTTAATATAATTTTTTGAATTGTATAAATTAGGCGTCGGTTATTTTTGGGAACTTGCATATTAATTTGGTTTGAAGTAATTTCAATTTTTCCTGAATGAATCGCCCCATCAAAATTAATTGCATGAACAGATTTGTATTTCATGTATCGATAGGGATCAGGTTCAAACAAAAGGTTTGGATTATGTCGTTTTATTGACTGAGATTCGCATATAATTTCAGTATTTAGTTGGGTTACTTATGTATTTCTCAATGAGAAAAAATAACTAAATTTAACGTTAACTTCAATTAAACGTATCTGAGAGGACTAGGTGAATACATTTGTTTTAAAACCGGCTCTAAATTTAGGAAGTAAAACACTTTTGGTTTTAGTCTTTTAGTTTGTATACGAGATGACCATAACAAACCGCAAAAACCGGGTCCGTTAACTTGCCCCCCCCCCCCCCCACTGAGAGATTTGATAGTCGTATTATTTTGAAATGAATGCGCTCGTTATGCGCTCATATGCGCCACCGATAATAACTCTTGCGCCATTATCGTTTTTTAGAAATCCGAAAAAACATTTGGGGGGGCCAAGTGAACGTAGCCCCCCCCCCCAGTACGTATTTTGTCCCTTGTAACTAGGTCACCTGATACATTTGGTTATGCGCTCAATTGCGCCACTTGAATTAAAGCTAGCGCCATTACGGTTAAGCCGTGACAAATTTTCAAAAAGTGGGGGGGCCAACTTAACGCCAACTTACTTTTTTTTAACATGTTTTCATACGAAATTGTACTCTCAGGTATGCGCTGAAATGCGCCGTAAAAATATATCTTTGCGCCATTATTGTTTTTTGGTTGTCCTTAAATATATTTGGGGGGGGCCAAGTGAACGGAATCCCCCATAACGCATTTTGCTACCGGTATTTGTGCCACTTGATACATCTGGTTATGAGCTCAATTGCGCCACTTGAATTAAAGCTAGCGCCATTACGGTTAAGCCATAAAAAATTTTTAAAAAGTGGGGGGGGGCTAACTTAACGTTTTCAAAAGTTACGTTTTTTAACATGTTTTTTCTACTACATCGTACCTTTCATCATGCGCTAAAATGCGCCGTAAACAAAAATCTTGGCGCCATTATAGTGTTTCAGAAACACTCTACAGGGTGTTTTTTTGGGAGCTTTAGTTAAACGATTCTGGGAAAGTAAAATAGGTAGGTTTTTAAAAATTTGTATTTAGGAGTTACTCCGAAGGCCGAATCGATGTAAAATATTTTCAAAATGGACGCACTTCCGGAAATAACTTTTGAAAACGCTAAGTTAGACCCTCCACTTTTTAAAAAATTTTTATGGCTTAACCGTAATGGCGCTAGCTTTAATTCAAGTGGCGCAATTGAGCTCATAACCAGATGTATCAAGTGGCACAAATACCGGTAGCAAAATGCGTTATGGGGGATTCCGTTCACTTGGGCCCCCCCCCAAATATATTTAAGGATAACCAAAAAACAATAATGGCGCAAAGATATCTTTTTACGGCGCATTTCAGCGCATACCTGAGAGTACAATTTCGTATGAAAAGATGTTAAAAAAAAGTAACTTTTAAAAACGTTAAGTTGGCCCCCCCCACTTTTTGAAAATTTGTCACGGCTTAACCGTAATGGCGCTAGCTTTAATTCAAGTGGCGCAATTGAGCGCATAACCAAATGTATCAGGTGACCTAGTTACAAGGGACAAAATACGTACTGGGGGGGCTACGTTCACTTGCCCCCCCCCCCAAATGTTTTTTCGGATTTCTAAAAAACGATAATGGCGCAAGAGTTATTATCGGTGGCGCATATGAGCGCATAACGAGCGCATTCATTTCAAAATAATACGACTATGAAATCTCTCAGTGGGGGGGCCAAGTTAACGGACCCGCAAAAACCTTCCCTTAATTACGTTCCTGGGTGTCCTACTAACACGAAATCGAACAAAATCGAGAAAAACGAGCAATTACTAAAAGTGCAAGTGCACTACCGCAAAAAGACAACGCTTTTTTCACATTCAACTTACGCCACTGATGAAAATTAAGCATTGTCAATATTTATAAAATAAATGATTAAAATAATAAATTAACTAAACTAACTCAAAGTACTCATAATTAATCGTAATTGTCTGTTTCTTCCCTTTAGACATTACAACACTAATGACCGCAAACTACATAAAAGAGAAATAAAAATCGGAGAGGCAATAAATTCTCACATTTTTCTTTAAATTTGTACTAATTACAGAATGATATAAAACCACCCGTCTTTTGCTACTTTGCTAATTACACTACTGAACCCTTTGACGTGTAATTACGATCAATAAATCGCTAAACTTAAATCCGCAAGTAATATGGAAATAAGGCCGACAAGTTAGGCTCCAATTGAGTATACCCCTCGACGTAATTCGTCGTTTTCACTGACATTCATCATGAAATTATTAACTTTATCTAAACAAATTCAATAATACCAGCTTAATATCAATTGTCTTGCGCGAACTCGAATAACGTTTTTAAACACAGATTTCTTTTCAATAGTTTATAAATCTGTACAGTCAACTACAACGCAAATTTAAAATCTGGTTAACACTGCAAACGCTGCAAATTACTATAATTGGCAAACTACAACGCTTACGAACTATAATTGTTCATAAATAGGTACCTTTATTGTTCAAGAACTTGCGGTACTAGTTGCGGTTTGATCGTTTCTTCGACATCGAATGGGATTGGTACTACTGGTTCCACTTCTTGTAGTTGGCATGAGCTGAATTCTGCACGGACCGCTCACAGAATTCAAGAGGGGTCTTTTTAATCTTCTCGAAAAACTAATACTTAAAAATTATCGTTGAACTTTTCAGCTTCAAATTCATTTCCATTTGAATGAAGACTTAAACAAACGCCAACTCGGGTTATTATTAATGAAATAATTATTTTCCTTCATAGAGCATTCGGATATGCGACTTTTTTTTTTTTTTTAATTAAATCGTGTATTTTCAGATCAACATACAAGTGTTATACATGACATTTATGACAGTAAAGACACAAAATGACGAGAATAATGACAAGACTTATTCTAATGTCTCTGACGGATCATGCGAATTTATAAAAATTGAATGTATAACATTTAAAGGATTGGCTTAATCACTATCGTCTTTGGAAGCTATAAGATCTTGCCGCATTTTTCGTTTTAATCTAATGAATAAGTTTTTTTGGCAAAGATTGAAAAACACTGCACCGTCGCACGCACTTGCATTTTTAACGAACTTCTTTGCACATTTTAACGTGTCTTGAATAGATGAAACGCCTAATTCGTAGTGGAGCTGATTGTTGCGTATGTACCAAGGGGCGTTTACAGCAATTCTAAGGATTTTGTTTTGAAATCGCTGCAATTTCTGAATGTTGGTTTTGGAAGTGTTGAGCCAAATCGGACTAGCGTAGAGTATTAATGGTCGTAATAAGGTCTTGTATAGCAACGTAGTGCATTGGGGTTTGAGTGAGGACTTTCGATTTATTAACGGATAAAGCTGTCTTAGTCGATTGTTGCCTTGGGAGAGTTTTTGGTTTATATGGTAACTCCAGGTGAGACGAGTATCTAAATGAACTCCAAGATATTTGACTGCACTGTCCTTTGGGTTCCATGGTATGATAACTGCGCTTATTTCGATGTTGGGTGGGTCAATAATTCTTCTCAGAGTGAATATCTTACTTTGACATTTTGCTGGGTTGATTCTGATGTTCCAGTTATTGTACCACTTAATAATTTTGTTTACGGCATTCTGTAATTCGTGAACTGCTTCTTCCAATATTGTTCTCTGTGTAATGATGGCAGTATCGTCGGCAAATATGGCTAGGGATGCTGTTACTGTTGGTATGTCTGCTGTAAAGATATTAAAGAGAAGTGGCCCCAAGATGCTTCCTTGTGGAACGCCAGCGTGAATTGCTTTGATTTGTGATGTGTAAGAATTTACTTTAACTGCAAATGTTCGATGTTCAAGGAAGGAGAAGATTATTGTTTGCAGGTAGCTAGGAATGCTCAGATCCAGTATCTTTTTCTTCAGACCTTCGATCCAAACCTTATCAAAGGCTTGTGCTACGTCGAGAAGGGCCATTGTGGTGTAACACTTATTTTCAAATCCAGTTGAGATAATTTCGCTGGCGCGATGCTGAGATGGTGAGGATCTCCCAGACCTAAAACCAAATGGCAAAGGCCTGTCTACAGTTCTCGGATAAATGAATCTTATTTTCAAATCCAGTTGAGATAATTTCGCTGACGCGTTGGAGCTGGTGACATGTTGAGTGCCCTCTCCTAAAACCAAATTGGGAAGGTGGCAGGGTATGTAGTGTTTCAATGTCTTTCAATAATCGAGTGTAAATAATTTTTTCGAGGACCTTGGAGAGAGTGTTTAGTAGGCTTATAGGTCTGTAGTTATTGATGTCGTGTTTGTTTTTGCCCGGCTTGGCGAACATGAGGATATGTGCGACTTGTAACGTGTAGGTAGAGTTGGCGCTGCGTTATCTCAAGCTCGCCCCATAAACGGCCAACTAGCTTAAGGTTAAACACAAAATAACAGCTTAAGAATTTTCCACAGCGGTAGTTCGTTCTCGGTAAAACGATCTTCATAACTTCGTTGCACTTATCAAGGGTTAAGCGCCACTCAATTTCTAACTTAACTCTCCCCGTATGAAATTGAGAAGTACAAAAGTACAAATCAATGAAGTACCAAACAAAATACTGGTTTATACAAGCAAATGATAAAAATCAAAATAAACACGGACAGCGTAAACACAAATATTTATTATTTTATTTTGCATTTATTTTTGAGTGGGCGGGGTTTCAGCCAAGGCTGCTCTACCAACCCAACCCACTACACATTTACAAATATCCATGCCCGAACCCGGATTCGAACCAGGGACCTTTAGCACCACAGTTCAGCTTTAACTGATAAATTGATGTTCCGAACACAAACTCGAAAGTAGAGGCTAAATATAATTAAGTAAAACATAGAAAGAGATGCTAACCTTAATGTAAATTAGACTAAAGGGCCTCGCCTTACTCGTAGTAAGCTTACTATCAAAACTACGATACTGGACTCGGTAAACGGTAATGGAAGTTGTTTCATGGTTAACGATCGAATCCTTGATATCAAATCTGGTGCATGACCCAATGACCCAATTTCAGCAAATGGCGCCCCTGATCTGCAGATAGAAAGGATGTCAAAAGGTGTTGACACGCGCAGGCAACGGTGGTTTATTTATTTATGTTATTTTATCCTTCACTTGTTCTGGGCCCTCAACAGGCTTGCGCCCAATTACAGAGTGACCCGCATAATGCTTTTTTAGAGGTGCCTCTGCAGAAGGTCTTAAGATTTAACCCAAAGTTACACACTCGTACATCGACGGCATGGTAGGCAAAGCGTCTTTCAACGTAAGCTGGTCCTTACAATTGAATTAAATTCAATTTGTCCGTTAAACTGATAACAATTAACTTTAACCCTAAATTAAAACCCTAAAAGAAATTAAATGTAACCCTCTTAGTTGATAACCAAAAATGTACATAACTCTTTAAATAAGAGGGCTAATTATAGATGAATGAAACAATCGTCCATGGAAAAGGTTTTACAAATATCAGCCGAACCTAAAGAAAGATACACTTCAAGTAAGTGTAATGCAAATGGAATATCTACGAAGAAGCAAAAAACGCGGCTAATATCCTCTATAAAGAGTTAAAGGTGAATCCGATTCAGTAGCTACTGCGGAATCCTCCGATTAAAAATACAATCGCCAAAGATTTAGAACATGTGCGTGACGGCAATTAAAATTCCATGCGTTTCCAAACTAACGCCTCAGCTGTTTTTTTCGCCGAACTGTCACTTCGTATGGTTCTCGACAGAAAGACGAAAATGAATGTGTACAATCCATAACCACTAATCGCAGCGCCGCAAAATTTAAGAAGTGTGATTTATGACGTTTATAAAAGTGACTTCGTTCACGCTTTCAACTTGTTGAATTATTTTATGAAAATCAGCATTCCGTGAAGCGTTTTTAGAAAATTACATTAATTTTATAGTACTTTTCCGTCCATCTAAACGCACTATTGATGGAATTATTAAAAAAATTCAAGAGACAGGTTCGATAAAAGATCAAAAAACTGAAAAATACAGTCGTAACGCTCGTCCATAAGAAAATATTGATTTGGTTCGTAAAAGTGTTGCTGAAAACCCTGAAATGTCCATTAGACCACGTTTACAACAAGTTGGAGTTAGTATATCAATAACATGTGGTTATCCTAGGGATTATCTGAAAAAGTTATGTCTATAATAATAATCCAGTGTCGATTCCTGAACCTAAGAATGAAATTATTCGTGTCATTAGTGAGATATAGAACCTGAATTATGTCAAAATGTCATTGAAAATATTATCAAAAAAAGGGGACCTCTATCGAGCTGTAAGAGGAAGCCATTTTGGTAGATATTATTTTTCATATATAAATGTCATAACTGATACTTCAATTACAGCGTACGTGACGCTAATAAGCCCCCCAGGTATGATCATGAAATTGATAGAAATGGATAGAGGGCACCTTAATAACACGTTTTCAATTAAAAAAAAATGCGGAAGAAGGCCTAAATTTTCCACAATCTTAATTAAAAGTTCACTTCATTTTCTGGAAATCTGGTGTTATTTTACGTATATTTCGTCACTCTTAAGTTGGCGAAACTGAAAAATTTTATGTGACAGCTAATTTTTGTAGGAGGTTAAGTTAACTTCTTCGTCTACTAAATTGAAATGTGCTGGGTTTAACGTGTATATTAACACATACCTAATACAATAAAAGTTGTCTTTTCTGTATCGATCACCGAGAGGGGAAACCAGGGCACTTCCTGCATGTTTCATATACCAATCTACTCTGCTGCCGATTAATTCGGAACACCTTTTTCGTATGAATCGCCGCTTAGCATCCACCGCCTTATACAGCCGAGAGGGGAAGGCACATCTCTCGCATCTTCCATGGGTAGCCTCTATGTTAGCGATCACCGATTAACTTGGAACGCCTTTTCCTTATGAATCGCTACTTAGTAATATTACATGTAAAGAACTACTTAATGCTTATAATGGTATAATAATAAACAAATGTATAATAGTTGTATATCATTGTTTAAAGTTTATTAAATCGTGGAAAAATAACATAACCTCTTAAGAAACTAACTACAGTTGGCACTCAGGAATGTTAAGAACACCACTACAACTGAAAAACAATCATGAACTTTGGAGAAATATAACCTCACTTTCGACGAAATAAATTGAACTTTTAATTAAGATTGTGGAAAATTTAGGGCTTCTTCCGCAGATTTTTTTATTGAAGACGGTTCGTTAAAGTGCCCTCTATCCATTTCTATCAATTTCATGATCGTACCTGGGGGGCTTATTAGCGTCACGTAACCTCTTTCATGTAACATTTACCTGCAAAATTTCATTCAAAGCGGCCCATTCGTTTTCGAGATATCGTCCTAGCGGACAGGCGGACAGACGGACAAACATCGCAAAATTATGAAACTCACTATGAGCTCGTTAATAATTTACATGAAGAGAGCTCAACTAAACTTGCGTGTGGTGTAAATTGACCTGAAATAAATGCATAAATGTAGTCGCTGGGGGCGTAGTGCACGGAAACTTAATTAACTTTAAGCTTGACGCACTTGTGTTGTGCGCTTTAATTATTAACTAAAATTTTGCCCTTGCGAAGTTAATGCGAATGTTTGCACAAATATGCTAGCAGTGAACGTAAATTATATTAAGTTTAGCTGAAAGGATTATTTCCTTTTGATTGGTTCTCTTCTATAAATTATATGTTATCATATTATGAACATAAATTGTGGTATTTTAAAGAAATGTGTGTTGATTTTGGGTAGTTTTTCCATTATAGCTGTGGGTAAGATCAAGATTGAATTTTAAATTTTGGTTTTGTAAACCGCAAACCATTTCACTGCAGCTGCCAGTGGGGGCGAAATTTCAAACCATAATACCAGTTCGCGTTCCCGTCGTCAATTAGTCCTGAGTACTACCACTTATCTTGCGCTCGTAGTAGTCCGAAAGTTCAGGACTCAGTCAACGAAAAAAGAAGTCGGTAACTTACCGGAAAACCTAAAATAACTGTTTTGCTATTACGATACTTTAAAAACGCGTAACATTGGGTTATATTGTATATCATGCTGGCTTTGCGTCGTGTGTCGCTTAGATTATTTTGTTCAAATGATGGCCTACGAAAAATTGGTTCTTACTAATGCATTGCCTGAATCAAGAGTGTGAGTCATATCTAACATAAGCTTTCGAAATTACAAAAGCTGTCGTCAGCAGCAAACATCTGATCGCTTTGCCGACGATTTCCTTGTGTTAGTTTCTGTTGAACATTTGCGGATTATCCATCAACATATAATTGGACTGCGCGTGTCAATGATAAGCGCGGATACTGCAGGTGAGAGCGAAGGGAAAACTAAGAGGGCGAGCTGTAGGTTACGGTTACGAATCTGATTGGTTCGTTCAATTTAATTTGAATGTGATCGCGTACGCATCTGTTGAAAGAACCAATCAGATGCGTAACCATAAGAGACAGCTTGCCCTCTTAGCTTTTCCTTCTCTCTTCCCTGCAGTATCCGCGCTTAGAATTTACACGCGCAGTCCATTTATTATATGGGATTATCAAATAACCTAACACACTGTTGTCAGATCCATGCAATTCTTTACGAACGAACCTGTAATCGGTTGATGTACATGATGAAAACGAAATAAGTAAGTAAACAATTTTAAGCCCGTCCGAAGGTTAATCACAAAATAATTTAATATTCGTGCCAAATTATCTGCGTACAACGTTTACTAATAACTTAAGAAGATAATAATTGTTCTTGACTGTTTTAAAAGTTAAAGGCATTCCAATTTCTCAGCTTTTAATTAAGCAGCTCTTCCGTTAGAAACTTTATAATCACATTAAATGTTGACAAAACTTTGCTAATTACGTTACAATGTTTTTGCAAGAGAATACAATACATCCTATCGATTTTTAGTCACTTCTCATTTTACACGATTTAATTTGTATTTCTATTCCCGGGAATATATTGTACTAGTTACGAGAGTTAGGCAGGATACAGTATTGCGATAATTGTAATCGGTTTATGTACGTACATCCCCTTTAAGTAACCGGGATTACAATTTCCCTCAGGATTTTGCTTTTTGCAACGTTTTTGTTTTCCTTGATTAATTATTTGGTAATTGTATTAGTATTTTTCAAGCACGATTACTCGTGAATTATTTATTTTTAACTGTAGAAGGCGCATCTAGATTTTTATTGTTGGTGTGTTGCTAGTAAAATGATGAGGGATGATTGGAAAATGAAGAACCGTATTTGATATGTACCGACATCAGATGGGAAAGAAATGAATTTTATATTTACTATGTATTCGCTTTCGGTTTTTATAGTAGATTATATCAAAAATTCCTTTGCGAATTTTTAAGGCTCATGTAATATTAAAATACATCGGTTACTCAAGGATCCCTTTAGTGTCGCAAGAAACTTTCATGTTTATAACATATGTATTGGCAACTTTTCGTGTCGACAACTGATATTTTATCGTTTGCTTCAGGATGGGCGATAGCTTCCGAAGAAAGAGATTGGAAGTACAGATTATCAATTTATTACGCAAAACCGCAAGATTCGGGAACGTTCACGTGCTCAACACCTCGAGGGGTAACAAACAGCATATCGCTTCACGTCGCCGGTATGGATTTATCTTACAGCATACAATATGCATGCGGTACGTAATCTAATTTTCTTTTCGCAGCCGTACATTGTGGCCCGATTTCCGTCTCGAGCATGCATCTTACTGTTCGAGTTGAGGGCACAAGATTGGGGCACACGGCAATTTTCCAATGTCCTATTGGATTTAAAGTTAACGGAAACGCTAATCTCACTTGTCAGGCTTCAGGTAATATTACACAGTCTGTAGCTTTAAACAAATTTTACATGAAAGCTCGTCTCCGGTTCACGTTTGGCGTTAGAGTAAATAAAGTACATTCAACGAAATTCATTTTACCTTCCGTTATTCCATTAGTACAGTATTTCAAATTCTCCTTTGGGAATTTCTCCTGGAATTAGTGGATGCTAGTATGTTGTTTCTAGTTTGATCTTATATATTTGTATGCAAGTGTATGATAAGAACCGAACAGCTTTTTATTACAGACATAAACATATGTCATAGTTATTCCATACGAATTTATTACATCTAAATAAATCCAAAAAGACGGCTTGATGGTAGGATCAGATGACAATGATTTTATGGTCAGTCCTACGTTCAGGACTATATATATCCAGCAAAATGCGCATTAGTAACGAATCCGAAATCTTTCAGGCAAATGGTCGTCATCAGTGCCATCTTGTGACCCAGTACGTTGTCCATCCTTGGTAACTCCTGGTGCTCTAGACGAACCCCATGTAAAAGTGATGGAGCACAACTGCAGCTACGGGGGACGCGCCGTATTCAGTTGTGCGTGGGGTTACCAACTCGTGGGGCCTCCGGGAGTCGAATGCGAACTCGACGGTAACTGGTCCGGACCAGTACCGAAATGCTTACGTAATTACATCACCAAAACGCTTACTTATCATAACCAACGGCTTTATTGCAGCAATCCAATGCTCTCCTCCAGTCATACCCGTAAACGGACACCTCATCCAATCCGAATCCGCTGGAATGGACGGCGGAAGGTACGCCGTTGGCAGTCTCGTCCAGTTTGCATGTCGAGGCGCTCACGTACTAGAAGGGGAACCAAGCATAATTTGTACCGAAACTGGGTACTGGTCGCATCCTCCCCCATTTTGTAAGTTACGTATCTCACAAAAATAATTGTTAGCACACGCACCCATTTAGGTAAACCGAGATGTCCGTATTTGGGCGAACCCGAGAACGGAGCGGTGGTACCTTCAAAGTTTGCGTACGAACCCGGCGATGAACTTCAGGTGATCTGCAATCCCGGTTTCGAATCGCGACTAGAAGCTCGACCGAAGTGTCTCGCTGACGGACGATGGTCGATGCCCTTGCCCCAATGTACCATTTACTCTGAAATATAATTGAAAACGGACTCACTGTATATTGTATATATGTTTGTGATATACTTAATTACTTTTAAATATATTTTCTTTTTTATGATGTATAATAATGATCTGATGCCGAATGTCTTATCGTAGATTTGAATATCAATTTTTTGAACAAAATAAAAATATATTGTGACAAACATTACAAAATGTATGCAGGAGTCGCTACAAACAACGACTGTGTTAAAGAACAAAATTTTTGTAAAAATAGTGCAATATAATATAGAAATAGAGTATTGTCCAATGAGTCTACTGCCTTCGGAAATTCATATAAAATAGTTCTTTATATTAACTGTGTAAAATAAATATCAATAATTTTTAATTGCTTTTATATCTAGCAGCACGATATTAATTCATATTTACCTTCAATGATACCTTGCATCATATAAAATTATAACAGTATCACCTAATAATCAGATACACAAGACTTATTCTACTTTTTTTTAAGATTCATAAAACCAAAATCTAGTCATTAATAACGGATCAGAAGGTTTGTAGCATTAAGTTGTGTTAAGACATCTGTTTTTGATCTCGGTTATCGAGATACAAGTCACATGGAAAGCAAGCTAAATCTTCTAGGTATGTACAAGAACACGTAAAAAACTTCTACGGTTCAATTTAGACAAAACAACTGGGAAAATGATAAATAGCATGAACACAAAGAAACACATCAAAATGGCACGGCCCGGTTCCAGCATCCACCTTTAATTTAACACGAAAAGTGCAGGTGAGAATTCAAGCAATATTCATGGTAAAGTCGATTAACACACTAGATCCCACATACTCAGCCGAAGATATGTTAATTACAGGATCCCCCTTTTTGGTATTGCTTACGCACCGTGTCGGTCAGCGGGCACGAGAGTGGAAGCAACATGATACAGCGAAGAAGCGGAACTGTATGAGGTACTTCCTCCGCGGTATAACGATTAAACGACTCATATAGGGCAACATCAGACTGATAATACACTTCCACGTGAATACCTAAAGAAATAGTTAATAAAAAGTATAAATGCGCAACCACCTGTACATTATAAACAAACAAACATCATTCTGCAACGTCATGCTCCAATAAACAAATCAAAGCCTAATGTAAAATGTAAATAATTGCGACGTGAAATTTGGAGATGCAAGAAATAATAAAATGTTTCTTCCCTATTACCGGCTTTATGGTTCAGTGGTAGAGCGTTGGACTATATATCCGGAGGTCGGGTGTTCGAACCTGGGTTGAGGTGAATTTTTCATCTGTGGAAGAGATGGGAATTATTAGTTCATTTGTACAAAATTCGCCATTTTAATTAATCTTATTTGTTTACGAAATCAACAGTACACTTGCAGCAAATAATTATCTCATTTGTGACACTTGTTTACTTTCTGGTATTCTTTTGTTTTTTTATTATAGCAGCCTACTCCGATGTATAAACACGTAATTAATTAATGAGTAGGTACTTTTGTGAAAAATATTGAATAACATAAAAACTGCGGGGTTTAAGGACAGGGCACCCCTTTTTGAAGAGACAAAAGACAATCGAATGGCGAAATAAAATAGTGGTAGTTCCATTTGAAAAAGAATAGTTATAGCACTTTGAACAAATGGCATTGAAACAAATAAAAATATGCAGGATGTTCTATTTAAAAAGATCAGTTATTTATTGACATCGTAAAAATGGAACACTCTGTACATTCAAAAATAATTTCTGTAGATCCGCAACCACCAATATTTTTTACCAGGTATCAGCTATGTAGGAAAACCCGACGCACTGTTGCAGGACCCTGTATGTAGTCAAAAACTATAATATTGAATCAAAAAATTTTTGTGGCTCTTTATAAACTGGGAAATTTTGTAAATTGTAATTTTTGGCTCTCCAGTTTCGAGCATGCTGCCGGCTACTCCGAATTAGGTTTTCCTGCAGTTTTCCTAATTCGTAAGGTAAATACCGGAATAGTATAGAATAACTTAAGACCTTCTGCAGAGGCACGTCTAAAAAGCATTATGCGGGTCACTCTGTAATTGGGCGTAAGCCTGTTGAGTAGGCATGGGAATTTTTTTTTATATATCGATAGGTATCGATAGTTATCGATATATCGAATAACAATAGGTAGAGCTAAAAAAAATCGATATATCGATATGTCGATAACTATTGATACCTATATCGGTAACTCTTGATATAACAATATGTCGATAACTATTGGTACGATAAGATTATGTTATTGTTGAGATTTCAACGAGGGCTACTATTTTTATTAATAAAATCCATTTTCGGGTTTACTCTCGTGTAAAATTACTATTTTTAGTTGCGCGGCGTTTCGGAAACTTAACTATGCTCCATTTCTCAAGAGAAGCGCTACGTCATCATCCATGCCAAATCCACGCAGTAATAAAATCTTTAAAAATTAGATCTTTTCTTCTTCAGCAACACACCATCTGGACACTGGCCATTATACTGCACCAAACACTATGAAAGAAACGATAGTTTCCGAATTTCGCAAATATGAAATAAAATACTTATCGATAAATAAGTAAAATATATCGATAGGTAAGTACCCGATACTTATCGATAGGTGAAAACAGTTATCGCCCATCCCTAGCGATAACTATCGACATATCGATACCTATCGATAGTGTTCATATATCGATAGTATTCATATATCGATAGTATTCATATATCGATAGTATTCATATATCGATAGTATTCATATATCGATAGTATTCATATATCGATAGTATTCATATATCGATAACTATCGACATATCGATAAGTTATCGATATATCGACAGTTATCGATATTTCGATAATTATCGATAAGTATCGATATTTCGATAATTATCGGCATATCGATAAGTAAAATATATCGATAGGTAAGTACCCGATACTTATCGATAGGTGAAAACAGTTATCGCCCATCCCTACCGTTGAGGGCCTAGAACAAGAGGGACAATAAATAAAATTTAAAAAAAAATTAGTTCAATAGCAGTGGCGCAAGGCGCGCTGTAACGTCGTTACCAAAAACTTCGAAGCAGCTTAAAGTGTAGGTCTCTGCTGTTTAGGAAAATTTTTCGAAATTAAAAAATTCCCTTTATATGATTGTTTTGTCCGTCCGTTCGTCTGCTCCTCGTTTAACTCGAGAACGAAAATAGACAGCGATGTTAAACCCTCGCCAATCTATTTCAACGAGTTCAAGGATCAGTGCTATTGAATGTGAGCCGGATTAAAAGTCCTGTTTCCGAATACGAGCCGATTTAATTAGGTTCGGGCGGTGCGCGAATAATTCCCCTACTCAAAATTGTATGCGATTCTTCGTGTCTTGTTTTATATTAAGGTAGTTTACGAAAGGGCGCAATTTTAGTGCTTTCCCTAGAGGAGCCATTTGGGCATGCTAAGGCAATTGACTCTTGCTATATGAGTAATAATCGAGGTAATAATTATTTATGAGTATCACCAGCAGAGCAACTACCAACGGCGTGTTCATCCAGCACAATAGCACTCATTTAGTCAATAATGCAACGCAATCATTTAATTACTCAGTATGAAACAAACTAAAGACAAAAAGACCTGAGGGCCGAGGTTGGTGTCCGAAGAAACGGTTCACCCACTCGATTCATTCGATCGTAGAAAAACCATCATCAATTGCACTTTTGCTTTGCTTCTGAGGGATAATGGGGTTCTCCGCTCTCCCCGCTTCGACTAAATTTCCCGCATTTGCTGCCAGCCAGCTAGCCAGCCGGCTCAAATGATTAAAAGCTACCTTTGACACAAATTTGCAAAGATGCGTTAAAAATGAAATAACTAATAAGGATATTTAAGTGAGTAAGTTGGAAGAAAATTGAGAATTTCTATGTTCAGACTCTTAAAATCAAGCCATTGAATCTATTAAAGGTAGATTTTCAACAAAGTATACAGATTTCTGTATGGATCTTTCCCTTTTAAATTCAAATACTTTCCCTGATAATAAAATTGTAGTCTTGCCTAATCATCTACTGGAAAAACGTTGCGAAAAAATGCCGGACCTCAGGGGCGGCTCTCTATAAAGAGCCAAGGAGCCATGGCACCACCTCAAGGAACCTGCTAATTATCAATTCTTAAAATATAATTAACTATTATTAATTGTGCTCACTAGAGTACGTAATTGTGTTTTAAAACCTTAAAACAAAAAAAGTAAATGATTTGATAAATTAGGTACCAAGAAAAATTCATTTGTGCTTATCCGTGGACTTCAAATACGGTCGAGCCGTGCCAAACTGAAACTGGCTCGTATTTTCCTACAAGTGTGGACTTCCGCGGGGAGTAGAGGGGTGGGAGGAGCGAAACCGAAGTAGCGTTTTATACGTACAACTTGAGCCATCAGAAGTTTGGCTCATAAGCACAATTGAATAATGTGTGCGTGTATTACTATGCTTTGCGCCGTTTTCCTTGTTTCAGTCGTGATAAGTCAAACAATTTTTTTTACTTCTGTGTAAGATTACACTTCCCGGATTAATTGTTACGTAAAATACACAAATTAAAAAATCATTTAAATAAACCTTTTTCCATGCATTCTCTGGAAAATAGACTTTAAATAAAGCAATTAAGCAGGCCGTTACCGGACTTAAATATCGTTAAAAAACGAAATGTGTCTGAATCTTCTTTAAGAGGACCACACGACAATAGCGATAAATCCGAAAATAAAGGAGTAGGTATTCAGGGAATTAATAAATTTCGGGTACCTACTTGTTTAGATAAAGATTTGAATAGTTATTTGTACAACTATTGCTGAAAATGATACTTCGGAGTTCGGCCTCATTAATACAACTGCAAATAAAATGTTGCTATTGTTTATAGATCAGACTAAACGCCATGGAAACGGATAGTACAAATCGTGAAAAAAGTAACACTTTCCATACAATTTTTTGTCAAAAAAATCCGCTAATTCTCATCTAAAACAACACAAAATGAATTACTGGAATGCATGCTTGAAGTATACTTATAATAAACAAGCCTCCAAAGAAATTAAAGGGGCTAGATTTGTTTCCGTCACTTGCATTATAAATATTCGAATTATACTCAAAATCTAAATAACTGGAATAATATGAAAACAAAAATTTGTAACTATTAAAATAATGGGGAGGAGGGCACAATTTGGCACTACCTTCTACGCAGCTTACGAGCCGCCACTGCCGGACCTGTTCGATTACGAGAAGAAATTTTAAGATCTTGTCGGGGGCAACCACAATTGAGATTTCTTGAAAAAAAAATGTATAAAAATTGTCAACCGTCCACCGCATTGCTTCCGAACGATGCAGATAAACAACAAAATGTAGATATCTCTAAAAATGCCGTTTGTGGTAGTTGTCAAAACCTGTTTTAGATGCTGTTAGAGTGCCAGTACCAGTAGAATTTATATCAAGAAACATTATAGCGAATATTCGAGAAATTCCGAGGCGCCATTAAAGAAGAAGAATCGGCGATAAAGAGCGAAGACAGATGTGACGCAATTTTTCCGGGAAATACGACGTGTTTGTTAGAGAACATTCTAGAATACTCGGGAACCTCCAGAAAGAACGACGTTTGCTATATAAGCAAATCGAATTGCGTTTCTATCAGTCCCAATTTCAACGCCGTAGAAATGAATAGTTCGCGCTTATAATTACTGTTATAAATTAATCCATTTTAAGACTTAACAGATTGTGTAACAATAATCTAGAAGCATTTATGTTGTTGGGAAATAATTATCAACAATCAGTGTTAGAAAACGCATAAATGTTTGAAATTAGGGCGCACGGAGTACCCCCTCCCCCACTCGCTAAGTGGGCCGATATATATTTCACGGACTGGTTTATGGTTCCCCATCCACCCCTGATCGCGATCGAATAGGTAACCTATAAGAAAATGCAACAAAAATCGAGAACTCAATTTATGAAACGTGTTGAAAAATGCCGATAAAGACTAGTAACGAAGAGCTGATAGAAGTAAGATAAATCACGCCACTTTATTAAGAATTACTTACAGGAGGACAAACTACCAAAAAAAATAGCATGCCTCACAAGTCATAGAAAATCGTCTAGTCTTAGTTAGACCGAAGAATCAATATTTCTGAAGGATTATACCCTGGAGTCTGACTCTCCAGGCTGGAGATCTAGCAGAAGTGAAAAAAATTACGCCAGTTTGATTATATTAAGAGGTATAGTGGACAAACTGCCAAAAACTAGAGCAAAGACTTTCCTCTAAAATATCTTAAAAAGTCGACTTGTCTAAGACTGATTAAAAATAAAATTTTCTGAAGGATTATAGCCTGAAGAATTGGCAGAAGTAACAAACATTAAGCTACTTTGTCTATATTATGAAATCCAATGGACAAACTATTAACTACCCCTAAAATTAATGGAAAATCCATTCACGACGATATGTGGACGTGGGCTACTTGTACTGGAGGTATGCGCTGTTGCAATATCACCAATTCTCGGCTACCTTTTCGCTGCTAGCTTCACCTTGATCCTATCACACTTCAAAATATACCTACTACACATGCGCCGAAAGAACATTCGATCATTGGTGTTTGTTATAATTCTGTTGTGTTGCAAATATTTTTGTAAATAAATTGTTCACAAAAAATGAGTGATGGGAACTCCAGTCATACGTGGGAGGAAAACTGTGCTAAACCTTTAAGACGTCCAAGTTCAGTAAGAGCGAATAACACGACTAATGGAAACAACTCCAATGGACAGGAAACTGAAAACAGAAATGGTCAGCGAAATTCATCTGAACTCGTCATTGTACAGAACAGCAGATTATCTCCGAGGGCCCCCGAATGGTATCCGGCAAATTACAAACAACCCAAACGTGCTCCACACCAAGCCGCCCAGGACCGTCTACTACATCTTAAGCAACACTTGAACAAAAAAAATGTAAACACGTCCGAAGATGAACCAAAAGTGGAGCCCGAAGACGGTGAAGATACAGAGTGTCGAGCAGTTGAAATCTTAGAGAATCTAATGCAAAATCTAATCAGAAATCCGGCGCAATTTCAGGACATTTTAGGCTCATTTATTGAAACGTTAGCCCCTTTCTATATGGACTTTCAATTCATAAATTACATTACTGAATTAATCGTGGAGAAGGTAAGAGACTGTCGTACGTATTTCGACCTCAATCGTCCATTTTAGGTATTAAGTGATCCGAATTTCCGGTATAGCGCTGTGAGATTATGCGTTGTAATCCAATCGGAGTGTGGATTGTTTCGATCGGCTTTATGTCTTCTCTGCCAGAAAAAGGCAAATAGGAATAACGACTTTAATTTAACTTTGCTCTTGGCGGAGTTATACACCCAACTTGATTATGACACGATTTACGCCGACTTAGTGATAAATAGTTTGATAGGTATACTCAAGAGCTACGATGAGAACAATGTGAAGGCAGCTTGTCAAGTGTTAAAGGTAATTATGATTTATGTTTCTTTTGGCGAGCAATGTGCCACTTATATTAATAACATGTGAAGTACAGTGTTTTATGAGCACATTCACATTTCACATGCTTGCCAAACCTCAGCAAGCCCTCTGACGTGCTGATAAAGCATTTGACTTGCAAGTGCTTGTAGCCGATCTGTCATGTGTCGATGTTTTGGTGTAAATCAACGGGAATTTGCTTCAAGTGCTTGCGATGTTGTTAAGCAAGAAACAAAGATAAGAGGACAATGTTTGTTTTGTACCAACATAACCACAAAGTTTGACAGTTAGAGGTAAACTAGTAACTGCACTAATTGCACAAACAGTACACCTTTTCCCCATTCAAAGAGTTCAGATAAATTATTAAACGTTATCCAATAAGTTATAAACCATAAAATGGGCTAAAAATCATGCAGAAATCAAGCTTTCTATTTATAGAAATAAACAAATCCTCTCATTGTCAAAAACGCTACAGCGTTGCCAACGTTGCCGCAGTTAAACATAATACAATTTCGTATAAGCTGTTTCATTTATACTTATTAATTGCTTGTTTTTCATAATTCGTATAAATATCTAAAAATCAATTTAGATTCTTCCAAATATATGTGTTATTAATATCATCTCGTGCAATGAGACTACTCAATGACCATTTTGCCAAACTGCACCAATTTTCATGTAAATTTGAATTTAGGTTCTACTTACGCTCGTCCGTAATGGCCTTGTATTAGGGGTAGCTTTGTGCTGGGAGGTGCATGAAAAAGGAATGGATTGATGGAATTTTGTTCTAAAATACTTTTCGACGGAGTCCCAAGTGATAGTGTCAATTTTTGAACCAAAACCCCCACATTTTCTGATGGTTTTTAATGAATAAAAATTATTCTTATTAAAAAAATTGTAGCTTATACACAAAAAAGGATGGTGTACTTATGGTGTATAAACCCAATACAAGTGGAGTAATTGCTGGTTGAAGGGTACTTTTTTGTTTTTTATAACAACCCCAGCATCATAAAACTGAGTTGAAAATAATATTGGTCCCTATTTTTTTTTGAGGGAAAATATCTGAAAATCGCCCCTTAGTTAACACCTCAATTGCAACATGCTCTATAGAAGTTTTACAATAGTGCTTAATTTTGAAAAAATTTGAGCTTTCTCGGCTTTTTCTGCAATTTTGCAAAAAAATTACAAAATAACAAAAACTGTTAATGTTACGCAAAATTTTATGGAACTCGAGCACAAATTTGTAGGTTTTGCTGTTCTGAAAGTTTCAGATTTTTGTATAGGATAAACATGGCACTTTCAACTCGAACCCCTTCAAAAATAATAAATAAATGCTGAAAGAAAATTTTTTGATGTTGAAAAACCTACATGTTTTTTGACGGACTTGATTGCGTTAAAACTACGCGACTAAGGGTTAAAAAATTCGTTAAGCCGCTTGTGAGCAAGAGACGAAGAGTGCACTTTCAAGTATGTTTTTTCGTTTTAATATGCCCTTGTGGACATTTCATCACTTTTTTTTTTGAAAGTGAAAGTGCACTAAAAACCTCGCTCGTTCGGTGCTTTAAATGAGCACAGAAAAGACGTTTAAATCTCGGTTTAAATGATCCATTTTTCAGTACAAAATGAAAGCTTATTAGATTTTCTACAAGTTTGATTATATACATCTTTAGGAACAAACAATCCTCGCCCATACATTTTAGGGGTAAATCGTTACAGTAAAACTTGTACAGCTTTAAATTCCCTATAAGAATATACAGTGTCCCAGATCGCGTGGGATTGCATGGGTAACTTTCTTATTATTAAAGATAGAGTATTGGTTAATGGACAGTGTTTTGCAGTTTTAGATGCTTATTTAAAATTTGCTTGTGGAAATTCAAAATGTCGAATAGGTTGGACGTAAATTCAAAAAAACTAAAATTGGTCATTTTCTTTAATGTCATATATCATTAGATCAATAGATTTTCTTTTGTTTTTTTTAATTCATCACTGACTACTTGATTAAAATATAAAAACCGTTCATATAACTGGTATCTTATTTTCAATCTTATGCTATGATAACTCGTTGAAAAGAGAATTAAAAAATCTATCAAATAATCTAAAAATCCAATGGCATGGTGCCTATTTAACTTTAGGAAGTTGGTAAATGTTCCTCAAAGGTAGCCATCTTGAATTTTTTTTGACATCAATTCTAAATTAGGCGTATCAAAGACAAAGACAGTAACTTTTACATAAAACTCTTATACTTTCGATGATATAAGACATTCAAGGAAATGACCAATTTGAGTTTTTTTGAATTTACGTCCAACCTATTCGACATTTTGAATTTCCACAAGAAAAGTTTAAATAAGCATTTAAAACTGCAAAACATTGTCTATTTAACCAATTCTCTATCTTTAATAATAAGAAAGTTACCCATGCAATCCCACCCGATCTGGAACACACTGTATATCATGTTAATTTATATTGGGCACGTCACACCCTACAGCCCTTTTAAGATTTCAACGAAAAATCTTGATTTTACAATTAAAATAAATAATAGTTTTGAACCATTTAATGGCTCCATTTCTCTACATACAGGGTGGTGCACGGTAAGTGGGAACATAGGGATTTAACATGGGAAATTACTTTTATGCAATATCCTGCCCTCCTGTACATGTTACAGAAAAAACTGTAGAGATTAAAGTTTAAAGTTGTTCAGAATTAAAAGGTGCATACCTCGGTGCATACAAAACTGTTTTTACATGTTTTATTAAGCTTTTGGTATACCCGCAAATTTAAAAATAAATTTCAACATTTCTGTTATTAGTAGCATTTTTCATAAAACAACAAAAGTCATGGCTATGTTAAATCCCTATGTTCCTACTTACCGTGCACCACCCGGTATACTCATATACAGTGTGTCCCAGGTAGAAATGACACCTCACGGAAATACACGTTTTGAAGCACTAGGAATCGGAATCAAACAAAATCTTGATGATGTCGGTTGGTCTGTACTCTCATTTCCGACTAAACGGGTGAACCTATTGGAATAAAATTTCGTACACATATTCTTATCTATAAAAGAAAGATCTGAAAAGCTTTTGGGCAGATTCACGTATGCGCAGGTGTGAATACCAAGCGGGGGCAGGTGGGGGCGGCGATTTCGAGGGGCCCACAGGCACAAAATATGTAGATCCGGCCCTGACTATGAGGAGGGGAAGGAATGTCTGGAGTTGCCGACACCTGTTGTCTTATCTCGTGTGCTAGTCATCCCAAAAACACTTCATATGATAAGTTTCCTGTCCGACCGCACGCAAATTAATGCGATAAACTATGATAAAAATCATATAATGTTTTTGACAGAAGCTGTTCAGACTGTAGGGAAGTTAATGCTGCACAGGGTGGTTAACCATTGGGATCTCCGTAACGGTGAGATAGTGTAGGTTAAATGGAGGCAAAGTTGCCCCTTTTTGTGACTAAAAAACGCATTTGAAATTTTTCAAAAATCTGAAAAATAACAATAAAAATAACTGAGATATTGCCGAAAAACTGAAACTATCAAATTTCGTTTACATTTTCCCTAGCCTAAATGGTCGGAAATGGACGGATCCCGATAGCAGCTTCTATGGGCACTTTTCTCCAGAGAATATGAATCTGTAGGGATTTGGTGGAACTTTGTTTTTTTTGTTCATGGGACCTCCCCCTCTTCACATTCCTGAAGAAATTGGAACAAGTATTTTTAGTTCCTCTGATTGCCCATTTTTAGTCTAAATTGACTGGACTAACAGTGCAGTCCAGGTAATTCGAGTTGGATTCCAAGTTGCTGACATAACATTTTTCATCATTTTTTTTGTATGGTTACAGTCCTAGGGGGTAGTTTTTAGGGATTGAAAATCATTAATTTATAGTAATTTACTCCTCAGAACGTCAATAAAAGGTTTATTTATTTAAAGATTTTGATGTTTTTTATAATTATGTAGGGGTAGTCTTCTCCCCAAAAAAATAGTAAGCGACCAACGGTACACGTTCACACTTAAAGGGTAAGTGGAATCTAAATCTAAATTTTCATGCAAATCTCTTGTTGACTTCCTTTCTGCCTGCTATTTTCTTTCTTTGTCTATCTTGATTTTTTTGTTCAATCTCTGACCCAGTTTCCGTCTACGTACTAGCCTCCTCCGCCATCGCTTTTTGCGTCTACTTGACACACACAGCCTTTTGTCTCATTTCCCTCCAGGCCTGTCTAAACCTCATTCTTGTTTCTCATCTCTCTCTTGCCTCTTCCTCTAGCTCTCCATCGGTTTTCGTCTTTATTTTTCTATCCATCTATTGACCCTTCGCCGACTTGCGAAGTGTTTTTTTCTCTCTTTGCTTTTTGTGTCTTTGTCTCTTTTCTCTGTCTCTTGCTCCCCATTCTTTCTTCATCTGCCTAATTCCTTATCCATTCTATACTTGTTCTAGCTCTTATTCCTGCACCTTTTCTTCTCAATGTCACTACTCCGTCCACGTCCACAAATTGTCTCGGTATTAAAACTTGAAAAATCGTAAAAACTAATTCTCATAATTACAATTCAATTGCAATCAATTTTATCCCTCCAAAAGTGCCTTTTTACATTTGTACTTGATCTTGTTTAATTTGCTAGTTGACAGGATTCGCCTTGGAAAACACCCATAAAAACGAGATAAGTGATATTTTCACAAAATTATTTGCCGCACGAGATCATCAGTTACTAGCAATAAAAAACTTAATCGACTCAGTCATATCGTTAAGGGAGCAGAATTGGGGGCGAACAACACCGAGCATAAACACAACCCACAACAGGTTAGTACATCTTCATTGTGTTGTACGCAATTTATGCAACTAACTCGTGCAGCAATCAGACGACCAACGTTGCGCACGATGGACCCGTATTCTACGGCCCGGATGGTCAAGAACTGACCGAAGAGGAACAGCAATTTTTAGACAACTGCTCAAGCCATTCGACTCAATCGGACGCAGTTACGTGAGTTTACAAAGCACGGCAACTACTTTTTTAAATTTAATTTAACCATTTTTTTTCCAAGTGACTTCATCGATGAGGACTGGTGGGATCCTGAAATGACGGACGAGATTATGGAAGCCTTTGAACAATTCATCATTAATGAAAACTGAAACTGAATGGTCATCGTGACCAATATAAATTATCGGTAAAATTGGTTGAGCATAGTTGCATACTTTTTCTACATCTTTTGTTCGTCTATTAAGAGTGTACTGTAGTCATTAAAGCAGCAGCCTCTGTATTGTTTAAGAGGATAGGTGTGGTCTAAATGTATGCGAACTATTAATATAAGGAAGTACCTAATTACAATTTTCAACATATTAAAAAAAAGTTATGTAATTACTTATACAAGGCCTGTACATTTGACTAGTCATTTAGTGACCACAGTTTTCCAAAAAAATTTATCAGTAATTCTCACACCATTAAGTTATTTTACTTTTAGTGTCATGTTCGAACCTTGCAGTTACTGCTTTACTAGCATTATCAGTGGTGTGTTGATCTATATACGCTTAGATTTTTCTTAAATATAGTTTGTTTAAAACTTTGTACTTTCGTTGTATAATAAAAATGTTTTGATATTTTCTTAAATATAGTTTGTTTAAAACTTTGTACTTTCGTTGTATAATAAAAATGTTTTGATATTAATGTGACTTTTGACCGGTTCTCAATAGGTAATTCAATATAAGTTCATTACCCCATTTATAAGTTTTTTTTTTAAATTCATGCTACAACTTTCCAGAAGCATTACAGTAAAGTACAAGCAGAGCTGGGCAAAATACTTTTTAAAAGTATTTAAATACTAAATACATTCAAAAAAGCAAGTAAATACTTTTTTATGCAACATAAGCAAATATTAAATACAAATACTTTAAAAAGTATTTAAATACTCCCAAAGTATTTAAATACTTCAGACTACTACAAAAGTATTTAAATATTTCCCAAATATATTTAAATACTTTTAAAAGTATTTGAGCTTTCAAATACAAATACAATGTTAAGAAAAGTATTTAAATACCTTTAAGTATTTAAAAACTTCAAATACTTCCCAGCTCTGAGTACAAGTGCTGCTTTGTTGACCAATTTTAGACAATTCAAATTTATCGAGGCCCAATATGCTACAATTTTCAAAACGGGCTTTAGTACTTGCACTAAACGTAAAGCAATTGCCAACGATAAATTCCTCCCAAATTAGGATCCTTCTAAATGAAGTTTTCGTGTACCTTGGTGCTCACAAACCTTATGGACACTTAATAAGACAGTATCTCCAATGCGACTTTGACTTGGAAGTTGATTTAGACTATTCCAAGGAATTACACAATCTACATAATGAGATGCCTTTTTGTCCTGAATCTCTTGTGCCGCCAAATTCTACCTCAAAGCATTAAATTTATAACTCGATCACTCACTAGTAGGCGGGGGACACTTTGTAACCCGAAGGCCCAATCTTCAAATGAGTATAACTTTTGTTTGAAAAGTTATTTTAAAAAACTGTTTGACAATTTTGTTCCGTATGTACACAACAAATTTGTCTTAATTAGGTTTTCCCAAGTCGTAAGGTAAATGCGGGTCACTCTGTAATTGGGCGCATGCCTGTTGAGGGCCCAAAACGAGAGGGATAATAATAATAAAATTTCGTGGAATTGTCTCTATTTTCGTTGTCCGACCAAGAATAGCAGTGGAACTTTTTGTAATGTTCAAAAACCCCCAGATACCAAATTTCCTCGAAATCAGAATTTTTTTTCGCACCCCCAAGCAGGGGTTCGCCCTTTTGTGGTAATTTTGCAAAAAAAATTTCAAAATCAGATAAGAGCATACCCAAAAACCTGGGGTGGCTCCCAAACGAAACACGTTGGTCCCTCGGTTTATTTGGAAAAAGTGCTCGTCTTGATCGCGTCTATCGCCCTTTTTTTTTTAACACGGTCATGTAACACCCTGTATGTGATGGGTGTTAATATTAGGAACACAGCAAACAAAATGGATATCCCGGGCCTTTTTAAATTAGCTCCCCCCTTCTTTTCAAACATATGGAGGCCTAATACCAGTAGCCTATCATCGAAGAAAAAAATTGATGACAAAGTGTAGTTTTACGGGTTTATTTATGTAATTTTAAATACGTTTACAAATGGTATATACTTGCGTTCTAAGCCACAAAACATCTCTGTACATTTGAAATGGTTATAAAAATCATAAAGGCAAATGCTTTCAATATAACTCCATTTTCATACACAGCTTACTTATTACCGTGATTTTAGCATGAAAAATATACTATAAATATATAACTTCTGTATTTTACAACCGGTAAATAGAATAACTATTTCAAAAATAAAATACACTCGCATTCTAAAAAGCATTTGCTTTTAACAAAAAAAAATCTACCACTAGATATTGTTGAGTAAAGATAACTATTGCATTTTTGTGTGTACATTAATCCTGAGGAATTTTTAAACTACTATAGAGATTACAGTACCTTTGGGAACATTAAATTTTTCGTGCCAAACATTGTACTCTAATAAAGTAAAAATTGTTTTTTGTAATTTACATTTTACTTACGCGTGTACCTTAATCTCTATATTTCTACCGCAAAAATTGTGTTGATCGCATTTATAGAGAAAGTAAAAATCTCAAAGGTACAACATTTCGTAAAATTATATGTATGAATAAAATGCAAAAGATAACACAAGAAGAATATAAATTAATAATATAAATCAATATCACTTTGACTGTCTTAAAATATAAACACGATCGCACAGTTTCGATTAGCAGAACTTGATAACAATTTTATTCTGTATAAAACTCTGACATGTATTTGTACCTTGCAAACAGCACTACTGTTCTTGAAAATATATTACCATTTAATGGTTAACCATTATTTTGTGGATTACATCTGTATATATAATATTATATACATATTGACAAAATATGTTTTTAACCATCTAAAGAACTATTACATATAAGGTAGGTAATCGAGTTACGGTATTTGTAATACTATGGCGTCAATAAATTTATTGCCATAGCATTGTCAAACGTTCCATCTCCTACTGTGGATGCTATGAGTAAATGAAGTAGTGCAAAGAGCTCTGACAATGGCAAAACTGAAAATGATTAACTTGTGGGAAAACATACAGAAATCTTTTGTTTGTAATTTCGCATTCGATTTAGTTCGTTTCTTTTTTTTTCCTAATTTTGTAGTCTATTCAATCAGTCTCAGGTTTACAAAAACTAACTACGAAACTATCGCGATAATCCATCAAACGTGATAAAATTGGGAGAGATTGTTAATTAAATCTACAGCACCAAATGTATTAATTTTATACGCAAATAGAAAAGATAGAGACTACCTTGACAAACAAAAAATTACGTAGTTAATACGGTTAGTACGTTTACATAATAATTTCCTTCAAAATATTACGATTGTTATTTTGTAGCACAACTAAAACGTTAGGCTTACAATATTACAAAATATAATAATTACATTGTCGTCCAACAAACACCATTCATTCTCATTAATCCCAAAATCGTGCAAGATCTATTTGTATATGAGATATATTGTATATAACAAATCAACAAAACAAAGAATTATTATTATTACAGTATTTGCTTGTACTCTTAATAATGGAATAAAGCTGAATGCTTGCAAAGATTTCAGGAATAACACTTATTACATAATTATTTAACAAAATAAAAACATAGACTTTAGGAACTGCAAACTGTATACATATAAACACGCGCGCACTATCACCTGCAGATTTGTAAATTCGGGGAGGTGAAATGGTTAAAAAAATAACTTAAATTAACGAGGAATTGAATCACGAATTAAAAGCGGTAAAATTATGAGTACTTTGTACAAACCAAATGATTATCTTCCGATTACAATGGGCGTTTCGTAAGGTGTGATGTAATAAAAAAAAGTTCAGATATAAAATATTGTCTTTATCTATTTATTATACACTGTTATAGTTTATATATTTATGTAAAATAATTGACTTGATTGCTTTGGCAATTCGGGCAGTAGATTGTATTGTGGTATAAAAGGTCGCACCTTAGAAACGCGCACTATAATCGTAAACAGTTCAGGAAGTCAGAATCACAACATCGATAATTTCAGATACTATTAGACTATACATGTGTAAAAATATGTATGGAAGCTACTGTAATGGTAAAACCTATGAAACTATGGAATGGATAGGGCAGTGGTTTAAAACCTGTTTTTTGTATTTCTTGTGAGATAACTGACTTTTTCAGGGTAATACTTATGAATATATAAAAAATCACCATGAATGATATTTGGTACCAGTTCAACAGAAATATTGTATAAATTTTAACATGTCCATAACAAATCACATACACAATTCATCCACACAATATAAAGAATCACTTCATCACTACAATCTGAAACAAAAAAAAGGCATGTTACTTATGTGCTGATACATCATTTAATTTTTGTTACACTCCCCGTATATATCTTATGCTCATATGCAAGTTTTTCCAAATTTTCGATGTTTTTATACCCTCGCCAATGATTTGGAAAACAATCTCTGAAATACTTAAATAGGAATTTTCAAAGCCGTCTACCCGCTGAAATCGTACAGAACCGCATAGAAACGAAAAGCTTTTTAGTGTGATCAAATGAAAAGGTGAGAACATGGTATGGACGTGAAATGCATTAAGTTTTGACATGACCAGTAGATGTGTCTCGTCCTGACGTTCCACTTGCGTTTTATGAGTACCCTCTTCCAACACCTTGTTTTCAAAATATTCGCTTCGACTTTACCAATACCTATGTCACCCAGATGATTAATTGCGCCTTTGTGAGCAACCATGTGACAGGGGACTAATGCCGCGTTCACACGAGGCGAGTAAGTAGGCCAATAGCTGGATTCCAGTAGCTGACCTGAATTAACGTTGACATGAAGACAGTTCATTGGATTCCAGTCGGCCCAGAACTATAAATCATCAGTGTTCTGTGAGGACACAGCATTACTGCCCCACTTAGGCATGGGAATTTTTTTCGATATATCGATAGGTATCGATAGTTATCGATATATCGAATAACAATAGGTAGAGCTAAAAAAATCGATATATCGATAATCGATATATCGATATATCGATACCTATCGATATGTCGATAACTATCGATATGATATATCGATATATCGATATGTCGATAACTATCGATATATCGATATATCGTCGATAACTATTGATATATCGATATGTCGATAACTATTGATATATCGATATGTCGATAACTATTGGTACGATAAAATTATGTTATTGTTGAGATTTCAACGAGCGCTACTATTTTTATTAATAAAATCCATTTTCGGGTTTACTCTCGTGTAAATTTACTATTTTTAGTTGCTCGACGTTTCGGAAACTTAACTTTGCTCCCTTTCTCAAGAGAAGCGCTACGTCACATCATCATCCATGCCAAATAAACGCAGTAATAAAATCTTTAGAAAATAGATCTTTTCGTCTTACTGACGATTGCTCAAAAAAAGAAGCACTTCAAAAACTTGAACAAAATGTTGCATCAAAATGGCTACTCTTTAGATAAAATAAAGAAGACAATCAAAGGGTCTAATCATGGCCTATGTATCGGTATCTGATTGATGGTTACAGAGGAGCAGTCACAAAAAAACAGAAAAAGCTAAGAACACTTCAAATTTAGATATACAGTTTCAATTGATTGACATTTACGAAATCTAACAAAAAATTCTTGATAAAGGTAGCAAAGAAACGTCGAGTAACTATTAATAGTCATTTTACACGAGAATAAACCGGAAAATGGATTTTATTAATAAAACTCGATAAGATAACTATCCCTGTCGATAACTATCGATACGTCGAATATTTCTCTCAAATGAGACGTGCAATTACCGCTTAATTACAGCGGTAATTGCATTGTAGAAAGCTAAAGAGCCCTGCGATAATTGCACAGTTAATATGGTAACTCCATTAAAGTTGCAAGAACTGCATTCGGTTATTTTCATATTTTGTTAAAAGAGCCCTCTTGTCTTGTCAGGCTCTTTCGCCAAAATATAAAAGTAAACTCATGCAGTTTTTAGACACGCTTTCAAAAAAATTATCGGTAATATTATATCTATACCTATATATTAAAAACTATCGCCATAACGAGAACTATCGATATACCGATACTTATCGATATAGCGGCAGTTTTCGATAGTTATCGGTGTATCGATAACCATCGATATTTCGATAATTATCGGCATATCGATAAGTAAAATATATCGATAGGTAAATACCCGATACTTATATCGATAGGTGAAAACAGTTATCGCCCATCCCTAGCGATAACTATCGACATATCGATATATCGATACCTATCGATAGTATTCATATATCGATAACTATCGATAACTATCGATATATCGATAACTATCGATATATCGATAACTATCGAAATATCGATAACTATCGATATATCGATAACTATCGACATATCGATATTTCGATAGTTATCGATAGGTATCGATATATCGATAACCATCGATATTTCGATAATTATCGGCATATCGATAAGTAAAATATATCGATAGGTAAGTACCCGATACTTATCGATAGGTGAAAACAGTTATCGCCCATCCCTAGCCCCACTGGCTACTCTTGAAGCCAGTGGACTGGTGTGACATTTTTCGACTGGACTGGATAGTAACTGATTGCGTTTACATTAGGCCAATAACTGACTCCGTGTAAACACCAGTGAATACCAGTTAGGATCCAGTTCAGTCAAAAAATGTCGCGCCAGTCCATTGGTTACAACAGTAGCCAGTGGGCCAATAGCTAAGCGCCCCCACAACTCAAAGGAGGACTGTCGCCGATCGACTGCGTCGTGTAAACTGCACATATCCGCGCCCGAACGACTCTGCCAGTTGGGTGACAGAATTAGTATCAATCTACTTGTGTTTAACATTGGTTATGTGCACTGCTGTGTAACAATGGCACCTGACAAGTGGGGGTACAGAGAGAAAGAGTGTTTATACAACCAATTGAGCAACTGAAATGATGCAACGCCTGAATCTTTCTCAACATCAATTTTCTGATCCATTCTTTCTTCTTTTCCAATTCTTCCTGGAGCATATCACAAGATTCAGTGATAAAATCGTGACGTAATTGGTAAAACACTGTATTTATGTCCTCACTGGACCCTGGTGATCCAAGGTACCGGGCCAACTCGACATTCTAACTGGCACCAATGAACTGGTTTCCTGTAAACGTTAATTCGCTAGACTAGCTACTGAAATCCAGTCACTGGAGTGGAGTCCAGCTGCTATTGTAGGTATACTGGCCTCGTGTAAACGCGGCATTACACGGAACCAGTTAATGGAATTCAGTTATTGGCCTCGTGTACACGCGGCATAAGGAATTAACTGTCAGTTTTATTAAGCGGCAGAGCAAAGCGATGCAAGCTTTATAGGGGAGTCGATGGTGTCCGTCTGTCCGTGAACACGATAACTCTTAAACGCTTGGACCGATTTGGTTCAAACTTTGCACAGTTGACCTATATGCCACAAGTAATAAGCAGTGCTGTATTGAAGGGTATACGCGGGTATACGTCGTATACGTTTAAAAGTACTAGTTTTTATTCAGAGTTCCCGGGCAGTTTGTAGCCCCCACCCATAAGTACCTACGTATAACATCTTGGTGACAAAAAAATTTATTCCTTATGTTTGCAGATAGTGCACGCGAATTCCTTTGGGAAATGATATAAAAATACATTATGTTGTACCTACCTTTATAACAATAATTCTTAATATGTATACAGGATGTCTTAAATTGAGTAGGATAGCATGGCCATCTTTGTTATTTTTATACTTACAGATTCGGTTAATTTGGCAAAGTTGTGTAGTTTTTGATGCTGATGGATATTCCGATACGATATTTTGAAAAAAAAACAATTCGTTTCGTAGATAATTGGAAAAAAGTGAAAATCGCCATTTTTAAAAAATTCAAATATTTTATTTTAGAGAGCTGTCGAAAAGTTTCAAATAAAAGATCGCAAGATGCGATGGGATAAATTCAATAAACGTAGAAAACAAATTTTTAAAATGACGATTTCCAAGATTTGACATCAGCTTCCTTATTTTAAATAGACGCCATATTGGACTTTTACGTCACCCGATAAAAAAAATTACAAAACCAGTGATACTAAACACCATAGCTGATTATGATTGAAACCAAATTCGTTCGTTTATTGTCTCCCATAGTCACCATCGACACAGCCATGGAATTATTGCTATAAGAAATACAAAAATGTAAGGTCGATTCCCAGATGAAATATTTAGTATCACTGGTTTTGTAATTTTTTTATCTATCGAGTGACATAAAAATCCAATATGGCGTCCATTTAAAATAAGGAAGTTGAAGTCAATATCTCGGAAACCTCCATTTTAAAAATTTTTTTCTACGTTCATTGAATTTATCCCATCGAATTTTATTTGAAACTTTTTTGATAGCTCTTTGTTAAGCTCAATTTACATTATACTTTTTTCGTCTAGAAACTTTGACTAGAATTTGTGCTAGATTCGACACTATACTAGAAATTTAAATTTACCGCTTTTTGATGCATTGACTTTTTGTGTTTCAATGGCAGTGCTGCCAATTTCGGAAAACAAATCTCAATATTGTACATTTTGAGGTTAATTTAAATTGCTAGGAAACAACCATGAATAACAAGCAAAAGAAACTCATTTTTGCTATGTACATGTACCTAATTCAAGAGACTTATATTTGAGGTTATGTTCAAGAGTATAAAAATAAAGTTGTTGGTAGCACGGAATTTGTTCTAATTTGGTGCTAGTGCGCAAGTCACAAGTATGAAAGTTGGATGGAAAATGGGTCTGGACCTAGTTTCAGATCTAGTTTCTAGATTAGAAACTTGGACGGAATTTTCTGATTTACATTGTCAAAATTTTAACAAGTTCATCTAGTACAAGTTCTAGTCAAAGTTTCTAGACGAAAAAAGTATAATGTAAATTGAGCTTTACTAAAATATTTAAACTTTTTAAAAATTGCCATTTTCACTTTTTTTGAATTATCTATGAAACGATTTATTTTTTTCAAAATATCGCATCGGAATATCCAATCCTTTGCCAATTTAACCGAATCTGTAAGTATAGAAATAACAAAGATAGCCATGCTATCTGCTATCCTATTCAATTTAAGACACCCTGTATAGTTTCAAACATGTTTGTTGTTACGTTGTGTTATTATTAGAACTCAAAGAATAAAACAATAAACCTGTTTTGTAAAAAATTACAAATGGAGCCCCCCCCCCCTCCACATGACAGGACTCATTTTACACACACCCCTCCTTCCGGTTAAACCGACGCCTGCGTATACCTTTACCGTCATTTACCAATATACCACTGGTAATAAGCCTATTGAAAATGGGTCAAATCCAATGATCCCTTGGGGTCACGCCTCTCTGTCTCTGCCAAACGCTTGAACCTATTCGGTTCAAACTTTCTACAGTTGACCTATATTCCACATGTAATAAGTTTATTGAAAATGGGTCAAATCCAATGACCCCGTGGGGTCACGCTTCTCTGTCCCTGCCAAACGCTTGAACGTATTTGGTTGAAACTTTGCACAGTCGCCTTATATGCCACATGTAACAAGTCTATTGAAAATGGGTCAAATTCAATGACCCCGTAGGATCACAGCGCTCTGTCTCTGGCATACGCTTGAACCTATTCGGTTCAAACTTTGCACAGTTAACATATATGCCATATGTAACAAGCTAATTAAAAATGGGTCAAATCCAATGACTCCGTGGGATCACACCGAGGTGCTCTGCCGCTTTTTTAGCCGCTCTTTATGGGTTTATTTTAGCCGAATTTTGTTCACTAACTGATGTTCGAGCTTAACTATCGTTTCAGTTTTGGGGGTGGCTCCAAGAGTACAGAAGGTATATAGGCACACCTTACTTACTATCCAGCTGCACAACTCTCTTGATGGGAACGATTTGCGCCGATCTACGCGCGCAGTGTTTATCCCCCGCCTCTTGGGGTAAAACACTGCATTGACGTATATTGGCATGTAACCTAACCTACCTTCATTGCAATATTATGTAAAATTTTGAACTTTCATCAAAAGTAAGCTGTGCTTTCACATTACAATACAGCTCAAAAATCACCTACTACAGTACTGTCAGGTGACACTACTTCAATGATAAAAATCCGTTGAATTCGGCTCCCAGCGAAACAAAGCCGCCTCATTCCATGTTGCTTGGTTCTCGACTGCCAGGTCAATCCAGAATTGAGGAATACAGCCGAAATGTAAGCTCCCTCCCCATGACCCACACCACCACGGAGAAATACAGTGAGATTTGCTCAAATTTTGTCCGCCAATCTTACATTAGTCTATTTAGAATCAAGAAAAACATCTGAAGAGCCCTTTATCGCCCTCAACGTCTTACATCAAATGCAGATGAGGTGCGATATTGTGATGATATGGGAAATGGCCAATGCGTTAATGTTAGGTATACACCCACTTGTAGCCTGCTGTGTAACAACAACACTAATGGCCGTATGCGCCGAAAAATTTAAGCTGAGCTTAACTTAAGCCTAGCTTAAAATCCATGGCAACCATTGTCCCAATAATCATTACTATGGATATCAAACTACACTTAAACTAAGCTCTGCTTAAACTTTCGGTGCATATGGCCATAAGTTCCAAAAGATTAATCAAATTATCACATTAATTTAATTACCTAAGACAAGAAAAACCGACCCAACACATCCCAAAGTAACTTTCCGATTAATTCTCCCCGTGTATGATTAAGAGATCCCTTTAAAACACATACCCCGCAAGATGGCGCCATAATTCCAAAGTTAGGTATATTTATTAGACACATTACTCTCGTATTACTGAAAATCATGCAAATAAGAGGATAAATTCTGATTCTACTAGTCATAATTGCCCAAATATCATCTCGCAAAAATTGATAATAAACGAGTAATGTGGTTAAAACCATCTGACATTGACATCGAATAATAATCAACCATGTTGGCAAACCTATCAAAGTTCAGGTATTCTCCCCAAGATGGCGCTTGTTATCACCAAGAATGTTAAATGTGTCCAGTGTGATTACTCACACCAATAATAAATACCACTTGCTTTTTTGCCAAAAATAGCGGATGATTGCGATCTTAGAGAGTCTAAGATTGATATCTAGTGACTTTAAACGCGCTAAAGTTTAGGCGGCCTCTATGGGGAAGCGGTAGGTGTTACCATTATAATGACAATCGAATCTGCTGACTGAAATTTCATGAAAAATATCGATTTTTACCGACTTTAGCGCCGCGCTTGGCAAAATCTGGCAACTTGTTTTAAAGGCCCCTCTTAAGCCATACTGCAACTTTAGGCGTTTGACCTATGCCAACAGACAATCTGTGGAAATGACTAATGAATACCCTGTGATCTGCTTACAACAACAATTTTGTTTTGAGGAGTGCCTCAGAAATCGATCCTTGAACCACTTCTCCTCTTCATATGGGTGACATTTATTAATATTACAAAAATCACATACGAGTAGGTACTAATGTATCACCTCAATAACTTCAATTAACGGTTTCCCCATAACTGAACAATATACTTACCCTAATTTAACATTGAATCTCATATTTTGAGTTCTTCCGACGCTCTATAATTTGCAAGAGTCTTTTTAATTCGCAAGGCTGTTAGCCTCGCGTTCGAATTGTGATACCAACACTCCTTCATTAGTTTTGATATCACATGTAAAGCTTCGCAACTTTGCCATCTATTTGGTATATTAGGCCTCTGTCGATCTACACAAACCACCCTGCAATGCAACAGTGATCAGTGACGGTCGATTTGGGGAATGCGTCTTACCTCCTCATCTCTTCGATGGTGGGATCTGAAGGTACGGCGTCGTAAAATGGAAGCTGATACTCGTCATATATTCCTCCCACGTTACACCTGCGCGCGATCTCCCAAAATATAAGACCTAACGCGTAGACGTCGGCTCTTTTGAACGAGTCGAACTGTTCTGTGTTCATTTTCTCGTCCAAAACCTGCACAATGCGTTAGAAATTGGTTGCCATCACAAAGTTGCTTACCTCTGGAGCCATATATCTTTTAGTTCCTACACGATTATTAAGAGGTATATCAACACTATTTGTGGTAACATCATGTCGGACAGCAAGGCCAAGGTCACCGATAGCGCACGTACCGTTCGACTTCACTAAGATATTTTTTGACTTTAAATCACGATGCGCTATCGCCGGTTTTCCTAGATAAATCGTTACTAAGGTCACACTCGTTAAGGCAGATACAGACCTTGAGTTCCCATTATGTCCATATGTAAGTGAGCAAGACCCGTAGCAATAGAAAGCGCCATGCGTATCATGGCGCTGGTATCGAAAGTACTCCTACCGAGGTAATCGAAAAGCGACCCGTACTCGTGATAATCCGTAATTAACCAAAGCTGGGTCCACGTACCATTGTCTAAAATGCATGGTGATGAGAGGACTCGGAACGATACCGAGAACAGACCTTTATTATCTGCGGCGATGAAGCCCAAAATATTGTCATGTCGCAGCATGACCGTTTGATAAATTTCCGCCTCCCTAAACCAAGATCTCTCTTCTCTAGAACTAAAAATCTTAACAGCTACGTTTTCGCCTCTCCACCGACCTCTCCAAACTTCTCCATATCTTCCCTGCCCGATTATCTCGACGAGTTGTATTTGACGTGCTATACTACGCTGAACGAGCAATGGTAAACCTACGGTGAGTTACCAATTGTAAAAACCCGTCGGACATTTCGTACCTATTTACCAGAACCACTACCGCTCGTAGTCATTTCTATCATGTGCTTCAAGCTAACTCCGTTCAGTATTGGATGGTCGGGAGCTTCTATGCTATCCTCGAGGCCCAAGTGATGGTGGGTTGAGCACTTCCGCTGCCAGTAGTAGTAGAAACCCAAGGCGATTGCACAAATGATTACGGTAGGCACAACAATAACGGCGGCAATTTCCAATGTGCCCATTGTCGTCGTCGCCGATGACATGTCTATTATTTTAACAAAAGTCAGAAAGAATTTTAAATGTAAGTACAGGGAGTTTCAAAACGTTAGTTATGGTTTTGAAACAGCCTGCGTAAGTTTTATATAAAAAGTAGCAGCATGCGATCATGAAACTACCATCCATGCGTTAAGGAAGCGTTAGAAAAATATAAACACATACCCGAAGCTAAATAAAGCAAAGCTAATTGTACATTATAGGATATTAGATTTTTCTCGAAGCGTGCACGTGAATGAAAGTTGAAACACCTGATAGATAAATCCTGAAAAAAAGTTAAAGGTTAATGTTTTTTCCAGTTATCATTCTTTGTATCCCCTGCATATGTAATGGTCACTTTTTTGGTATCCCCATTGATAATAATGCCAACTGCTGACAACAATACAAATTTAATCTACACATTCTCAGAGAGCAAGTGAAAACTACTGCTTGTGAATCTTACAATGTTTGATAATTAAAGCCCGAACGTCACCACGTGCAGAAAAGGGCCTACCAATCAAGCTCAATTTTTTGTACAAACCCTCGATATTGTCAGCAATAGTTACCTTTCATTTAATAGACACTTTGCAAGAGATGTCAATTGTCAAGTGCTTATCTACATCAAAAGCAGGATGGACCTCTTGTACACAGAATCTTAGCTTTAGGCTTTGACTATGCTCACAGCAAGTTGGTTCTCCAAGCAGTCGCCATCTACTGGCTACACACTTTAAGTAAGGTACAGAATTACTAATCATCACAGTTGCGCTTGACACACCAAGTAGTCCGGGATTTAGCGATTCAGCTGACCCACACTATAATCCGAGTTATGGAGCGATTGTCGGATTATAGACCTCCTATAGTACTCTTTTACTGTAGGAATCTATGATAGAGTGCCGGAGTACGAAGCGCCTACTGTATGGCCAAAGCGAATGTCAACATATTATATATTTTTGAAATCGGAAAGAAAAGATCTATTTAATTTTTTAAAAATATACAGGGCGTTCAATTAAAAATTTACCAAATTTGCATTTTTTACTCACTTTACGATATTTATGTTTTTTTTTACTTTACATTTTCTAGAGATATTTATGATTGTATTTAAAGTTCTTATCTATCTCCAATAATAACGCGCTGTCTAAATACACAGAATAACCCTGTACAGGAAATGTTGGAAAAGCAAATATGTACAGGGTGGTTCAAATTCGTGGCTCACCCTTCGAATCTCCGTAACGGTGAGATACAGTGTAGGTTAAATAAGGGCAAAGTTTCTTCTTTTTGTGACTAAAAAAGCATTTAAAATTTTTGAAAAATCTTTGAAAATAAATGAGATATAACAAAAAACTTAAAAATGTCAAGTTTCGTTTTCATTTTCCCTAGTTTAAACGGCGGGAAATGAACGGTTCCCGTTAGTACCTCCTATGGGCGCTTGTATAACACGCTAGATGCAGAAGCTACAAGCTACTACTTTCTTATTTCTTATGGGCGCACCACATTGCGATTTTGACTAAATGAAATAGAGGACAAAAAAGGAAATTCATTTGAATGCATCGCCATCACAGTCACATCGGTTCAGTAAGATCTAGTTAACCATGGATGTTTTGTTGAGAAATTAATATAAAACATTTGATTTTGACATTTTTCTTGTAAATTTATGTAAAAGTATAGTGTGACATTATTATTAGTGTCATTATTTTTCGTTTTTTTGGCCTCTACCTCATTCCGTAAAAAGCCAATGTGGTATCCATATGAAATAAGTAGCCTGTAGCTTCTACATCTAGCGTGTTATACAAATTCTGACAACGGCTTCAGATTCTCCTAAAAAAAAGCGCCCATAGGAAGTGCTAACGAGAACCGTTCAATTCCGGCCGTATGAACTAGGGAAAATGAAAACTACATTTGACATTTTCAGTTTTTATCACATCGCAGTATTTTCAGATTTTTCAAAAATTTCAAATAGGTACGTTTTTTTAAGTCACAAAAGGGGGCAACTATACCGCATCTCTCACCGTTACGGAGATCTCAAGTGGAGTATTTTTTTTATACTTTCAAAAATAACCGAGATACCCTCGCAAAAACGAATTGAGTCGCATTTACAATTGCGGGGTTGCCACGTTACTGTGTCAAAACTGCCAAGCGCGACCAAAGCTTCTTAGAAAGAGAAGGAAAACTATTTCCTACGGATAAAAAAGTTATTCTTATTGGGACAAGCTGTACAGGATAGTTCAATAGTGTAGGTCCTTTTTGTGACTAAAAAAACACGTTTGAAATTGTTGTTAGCACCTTCTGTGGTTACTTTTTTCAGAGAATCTGAATCCGTTATCAGAATTTCCATAACCCGCTAAATGTAGAAGCTATAAGTTACTAACGGGCGATCAAAAAAGGATTGAGACGCTCGGATTTACGTCGAGTCGCCTTTGGAAGTTCAAGTTAAATATGATTTTCCATGTAAACAAAAATTCCAAAGGTAACTCGACAGCAACTCTTTTTTTATGAACGCCACATTGGATTTTTACAGAATGAGAGGGCAAAAAGAGAAATTCATTTGAATGCATCGCGATCATAACTGTGTTGATTCAGCCAGATCTAGTTACCCATGAACGAATTGTTGAGAAATGAGTGTAAAAACATTTGGTTTTGAAATTTTTCTTGTAAATTTGTATAATGAGTGTGACACGTCATTATTTTTCGTTTTTTGTGCTCTCATTCCGTAAAATCCAATATGGCACCCATAAGAAATAAGAAAGTAGTAGCATGTAGCTTCTACATCTAGCGTGTTATGCAAATTCTGATAACAGATTCAGACTCTCGAAAAAAAAAGTGACCATAGAAGGTGCCCACGGGAACCGTCCATCAATTGAACATTTTCAGTTTTTTGGTGATTTTCAGATTTTTCAAAAATTTCAAAAACGGTTTTTAGTCACATAAAGATGCCCCCATTTAACTTGCAATGTACTTCTCACCGTCGCGGAGATCCCAATTTGAACCACCCTGTACAGCACACAAAGCCCAAACTGCTAGGGAAACCGCAAAGACAATTTTGTACACCATACATATTAGTTGGACTGCTTCACAACCCTGGCATCTTGGGCGATTTCTGGGAAATATACGAATTTCTTTTGAAATCTTTTTGCCACTTGAAAATATTCTCAGCCTCGTCTTAGAAATTCATTGTCTGACAACTGATTAAAGTTTTGAAAATATCTCTCAGAAAACCAGATTTTGGACAGTCTTGCGATTGAATCACTGGCGTCATATGGGCTTAGTTGGAACAGCCTCTTACAAAGAATTGAAATCACTTGAAATCACCAGTTGTGTTCAAACGATGTATTGTAAACGAGAAAGTGTCTACACACTGTGTCCATGATGGGAATATCTACCATGGGGATCTCCGAAACCACAGAAGATATGACGTTGGTCAAATTACATACAAGATGCGCAATTAACGACTTATTATCCTGCTTTAAAGAAAACCAAAAAACATTCCGAATTTCCCAATTTCATTTTCATGTTTTTCTGATGACACCAAAAAATAAGAAAAACACTACTTTCTCATTGCTACTCTACAAGATGGAAGATGGCGTTGAGAGTTTTTCAATGTAACATTTCGTTTCGGAGAATTATTTTTTATGTGGTCCGTAAAAAAAGTACATACTGTATTGAGTAGAATTTTTTATTACTGATACAACAATATAGGGCACCCAAAAAAAACCAAAAGCCTGAAGCTGTTGATTTCAACAGAATGATACACCCACGCATAACGCCCTGATCGTTCAAGAATATATACCTATCGGAGAAATTTTCCATTTTCCAAAATTTGTCCAATGAATATTCTCGGCGTTGTGAGCGCGTGCACCATCCTGTTGAACCTTTGCTTTTTTTGTGTGACGTACCTGCATAGTATTCGTAATAAAAAATGCTATAAATATACAGGATGTACTTTTTTTACAGGCCCTATAAAAAAAATAGAGTTTATGATGATCTCTCTCGAGCTCAAAAAGTGGGAATAAGAATATTTTCCATTTTTTTTTTGTATCTGTTCAAATAACAAAAACATAAAAACCAAATCGGCAAATCCCGCATATCTTGGGAAGAAATCGGAATTTTTTTGATTTTATTGCGCAACTTTTCTCTAATGGTATCGAAGATCCCCATAATAGACATCGTTATCTTGGACACAGTACGGTGTCCATTTTTCGAGTGCCACTATGGGGATCTCGCTTATCTTAAGAGATAGAAACTTGGTTAAATTAGGGCAAATTTGCGAATTTTCGTGCTGAATAATAATCTAAAAAGAAATTTATATCTTCAATAGTTTTGAAAATATGGCAAAAAATCGAAAATTTCTGATTTTTATTCTTAACTTTTTCATGGTAAACTAATTGTACTAGACATTTCTAATTAACACATTAATCAGACACTTTTTAATCGAGATTTTGAATGTGGCATCCCGTTTTTAATAACTTTCAAGATAACGGAAAAACACGTGGCAACTTTAGTTTTTTTTATGGGCGCCGTTTTGGATTTTGACATTTTGAGATTAGGTCTTTTTTTCTCTTTACAACGATATATCACACATGGATGGTTCAGTATCACATTTTTTCTAAAAATACAATTTTCATTTTATGCGAAGAGTGCTATGCAAAAACAAAACGTTCTTTTGTTGTGAAGAAAATGTTGACTTATTTCAAGCAGTGTCATTTACGTTTGTGCTAGTTTTATTGGTAAAATATTATTTATTGTTATGTATTTTGTTCTAATTTGAATTATAATTTTCTTGCAAAACGAAGGTTCAATTCTGTTCATATGAAAATCGAATTTTCTCAACACATCTAGTTCCCTGATGTCAACGCTGCAACCGGACATATGCATCAAACTGTCAAACTTTTGTTCACAATAAAAGAACGTTTTGTTTTTCCAAAGCACTCTTCCCAAAAAATTAAAAATTGTATTTTAGGAAAAATGTGATACTGAACCACCAAGTGTGATATATCGTCGCAAAGAGAAAAAAAGACGTAATCTTAAAATCTCAAAAGTAAAAATGGCGCCCATAAGAAAAACTAAAGTTGCCACGTGTTTCTCTGTCATTTTAAGTTATTTAAAACGAGATGTCACATTCGAAATCTCCATTGAAAAGTGTTCGAATAATGTGTTAATTAGAAATGTCTCGTACGACTACTATCGGAGTAAAATGTATCAATTGGTAAGTTGTTGTTAACATACGTAAATTGTAAATTTTTGCTGCCAGGACTTTTTACGTTATCGAATTTTCCTCACAAAAAAGTACTCTAAAATGTGTGATTTGTCGTTGTTGTACAGGTCCATAAATAGTTTATTTTTCCACGAAAATTCATACATTTCGGGTATTACATAACCCAATTCATGCTGTAGCTATTGTAGAAAAAATTATGGAAATATCTTGTTCCCTTTTTGCGTAATTAGCGGAAAAGCAAAAACATTGCAACGCAGCTATTATTGAAGGAAACGACTTCATTCTTTTTTTATAAGATTAATAAAATAGCAAACGTCATAAATGCGTACATATTGTCTGAAAACAACTTGTGGATGTTTGTTTTTGTGTAAATTAGCTAATATTCTACGTACGAAACAAGATGAATAATAACCTGCGGTTTTCATGTGTGATGTGCGGCAAACATGATTAATACACAATAACAATTTCATGCATATATTATTTTACCGTGTACTTAGCGTGTGTGCCGCTTTATACGCAACGTTGCTGCAAGGTACAACTTTGCGATTATTCCATTTGAGTGAATACTTTTTTGTAATTAAATCCTAAAGTTCTGAGTTCGTATACTTTCATTGAAAAAGCGCGCTTTCCCGTACATATTTCACTATCACATTTTCCCAAATTTAACAAGAAATATGACATTACGTACGGATAAGTAGAAATAGTTGACGATTCTATTACGCTTTATTTGATAAAAATCGGTTGGGTAGTTTTTTTTTATAACCGTTTAAAGCCAGCGGACTCTACATTTTACTCCGATAGTAGTTGATGAAAAAATTAAAAACGAAAATCAGAAAGTTTCGTTTTTGGCGATATTTTCAGAACTATGATGATATTTTAAATTTCTTTTCAGATGGTTATTCAGCAGGGAAATTCGCAACTTTGCTCCCATTTAACCAGCTTTCTATCTCTTAAGGTAAGCGAGATCCCCATAGTGGCACTCGAAAAATGGACACCGTGTATAGGTACAAGGTGTAACAATAAAGTAGGTAAAAAAGTTGGTTAATAGTGGGGACCAAAATAAGTATTTTTTTTCCAAATAAACCAAAAGTCCAATTATAGTTTAGGAGCTAAACCCCAAAAATTTGCGTTTCTTGAATAATTCTCTTTTTCATTAGCTACAATAGATGCAAAGAATGAACTTGCAGCTTTACCTAGGTCTTTAGGTGTGCTCTTTCTGATTTTGTTAAAAAATTCATACTCCAAGATGATGAGCCTCTAAACGGAAGTCAGAATTTTTTGTTACTCCTCACTCTTGGTGAAGTATTTTTCTTATGTCATGTTTTACTCGACAGAAAAATCTAACCAAGTATTGCAGCTGACTTTTTTAAATTTTGAAAACTAAGATTTAGTTTTTATGTTCAACGGTTTTCGCACACTGTTTAGAGTTGCGCCATCTGGCGGTAGGAGTTTTAGAAACATTTTTTTAAAATCAATTCGATTGTCGTATATGTTGTGGTTGCCGAGAAAAAGTGATGCAGTCCCACATTCCATTTACTCTACTCGTTTACATATTCCTTGATTAATCAAAGTAATCAATTATTTTTAACAATCAATACTTACAATACTATGCACTCATTTTTTTTATGTTTCCCACTTTTAAATATTATCTTCTTCTAAAAAACCCCTTCATTGTATTGTTCTAGATCAAGATTCAATACTTAACCTCTTTAAGACACGTTATAAGATTCACATTGTATATTTTTGTCACCAAATTGAAATACTACAAAGATGTGTAGATTAAATTGCTGTAGCTTAAAAAATGGACCAAAGACAAACGTGTAAAAACCTTTATTATTACTTTCAATTCTAACCTGGTGGTAGCGACATTGAAAGAGCTAACCTCTCGTTACAATAATCACTATCGTCGCAGCAATCTGACGCTCGCTTTTCGATCGTGTGATGTTCGTATAAAACCACAGTCTCTTTGCAATAATCGGAATTTTGACTACTGGGATGGAAATAAATATTTTTCTGATCCAAACATCTAGTAAATTGCAAAATGTTTTAAACATAGGTACAGAAAAGAAGCAACAACAAAAAAAGTAAATAAAAATTACAATCTAACGCATTTCCTGAAAATTAATCGTCTAATTAGTACTATTTGGTAATTAAAAGTAGCGGGTTATATACAGAGAGAAGTCTGCCACCGTGTAAAAGAAGTGCTGCCACCTACATGGTGTCGCAAAATTGAATTTAAAATGCATATCGTAGAAATTTAATCGTCATTGTGTTTTAATTGTACAGATTTGTATTTTAAATGCAATTCGAGAACACTGAAAAAAGATCATTTTGATACAAAAGGTGCATTAGATGCACTACGATGAGCATTGCAAAAAAAAGATAAATATATACAGAAGATAGTGCATTGGAAGTGCGTAAGTAATTTATAGTAGCAGCGTAGGCAGTTACCTTGGGGTTTAGGTAATAGTTTAGGTTGAAGGTTCACATTGCAGAAATCTTCGTTTTTGCAGCACTCCATAACAAATGTATTATTGAGAGGGTTCTGTCGATAACAGAACAAAGGATTATCATGAGGAATTTGGAGATTCCGTTCCAGGCACCTAAATTGCCAAATTGTGTTTAATTTACGATACAAAATTCAGAAACGAATGAATAAATTTTAATTTGAAACTCCTATAGTTATCACAATATTTTAATTATTCGTAGTACACTTTTCATTGCTTACGATACTCAACAAGACTGATTCTGCTAAATAGAAAAGTGTACTATCGAAACTATTGGACAAACCACACATTTACGACCATAGCACATTGTGTGTTGTGGTCTAGTGTGGAAATTGGCATTAGCCAGTCTTTTAGGGAGTTGATTGGATTTAGTGTTATTGGTGAACGATTATTTCGAAGCTCTTCCATGATATAAACTTCTGAAGAGGAAGGAGGGTAAGGGTCCGGGAATGTTTCGCATTAACCTTAGCTTCACAACAAAGAACTTTTCGGCCAAGAGCGGTTAAAGTGTTTGTCTCTTTAAAAGCAAACGAATTAATCACACAAATACTCACCGTTTGTACGAAATACGGATTAGTTATAGTTTTAATAACAAAACGACAACATAAGGTTAGCCTTGTTTATATAAAATAGGCATCACACGGTTACCTGTTACCTTGATTTAAATAAGAACGGGGACGAACAAGTTCCGCCCTTAAATCCGCATTACACATATCGGCGTGATTGCAACAAATCTGAGCCGATTCTGCTGTAGCAGCGCGTCGACACCATTTCGAGCTCTCGGGAGGAAAATAGTTGCTTCGGTTTAGGCAACTAATGTTCATTTCAATATACCAGTTAGTGCACATCAAAAACATTCAGTAAAAATAAATAAAAGTAACACTTATGTCTGACGCACTTCGCCATTTTTTACCTTACTCTGCCTCATCCTGTAAATAAATCTTTTTTAACTGACCCAGCAAGTAAGCAGCATCTAATCACCCTGTACACATTAAATTATTAAAAAATGAACACTGTTGTAAAACCGTACATAATTTTGCAACCTTCACAGTATCAAATATTTTGAAACATCCTATATACTATTGTTGATACAAAAATAGTGTATCTCTCTTCATTGGTGTAAAAGTACTACTGATGATTATTCCAAGCGAAACCTATTTTTTGGTATGGTCATCAGTCAAACTTTCCCCATTCGATCTACTTTATAGACTTTATAGACGCCGCCTATTTCAAATAAGCATATGAAATTAATTATTTATATTGTATTTTATATTTATAAATAAAAAATAGTCTTACCCAATCCCACCCCCACCCCCTCCCAAGTCGCACTTACTGTGCTGTGAAATGAGTGTGGTGGTCTGACTACTGTGATTTGGGCGACTACCTAAGTAATCAATAAAGTCAAATAAAACAATACCTTCAAATTTCCTCCACATCTTCACCAAGTATGGCGACTTGTACCTCTCAATATAAAAACTCGAGGTTTTTTATTTTCCTTTATTTTTGAATAAACAGAATTTCAGTCAACCTAATCCGCTCTACACAAAATCCATGCCCGAACGCAGTGCCGTAGAGCATTCACATTACTCTGCCAAGCAAGTCGGCCAATGTCAAAAACAATTCAGTCACGGGTAATAAAGAAAAATGATTTTAAGACTAGTAAAGATAAAAATCGCGCTGTTTTTTACATTAAATTCTCTGACATACACAATATTGTTTTACAACTGGTACATATTATTTCAGATTCCGTGTTACAGACGAATTATTTCTTTGGTGTATTTTTCAACCAATTATTGTCAATTAAATGTCTCCATAAATAAGAAAGTTGGCATTGAGCAATCTGCGCATGCGCACAACTGCAATATGCGATATGTTTGCATTTACTAGAAACATCTGTGGTTAAAATTTGAAAAAAAAATGTGTATAGTTGGCATTGTGTAGTCTGCGCATCCGCACTTTGACTATATCATTGAATAAGCACCTTAAAGAAGTATAACGCCCGTGTTAACTGATGAAATAAGAAAATCTGCCCAGGATTCTGTCGTCCCTCTGTTGTGGGGGAAAGTGAACCACAAATTTAAAGCTAGTTACCGACTTTGCAGATTTCTTTACTTCTTTAACATTCCAATGTTGCCAGATTTTTAGCAAGCGCTTTGAGTTTGAATAATACATAAAAATATTGAATCAGCTTTTATTCAATGCCAATAACAATATTATGTAAGGGAGGATCAATCTGAAATGTAAGATCATAACAATAAATAAAGTAAAAAATGTAGTTTAATCTAATAAGAAAACAATAAGAAAACAACAAGAACTGTTCTAAGGACCATTATCTTTACATAATAAACAATCAAACTTTACCTAGCTCCATGTAAGGATCTGGTAAATATGACAACACTGTTCAACTCTGATAAACAAGGAAAACAAAGGACCCCTAAGTATAACGCCCGTGTTAACTGATGAAATAAGAAAATCTGCCCAGGATTCTGTCGTCCCTCTGTTGTGGGGGAAAGTGAACCACAAATTTAAAGCTAGTTACCGACTTTGCAGATTTCTTTACTTCTTTAACATTCCAATGTTGCCAGATTTTTAGCAAGCGCTTTGAGTTTGAATAATACATAAAAATATTGAATCAGCTTTTATTCAATGCCAATAACAATATTATGTAAGGGAGGATCAATCTGAAATGTAAGATCATAACAATAAATAAAGTAAAAAATGTAGTTTAATCTAATAAGAAAACAATAAGAAAACAACAAGAACTGTTCTAAGGACCATTATCTTTACATAATAAACAATCAAACTTTACCTAGCTCCATGTAAGGATCTGGTAAATATGACAACACTGTTCAACTCTGATAAACAAGGAAAACAAAGGACCCCTAAGTATAACTGGTTTCCCTGTTTAAAATAGTCATTATTTACCACCCGAGGCCAAATATCCTTCAATATTTGTGGTAATTAACCACTTTGCAGTGTATGCAACACACCTTACACCAATTTCAGGTTTTCGTATGTAGTTATACTTCTTTAAAGTGCTTATTCAATGACTATATCCAATATGTTCCCCTTTACTAGAAGCATCTGTGGATAAAATTTCAACAAGATATATTAGTAAATAAGAAAGTTGATATTGCGCAGCCTGCGCATGCGCACATTAACCGTCGAGATTTTTCTTGGCTCAAGTGCCAGAGCTATAAGCTACTGAATTCAAAAAGAGCAAACTAAATATATTGAAAATTGCAGTAGCTTCGACCTCGGATGAACGGAGAGTGGCTATAATAGCGCCTTCCAGCATGAATTGGAAAATGCGCTAAAAATGCTTAATGAATTAGACAAAAAGTTTGAAAAGCTTGAATCTTGTGAGCGTAGGAAATTTTGGAAATATTTCAAAAATATAAGGAGTATCCTGGAAATGTGTGGAAAGGTTTGGAAATGTTTCAATGATTTTGGAAATGTAGAAAATTTTGGAAAATGAAAGACAGAAGAGGAACACGCTAAACCTTCTCCATGTGATTTTATTTCTTTTTTTTTTTACTTTATTTTGCATTTTTGAGTAAGCGGGGTTTCAGCCAAGGCTCCTCTACCAACCCAACCCTCTATACATTTAGAATATCCATTCCCTTACCTGAATTCGAACCACACAGGCCGGCGATGAATTAAACCTCGAATTAAACTAAAAAATGCTTGACGAATCAGACTAAAATTTTAAATTTAAAGCTTGTATCTTGCAAGCGTGGCAAATTTTGGAAATATTTCAAAAATGTATAGGGTATGTTAGAAATGTGTGGAAAGCTTTGGAAATGCTTCAATAATTTTGGAAATCTATACAATTTTGGAAAATGCAAAACAGAATAGGAAGGCTAAACCTTAGCCATTGGATTAATTGAAGTAAAACATTCTTAATAAATCTGGCTAAAGTTTGAAGCTTGAATCTTATGAGTGTGGGAAATTTTTTAAATATTTCAAAACTTGGAAATGTATAAGTTTTGAAAATGTTCTAAGGATGTTGGAAATATAAACAATTTTGGAAATTGTTGAAGGTTTCATTGGTTGATATTTTAAAAATTCAGGATTTGAAAATGGCCGTAGTAATTGCATGGGCGAAACATACACAGTATGTCCAAGATAAGGATGTCTATCATGATGATCTTGGAAACCGTAGAAGATACGAAGATAGGAATAGATGCGCAATTAAAGAGTTATTATCATGCTGTAAGAAATAATCTTCGAAAGAACTAGGAATTTTCTGGATTATCTTTACAGCATGATAATAAATATAATAACTCTTGCGCATTTGACCATCTTCCTATCTTCTACGGTTTCCAAGATCCCCATGATACACATCCTCATCTTGGACACAGTGTATATGTAAGCACCAGAAAGATAAATTAAGACTTATTAATTTTAAAAAGTGCCAATCATGGTTAAATTTAAATGATGAAACTTGGCATTTATAATTTGAAGCTGGAACGGTGGAAATGCCTTATGGGTGTGGTTCAATATACAGTTTAGCGGTATACTTTTAAAGCTACTTGAAATTCATGACTTAAAGCTATAATCCTTGTAATTCATCCTATTCTAGGAATTCTTCAAATTCTTTAGAAGATTCATCAGTTTCTTCCTATTTTCTATTAGTCCAGTCAAATTATCATAATACCTTGCATCAGATATGTCATCTCTAATTTTTCTTTTAAATTGTTAGGATGAATATGGATGTCAAAAACCAAGTTTTCGACATCCAAAGACCTGTGCGAGCAACGCAGCACTCGAAAATACGCAATTTTTTCTATTATTTTTAGGTTTTGGTTAGTTTTAGTTCTGAAGGACAGATTTTAAAGCAATTACTGTCGTATACTTTTTTAAACTAGACAAAATGTGTGACAATTCAAGCCCTTAACCGGCTCTGTAAGTCTAATAGTTTTGGAGATACAGCGTTTCAAAAATTCGTAAATTCTTCAGTTTTAATCAAATTTGCCTTTTTTTCGCATAAAAACCTCATGAACATTTTTATAATTTTGTTCGTTTGGGGGGACTTTGTGGTGAGGAGTCTCCATAAATCCGCACAGAAAGAGCTAGAATGTTGATATCCTCTGGATACCCAGCATCTCCCATGATAAGAAAGTTGTCATCATCTTCTTCAGCAAGATCCACTACCTGTTGCATGGATTCCAAAATCTGTGAATTTGTTCCTTTTGCCTGACCTTGCTTGACCATTCAAAAGGGACACCGAATATAGAAGATCTGTGACAGTAGCAGAAAGCCTTACTCACAACACTATGGTTTGAATGAATAAGGCATCATATAAACATGGACATTTTTCCACTAAAAGACAAAAATCAATATTTAATTTGCTTTCATTATCCGCAATTTTTATCACTTCTTCAACAAGTTTATTACGACTCACGACTTACGACAATTCTTCGTGCATATTTTATAAGTTTACTTTCTGCGAAGAAAAAACGCAAATTTTGATAAAACTTGTAAAACTAATAAATTTACCAATAGTTGAAGCGCCGTATCTCGAAAACTATTAAACTTGAGGAGATCGTTACGGGCTTAAATTTTCAGAAATGTTGTCTAGTTCAAAAAAGTATATGACAATAATTGCATTAAAATCGGTTCTTCAGGAGTAAAACTTACAAGAACCAAAAAATAGTAACAAAAATGACATATTTTCAAGTGCTGTGTCGCTCGCACAGGTCTTTCAATGTCGAAAACTTGGATTTTTCATATCCTAACAATTTAAAAGAAAAATTAGAGATGACATGTCTGATGTACGGAATCAGGGCCGCCCAAAGGGGGGGGGGGGGGCAACTGGGACGATGTGCCCCAGGCCCCCGATTTCAAAGGGCCCCCGTGTTGGCCGTGGATCTGTGAGGATGAATGAAACAGCAATAGAGTTGCCGTTGGCACATTAACATTAATATTTTCTTTGAAATTTTTTCTATTCCAAAACAGGGCCCCAAATTTACTTTGTCCCAGACCCCTGAAATTGTCTGGGCGGCCCTGTACGGAATGCCCATTTTTTGGTCTAATTTGACTGTACTATATGGATTCTACGAAATTCCAAAAAGGACTATTTTTTTAATTTACCAAAACTTTGAGGTGGAATTATTTTTTTCTTTCATGTAAAGTGGAATTACATGTGAAATTTCAACTTTTTACAGAAGAACTTATGTTACTTCGAATTCTTTCAGATCCTCTTCTTCAGATTTTTCAATTGTTTTAATTTTCTAATCCTTCAGATCTATTAGATTTCATTTCTTTGGATTCTTCCGTTTCTGATATTTCATGGCCTATGACTTCAATTCTTCGAATTTAAACAAATCGAAGTTATTTGAAATATTCTCCTTGGGTCCTTTGGATGCTTTAAAGTTTGAGGTTTCAATTTTCGATACTTATTGATCCTTAGGTTGAGAGATACTTGAAATTTCAAGGCTGAAGTTTAAAGTTTCGACTTGAAAACACTAAACTGCATCTTGACACTTGAACCTGGAAGATCAAATGTGTACTTAACGTAGTGGCGATGAAGCTGAACCTTTGCGCATAAACTTGAAAGTGCAATTTGAAACTGGAAGTATAAAACGTGAATGTAACGCTTCAAACTGGATGCTGGAATCTGAATTCTTAAACCTCGATGTTTGTGTCTGAAGTCAGGTATAGGAAATGCATGAATTTCACCTTAAAACCGCTTTTCTTTGTTGCCCCAATTAATAGAGTAAAGAAACAAAATCACGCGGGGAAATTATTGGTGGCCTTCGAAAGAAACTACTGTAATTATAAGACTGTGTTTACTATTTTTTAAACAGAACAAATTGGAATTGCAAAATCAGCGTTAGCTAAACAACCATGAATTAATCATCACTTCAGTAGAGTAAATTATGTAAATATTATCAGTAGATGAATATATTTCCTCACAAATCGGTCTGAAAGAAATCATTACCACTTTGTAAAATCCATTGCACACAACTTTTCATTATACTGTTTAAATAAATATCAAATTAGTCTAGTTAGTAGATTTGTACTTGCCATCTTTGTCAACCTAAAAACGAAGCAAATAAGTTTAGAATGAAGTGTCGGGTGTATTTAAAAATACACATATTGTAGGTATAATTAGTTCAGATTTAATTTAAGGGATCTTAATTTTAAGTGAACGCACGCCGGAAGCCTATTAAGCGTCGCACTTCCTCTGACGAAACATTTCACGGAATTCTGTATTCCATTTTTAAAGTGTTCAGTGGAAGCGGAAGCATGCTACATTCGTTTATTTTTGAATAAATAAATTATTACTAGGCCGTCTAAAATGAAGTTTCCTAAAAATATTTCTGAAACCCAAAAACATGTTTCAAAGAAGAAAAGGCGATTTTCAAAAAGTTTCTGGGAAATCTAGAAAAATCTTAAAAAGATTTCGGCGAATATTTTTGGATCCTAAAGCATTATTCAAAAGTTCTTAAACATAAGTACCTCCGAGAGTATCTCTAAAAAGGATTTAAAAAGATTCCTAGAAGTACAACGTTTCTAAGAGAATTTACTATAATTACCTTAAATATTTCTTAAAACTCCAGAGCTTCCTACTTGGTTCCACACTTTTGCCCATCTCTGTACAAACAATTTTATGGGATTGTTATAAAACGCTAAAAATGCATATTACTCTCCCCCAGAAGTGGGCATTTCATTTTTTGACTTTAGTTGTTTCATATAAGCAGTTTTATTAAGGCCCATTAGGAACCATTACAGGTAAAACTGCGCTACAAATTTAGAACTCCACAGACCGCTAATAATACATTATTATCTACAGAGTTATAAATAAACGGGAGAATAAAACTATTCAGTAGTCAATTTGTTTGCTTCTTTCTCATACAATTGTCGGGGGTAATTGTGCAATCTCCTGCAATTACCTAACTTTGAAATTACATTAAACTGCACTTGTAGCAAAACATTTAAATGCCCACGTCTTGTCTGCATACTAATGCTCATTGGGTAGCTACAAAAAAATAAACAAAGGATTAGTAAATTTGACAAAAACTATTTTAACCACAGATACATAATGAAGAACAATACGCCATCTAACTTTCATGAAAAGATTAAAAACTGCTTAAAGAAATCAAAAAAACTAATTTTAAAAAAATTCTTTCTCAAGAAAGTATATTGCAAAATCTATGTACCCTACCTACAGTGTGTCCTATTTTGGTTGATCCTGCAGTGTATCTCAGCTGTTTTTAAAGATAGAGACTGAGATAGACACTTTGCGACCCTGCGACACTTTTAATACCACACACGTTTGTCTCTATACAGGGTGAAAAGGAAAAGTTTGACTTTGTGGGATCTTTACTACCCCTGTAAGATAAAAAGGTAAAAACTGCTTATTTTAAATATTTTAACGTAGAATCCAGTGACGTACTCAAAAATAATGTTGAGCCACCTTTTCTGAGATTTGACTGAAAGTTGTAATGCAACACCCAGTATATCTTAACGTTAATTTTTTGCATTCCTTTTTCTGATTACATTGATGTATCACAACCTATATTATTTAATATAATTAAGTATATATCATATCATCTTTTTCAAAATTTTGAAATGACATGGTTCTACCATTTTGATTGATCGGTATCGGTTGCCTTAGTTACCATGGATACAATAAATAAAACAGAATCTCCATGAATCCATGGCCTACTATTTAAACACTGTAAAAATAATAATAATAATAGTATTTTATTCCATAGACAAACTAGTTTGTGTGGAAATTGTCAACAAATATTTAAATTACGAGTAGGTACATTAAGTATTATATAGGTAAAAAACAAATTACACATTAAATAGCGACAAACAAGTTACATTAAACAGTAGATCTTAATTCCCAGATTGGAGGGTGAATTGATTCCAATTTTTGTCTTAGTGAAATGTGGTCGAAGATTATCATTACCTCGGATATTGTATTGATGTATATCCTTACTTTTAACCATCTTGTTAGAGTTGACATAAATATATTGACAGATTTCAAATATATACAATCCTGTTAGAGTGAGAATTTTATGTTTTTTGAAGAATCCTCGACAAGAATCAAATTTGCGAATATTTGCAAGTGTTCGGATAATTCTCTTTTGAGAGAGAAAGACGCAACGAGAATAAGGGGATGGTCCCCATAAACAAATTCCGTAACGAATGATAGAAGCTTTTTATTTTTCGTTCACGGTTAAAATTTAAATATAGGTTGTGATACAACAATCAAAAAAAAGAATGCAAAGCAATTGACGGCATATAAAAATACCGGGAAAAATACCAACATTCGGTCAAATCACAGAAACAATGGTAAAAAAAAGTTTTTACTACGCCACTGGATTTTCCGTAAAAATATCGAAAATAGGCAGTTTTTACCATTTTTATCTAACAGGGGTAGTAGCTAGGGTAGTAGTCAAAGTCAAACTTTTCGTTTTCAGAAACAAACCTGGATTGATTTTGTTTGTGGTATTAAGTTTCACCATTGAATGTTTCACAAAAAAGTGGCACAGGGTCGCGAAAACCCCAAGTCTCTAACTAAAAAAAGATGAGATACACTGCAGCTCGCACTGCAGTCATAACCAAACTACAACACACAGTGTGTGCAAGGCGTAACTAGGGAAAACCCAATTCCAAGGTTTCAGGTACTCATACTGAAGGACGAGTGGCAGCGTCACATGGTTGACTGGAGGGTCAGCCGTGACTGGAACCCCCAATAAAACACCTTCCCCACCTTATAGTACAAAGAGGTTACCTCGCATGCTGGGCTTTGCGGAGCAAGATAAAGGGGACTGTACCGAGCTGCCACCCACCAAAATGATCACCTCAAAGAAGATGTGGTGCCATCAAAACCCGGAGGTTATGCTCACTGAAGAGGAGACAGAGGGCGCATTAAAACCTGGATTCTCCACGGAATTGAACTCAAACAGGGACCCATTGGCACAGCTTCATAGAATTATTGAACAGGCGGCTATAGCGGGAAACATCTTGGGAAGGGGTCATGATCCTACCTTCACTGACGTTACGGATTTTCGAGGTTTGTGAAGATTTCGAAGATTTTGAGAATATTTGAGGATTTTTAGGATTTTCTAAAATATTGAGAATTTCGAAGGATTTTGGGGATTTCGATTTCGAAGATTTCAAAGATTTTCGAGGACTGTGAGAATTTCGAGGATTTTGGAGATTTTGATTTCGAGGATTGTAAGGATTTTGGGGATATAGAAGGATTTTCGAGAATACCTCGGAGAATACTTATCAAGAATTTCGAAGATTTCAAGGACTTCGAAGATTTTGAGAATTCTGAAAATATCGAGGATTTTGATAATTTGATTTTGAGGATTTTGGAGGATTTTGGAAATTTCGAAAATTTCAAGGATTCCAAAGATTTCGACGGTTTTAAGGTTTTCGGGGATTTCAAGGATTTTGAAGATTTCTAGTATTTTCAAGAATACACATCAAGAATGTCGAAGATTTCAAGAACTTTGAAGATTCCGAGGATTTCGATAATTCTGAAAATTTCCAGGATTTTGATAATTTGATTTTGAGGATTTTCGAGGATTTTGTGAATGTTTGAAGATTTAGAGGATTTTGGAGATTTCGATTTTGAAGATTTCAAGGATATCGAGGATTGTGGGGATTTTGAGGATTTGCAAGGATTTTGGAGATTTTTAGGATTTTCGAGAATATTGAAGATTTTGGGGATTTCGAAGATTTCAAGGATTTTAAAGATTTTTACGATTTTCCAGAATATTGAAGATTTTGATTTCGAGGACTGTAGGGATTTTGGGGATGTCGAAGACAGAATTCTCGATGATTTTGAGAATGTCTGAGGATTTCAAAGATATCAAGGATTTCGAAGATTCCAAAGATTTCGACAATTTCGAGGATTTCAAGGATTTTGAAGATTCTGAAGATTTCTACGGTTTTCGAGAATACATACTTATCAAGAATTTCGAAGATTCAGAGGATTTCGACAATTCTGAAAATTTCGAGGATTTTGATAATTTGATTTTGAGGATTTTCGAGGATTTTGGAGAATTCGAAAATTTAAAGGATTTTCGAGGTTTGTGAAGATTTTGCCTATTCTCGAGAATTTTGAGAATATTTCACGATTTAGAGGATTTTGGGGATTTTGGGGATTTCGATGATTTCAAGGATTTTCGAGTATTGTGGGAATTGTAACGATTTTGAGGATATCGAGAATTCTTGAGAATTTTGAGAACGTTTGACGATTTTGAGGATTTTCGAAGAATTTAGGGATTTTGATTAGAGTATTTCAAGAATTTTCGAAGATTTTGCAGATTTCGAGGATTCTGGAGATTTCGAGAGTTTTCGAGGATTTTCAGGGTTCCTAGGACTTGTGAGAATATCTAGAATTCTGAGAATATCTGGAATTTTCGAGGATTTTGAGAATTTTTAAGGATTTCGATAATTTGATTCTGAGAATTTCCTGAATTTTCGATGATTTTGAGAATTTTTGGGAATTTCGAGGATTTTGAGCATTCCGAGGAATTTGAAGGATTTCAAGGATGTTTCAGGAATTCCTCAAAAGGAAGTCTTTCCTGTTCCAAACATTCCTACGGATAAATTTAAATATTATCAATTGGTCAATTGAAATCAGTTCAAACGTTGATTTTTTTGCACTTTCAGCGAAGATCAATAAAAAAGTGCCTAAAAAAATTATGTGAAAGTAGAAGAGATCTTAGTATGTGCCTCAACAACTTAGCCGCCGCCGGCGCGATTATAAAGTGTTCCCTTTAAAAAAACGCCACTGGAATACAAGTCACTGGTGATTTTGGTCCAAGATTTTTTTGGGTATCTTATGGAAAAGGGGGGAGGGGGGTACCAAGGATCTTACTTAGATGCCACACCCTCTATATCTTTTGACAGGTCTCCTAATGAGTCACTGTCGAATGAAAAGATACCTCCACAATATGGGCCTCGGAATAAACCCACTTTGCAGAGGTGCCAGGAAGAAGAAAAAACTCTGCATATACTACCACTGTAAGGGATATAACAGATAAATGCACAGGTTTCTTAGTGGGGAATAAAGATGTGTCCGAGAATGCTACAAGATGTTGTTCCAAGGATTTTAGATTTCTTCAAAGATATTGACATGCTAAGGCTAAGAGTACATGAGACCTTAAAGCCCTGGTACAGTGACCACCTCTGAAAATAATAATAAACTTTTTTCTCGACTTTTTTAATTTTAATAATAGTAATAATAACGAGAATAATAATAATAATTTTTATTGAAGACTCAAGGCTCCTACACCATATTCAACTGGAATGTACAGTCAGAACACAGCTGTAATAAATCTGTATGTCTTAAGTGTTCTTGTGTGCAATTCGACTAAAAATCTTCGGAATCTCCTTAGGAGAACTTTCAATAAACATTTTTCTGTAAAAAACATATCTCCCTACAAATATTAAAAATCTGCTTATCTTCTTTGAAACATTATTTGAGTCTCATAAAAAAATCTTGTATTACTGCTAGTTGCTTTTGGTGTCCAATTTTAAGATAGTGGATAATGCCTTGGTTTCAGGCTTCGTAATTTATACTGCATAAGAACATAATTGTATCATGATTCTGCCAAGGAGGCTAAAAAAAAGTAAAAGTTGAGAAAACATAAAGACCCAACTTACACAGTATACAAACAAACATTTCTCAAAGAGCATTCTTTATGCCAGATTATTTAACCAATTGATTGAATGCATCACAAATAATATTCAATGTTTGCATCCCTATTAAAGTTCCCTACAATCAGCCTAAACTATTCATTGTGTTCTCTGAAAAATGTATATCGAAGATCCATAGTAATATCACTTATACTGTCAGACCGAGTGTCAGACCATGGACCTGGATCATATGATACAGAGTGTACGTCCCTAAAACCTACCTACCCACATATTTAAAGGTCTGGTTTGGTACGTCCACTTAGAAACGGTACTCTTTAAGTTGTAGCAAAGTACGTAAACATCGATATTATATAAACCAATTGAGAACATGTTAGTAACATCAAATTGGAAGAAGGTAGGGAAAGAATTGGGATCAATTTCGACAAAGGATTCAATTTAGACTGGCTACATATCGTAGTTGCGACCATGTGATAACTCGCAATTGGTAACTAAACTAACGAAATAGTGTACTCGCCTACCTATAATTAAGTTGAATTGCTCCATTTTTAACCTGCTGAGTGGACGTATAGCAATAGCCGTCGGTTTCGCACGTATAGTTAGTATTTCGGCATATATCGCATCTACATTTTAAGGATCTAACTCCTGCAAACGAAAAAAGAACAATTAAAGAAAACCGATCTAACAGGTAATTAAAACATAAACAGGCGAAAAGATATTAAAGAAATAGCCTTGAACTTAAGCAGTTCGAGAGGTTCATAAAAATTTTGCCAAGAAAAGTCGGGATAAATTGAATAATTATTTAAAATAAGTAGACAAAATAGTCTGGCATATTAAAATGACTATAATTACGTGACCTTTTACTCACCATTAAATTTTTGGCACAGCCAAAAAACTCCAATAATAAAAATTAAGGCAGACCTACACATTTTTTTTGGATGCACTTGTAAATTAAATTATCACTTAATAAATAATCTCACGCATTTTTTATTGTAATTATTTACATTTTTACCGAAAAATTCGGCACAAAAAACTGCAGTTCTCTGCCATTTAAGAAAAATCTCCAAACTTAAATCGAGTGTTTAGCACTTTTCTACACATTTTGTACATTGTTAAGGATAACGAATAATACTTATGGCTTCCTCTTTAATCGATTTTATTAGATGACACTCGGAACTTTACGTATAAATTGTGTTATTGAAATTTATTTAAAAAGTTTAATGACTGGTATAAAAATATCAGCCATGTCGTTTTTGCTTCTCACTAGAACAAACTAAAACAACAGAGAGCGCTGTAGGCGTGGGAAATTTAAAACGCGAAAAAAGCGACAACCAATTTTCAAGTGATAAGATAGAAAAGCTATAAACAAATAATTGATAACGGCCGCGGTGTCGCCTGATAAGTCACCTTCAAATGCACATCAATTTTGTTTGTGAAAGCGTACTGGGTGAAAGTTTGCGCAAATCTAGTTCTATAAATGTAAATGCTGGAACAGCATTTATTACAATAAACTGGCGTCAGTTTCTTGTAAAAGAAGTTAAACATTCCGATAAGAACGATATTGCTTGTGGCCTTTGAATATACGAATAGATTTTACGAAATATCTGACGACGATAATGATTAATGACTATACTATAGCGCGATTTATCATCTATGTTATGTTTATATTTTTATAAAGGCGAGGCCTGTTTAAACGTTCCGTCCTTATTCCGGAAAATTCTCTTTTTAGTCTTCAGTATCGCTTAATTTTGAAAACACAAAATGACATGTGTAAAGACATACTTTATAAATTGTTTATATGTCTGTCTGTCCAGGCACTTGGGGCACACAATAAGGGTGGCAGGTATTTTTCTAGGCGAGGAAGACTAGATCTATCTAAAAATTTATTAATCTACATCAGTGCCGTATTTATATAAGGGGCAATTGCCCACAGCGGTAAAGTTGTAAGGGCGGCATATTTGGAGGAAAACAGAAAAATTAAAATGCGTTCAAATTTTTTAGGTAAACGGTGAATCGGTAAATGAAATGAAGCAAAAATAAAATCTGTTATTCATTGCATTGCAAATATAGCCAATGAATGCCTTACTTTTTTTTATTCAAAGGGAGCGTTTGCGCTGTAATAACGGTGATATAGTGATATGTCAAGAGCGGCAAAAAATGTTTGCCCACAGCGGCAGAAATAAATCCGACACTGATCTACATGTTTTTTTTTTGTTTTTGTACCGATAATCTCCTCACTTCATCTATTGTGTGAGGGCTGTGTGGTACTTCAAACAGTTTTGTCTCCTTGTTTGATTTTATTTACAAGATTCACAAGCCCTCCCTTTAAGTGTACTCACAAATTGCGAGTACCCCAGACATGGAGGCGCCATCAAGTAGATAAACAAGTCACCGGCGATAAGGAGGTGATTATTATAGTGAAGTTTACGCTCGTATGTGATAAATTTACATGTTATAAATTTGTGTACAAAAATGTTCATTAATAATTATAATTGTAAATAAATAAATGGCGCAATTAAATTTACGTTACATTATAATTACTTTTATTCCATTCTTTTATATAATAATCCGTTTATTGTGTCGAGGGTTGTAATTTCTGTGACACTTCAAATATTTTGTTTCCTTGTTTGATTTTGGTTACAGAATATCGACATATGCCCCCTTTTTAAGTACACATAAATGTGTAGCGCCTCCCTCGTTTCAACAATTATAATTTTTTTGCAAAAACTCACTCTCATAACGATTCATCTGTTGTGAGTGTCTTATAATGGTTGTTGAAAAACATCGAATATTTTCTTCCTGGGTTGATTTTGTTAAATGATCCACAAGCTACTCTATAAGTGCACATAAAGATATATTCCCTATTCGCTTCAAAAATCATACATTTTTATAAGACTATTATTATTACTGTAGGTAGTAAATATTCTAGAAATCCCAATAGACATCGAGGCGCCATAAAAGATTAGTCATTGGCGTGAAAGATTCCACCCTGTAGGTATATACAACCTGCGATGATACACATTTTTGAGAGCTGGCAACCACGTAATTTTTAGAAAGGGGAACCTGCAGTTTAATTTTGTTGTTATTTAATCCAGGTAGTAATCTTTGCATTTCTTTGTGTTTTGCTTACTCCTTCTCTAAGGTGTTTTGCATGCAAGATTGTATATTCCTTTATAATTTGTCATATTTGTTTTTGAAATTGACTTGATTTAACCTCGATACAGGATCACGTGTTTGATACTTAACGTTAACTTTTATAGTTTCTTTTTCATTTTTAATGTTTGTTCTTTTTTATTTTATTTTGATTACATAATCCTGACTAGAAGAATTATTCATATCAATTTTTATCATTCTTTTAAAATTATCGAATTGTTTGAAGTACGATGTGTATGTAAGGAATTGTTGTTTGTAAACTAAGACTTTCTCCGAGAAGAGACGGTCACGGGGGTGGTAAAAAAACTGTAACCAAATGAGTTATACGACACTTAATTCCGTAATTATGTTCGACATTCAACTGTAGGCTCGAAACCCCGAACAAAGGTATGTACATATCTCGGGGGCGAGATTATGCTGATCAGAACTCTTCGATTTAGAATCTACGTGCGATAAATGTTGAATTTTGTCGTTAGTTCAAGTTGCCTTGTATTTTTATATGGTCCTTATGGTTTAGTTCAGGAGTGTTTTTCCCTACATTGCAGGGCGTCTGTCGCCACCAACGCTGCACTTGAAACCGTCTGCCATAGCATATTTAAAAACTATGGGAAAAATGAGATTTCTTGATATAAATCTTTTCCGTGACCCTTATATAGTTTAGTAATTTAGTTGATCACCTAAAGAAGTCACTCATTCAAGTTAATGCTGCTATTTACGACTGGCAGACAAGGGATTTTATTACTAGTTTTCAACGTACTTTCAGCCTGAATTATCGAATATGTTGTCGCTTATGGTTTAGTTACCTTGTACGCTGCCTCTCGGTCTATACCTACCTGCTTACCTGACCCATTGTTCGCAAAATTAGTTTTAACCTTGAGGATAACCACCTTTATGGATATGCATTTACTATTTTTTTAACCACTGCTTAAACTTGATAATTCCACAAATTATTTTGTTAATTAACTTTTGGGCTGTGTTAATTAAACGTCAAGGTTTTCTCCGTCGTTACTCTTTTTACCCTTAGCAGTTGCTTTTGCTTGCTTTGTTTGTTGATGTACATCAACTAAATTTCCCCGACTATCACAATCGTCATAATATGAGCAATAATGTTTCGTTTTAACTGTGTTAAGAATTTTATTTTTTTGTTTACACAATTGTGATTATGTACATCTTACATTCAACGCTATTTGTTTATTGAAGCATGGTACAAATGGTTATACCTTTACATTGTTTTATTAGGTATTTATCTGTGGGTTCACACGCAAGTAGATTATCAATGTGATGCTTGCGTTTTGATGTTTTTTATGTACATGCAATTTATCATTTTACGGGATTGTTTGACTGCGTAAATTGAACTGTAGATGTAGGTATTTTTGCACGATTTTGATTTATACAGTGAATTTTTTTAAATGCGAACATAGGAGTTTGTATGCAATGTAATTTCCCTATGTTCGATTTTTAAAAAAACACATCAATCTATTGAGTAGTTCAAATGAGTAGTAGATACAATTGACAGCTGTCACATTTTTAAAAATACTGCCGTCCAATTTAATTACGAAATCGGTTAGGTTATTGCTTAGAATGTCAAGTGAGGACACTTCGAACATTTATTGTAATTGTTTGCGTTATTTATTTTCTTATTTATGTATTGAATAAATCAAATTAGTAGAATACCAGGTGCAAATGAACTACAAATAATTGAAGGTTGGTTCACAATGAATTGTGATGTCAGCGCGTGCCATGTGAAATCAAGTTATCGTAAGTTTAAGAAAAATTTATCCTAAAGTTGCTATGGCCTCACATGGCTTATTTAAAAAAATCTTATCGAGTGCTCTTCATCATAAAGACTATGAGTTGCTGTTCATAGTCACACAAATTGCGCGTTTTGGGAATGTTAACCGCGCACACCTCATAGATTGATGTGTTTTTTTTTAAATCGAACATTTTACATTGCCTGCAAACTCCTATGTTCGCATTTAAAAAAAAACTCACTGTATATTGTTTTCCATTATGAGGCGTGCTCAACCAAATGTTTCATGGGAGGTGTGTTGAATTGGGAACAGTTTAAGGGTGCAGAAAACAGTACTTGATAAGAAATAATAGCGTCAAAAGATTTTTTTAGACAATAACAAGAACAGCCACAGAGATGAGGAGGCGAGAGCGAGAACAAAGGCAATGCAACACAAAAGTAGAGAAAGAAGCAACAAAACAAAGTAGCTGTACAACAGGTGACAGGCTAATTATAATTGCAGCAAAGTAGTACTACCGCAAGTGACATTCACAAATTGGTTCTTTATTAGAATTAATTATAAAATATCTTACAATTTTCTCTTATAAAAATAAATTGCACATAGGAATATATAAGCTGATAAAAAGTTCAATACTGGTATTTGTATGTTTCATACAAATATAAAAATAATACTTACATAGTGAAATATTCGTTAAACAGACCTTTAAAAAGAATGAATTAAGTACTGGGAATAAAAACAAAATGCCATAATGGCACAGTCAAGGGAACGTTCCGCTGTTACTCCAACATCTAGTGGCAATGGGACGATTCAACTTTTTCCCGATCGTGTGGACATGAAATCCAATTTCTAATAACCTGCTGTGATTCAAGATTTTGCGCCCGTCGAAAATATAGGCGGGCTTCATCATTCCATTGTAAATTTTGTTATAATCTAAACACTAATGTAGCCTATAAGAAAATGAACTTTAAGTTTAGATTTACTTACTATAAATTCATCCCACTCGGTGCATAATACAATGGCATGGGTACCGGCCGTGGCAGTGTACGCATCTTCGTGAATTTTGACAGATTTCCTTACATATTCTGGGCTCTCACAAATTGAGGGATGCGTTAAATCTTCAAATATTTGTGATTCTTCAACCTAACTGAAATGGTTAGACATTTTTGAGTGTGATGTGTACACGAACCTTAGGATCATAAATATGGAGAGTAGCGCCCTCGTCAAGAAGTGTTTTAGCGACATGAATCGCAGGACTTTCTCGTGTATCGCCCGTATTCTTCTTAAACGCGAAACCTAACAAAGCAATTTGCTTTCCGCTCACTGTATTGAACAGTGCTTGCACCACTTTCGCTGTAAATCGCGTTTTTTGGTACTCGTTCATGTCGATCACTTGCTGCCAGTAGGCGGCGACCTCTGGCAAATTTAGGCACTCGCAAATATATACAAGGTTCAGTATGTCCTTTTGGAAACAGCTCCCGCCAAAACCAATAAAAGAAGAGGGTTGTTAGTTGTTTTTAACGGCGAGAAAGTGCGAGCGATACCTATTGAAGCTTGAAGAAATTTTGAGCCAATTCTCGAATCCAAACCGATCGCGCGGGCCACCTCCGATACGTCGGCGCCAGTCGATTCGCATACTGCCGATAGTGAATTTATACTGGATATTCTTTGCGCTAACATAGCATTGGCAGCCTGGAAAAAAATAAAAAAATTTAGACCTGTAAGTTCCATCATATATGATAGTCGGAAAACTGCTGGTCACTGGTTATGTGCCCCAATACCTGCTATTTTATGATTACATTGTTCTTACAGAAGATATGATGTTTTTTTAATGCATTTCATTAAAGCATAAAAACGCAAGCTACGCCACTGGAAATGTTTTACCGCGAACGTTACCAATTTAAATTGCAAGACGAAAGTTCCCGTGGTTGGAAATAAAATTGTCCAATGTTATCGTACAGGCTGAAAACTAATGTAAAATTGTTAACTGCAGATTGGAAAACAACTGAGGAAGTGAGTACATAGGAAGGTTTTCAATAGCTTTTTTCCTTTCTTGGAATCAATGAAGTCCCTACAGCTATTCTCGTGTGATTAAGAGGGGGCAACCCTGATTTGAATTTGGATGTGGTTGTTTTTGTTATTAACGAATTTAATTAAATTTCACTCTCCCCATATCTGGCGTTTTATTTATATGGAGAATAAAGAGCAATTTTGAAAGAATCTGGACCAGGTTTTGGAAAAATGTGGGAATGAATTTAGAAATGAGCATTGAATAGGTCCCAAGAATGTCAAGAAAATAATGTTAGGAAAAAATATATAATACACTTGCTAATAATATTGGAGAGAACCTCCAGATGAATCTTGAAAAGGGTTTGAACAAAAATCCCAAGAGGAATCTTAGAAAAAGTGACTTTAAAAGGATTCAATGATAAAAGCGAGTTTCTATGAAAAAAATCTCTATACAGATGTAGGAAAGAATGGTGAGAAGAGCTTTGCAGGGCATTTCAGAAACTATTTTGAAAATTTAGGACAAAATGCTGAGAGAAATCTCTACAAGATTCCGAAGATAAGTCCTCGAAAATATTTTTTGATGAAGAATGACAAAAAACTTACACTTACACAGCGTTGTATAAAACCTTAGAACATCCCCACTGAAATGAGATCGCAATTGCCTATAGGAGCCTTTGAAAAGGACGCTCTAAATAATTCGGGCATCGCAGTTATAAAATTACACAAAGTTAGACAAATCTCTTCCCTTGTAAGACGTATTGTAACAGATGGCCGCTTTGCAGTTTCAAAAATTTCATTTTGAATTGTATTTTGTTATTAAACATAGGAAAATTTCCACACGTACCGCTGCATAGTAAACTTGAACTAAACTAAGTCTGGCGATAACACGAAACGTATTCGGAAAAGCGAGCGCGGTTGTCACAATCTCTCGGACCTAAAAAATCCGGGTTCTTTTAATTGGTTGTAAGGGCACGACAGTCGAGGTAATTGCGTTTAGAAAGGAGAACCCGTTTCGGTTTTTTTAGCGGGTAACATTCAAATTCCGAGAGTGTGAGTGTGTGAAAAATTTGATTCGCGAGTTTCCCATACCTACCTGACATCTAAGATGATAAGATTACTTTTCAAACCGTTCAATGGTTATTAAGTTCAAAAAATACCAACCAGCTTTGATAACTCAGACGACCAGGTGTTAGTGGTGAGAATGTTTTTTCTAGGTATCCAATGTTGATAAACACTGCATAAAGCTTCAATCGCGGCATGCCCTGCCGCACTCTCCTCACCACCAATTAAAACCCTATCTGGGTGCAGTAGATCTTCAATTGCAGTGCCTGTGGAAAGAAACTAATGGTATCAACACCAAAGAACAAGGACACACCTTCCGCCAAAAACTCAGGATTCGACAGTATCTGATAAGAAACGCCCGGTTTGTTGTTAGCGCTCAGTATATTTAAAATACTTTCGGCGGCACGAACCGGAACGGTACTCTTTTCGACAACTATTTTATTACTTTGAGCAATTTCCGCTATCATTCTCGCGGCGCCTTCCACGTATTTAAGATCGGCAGCTCGCCCCTGAAAGAACCAAGTTATCACCGGACTAAAAATGGAACCACTCACCTTTCCATTTCCGAAAGTTTTGGTCGGCGTGTTCACCGAAATAAAAATGATATCCGCCTCCAATATGGCGGTGGTGTAATCGGTCGAAAAGAATAAATTTCTTCCTCTGCACGCCCTCACCACGCCGTCTAGGCCGGGCTATGTAAATTGTCGATAAGACTAGTTAAGGGTTGTTTGGAATAGTTTACCTCATAAATTGGAAGCTTATCGGAATTCCACTGGGCGATTCGTTCTTTGCTCATATCGACGACGGTTACTTTTATTTCGGGACATTTCATCGCGATTACGCTGCATGTTGGACCGCCCACGTATCCCGCGCCGAGACAGCAAATTTTTTCAATCGCCATTGTCGATATCTAGAAATGAAAATGGGTTACGAGTGCAATACACTTTAGGGTTATCGCTAATTTAACCTCAATACAACTGATAAGGGTGTTCGGTTGACAAGCTTTAACAGGATATTCCTGCTCAAAAGTAGCAGCTAAGTGGCACATCATATCGACAATTTAAAAAAAAATTCTCAAAATTTTCAAATTTAAATTTTGACGTCATACTGCAGGTGAGAGAGAAGGGAAAACTAAGAGGGGAAGCTGTCCCTTGGTTACGCATGGTTAGTTCTTTCAACAGAAGCGATCGCATTCCAATTAAATTGAAATAACCAATCAGATGCGTAACCGTAAGAGACAGCTTGTCCTCTTAGTTTTCCCTTCTCTCTCACCTGCAGTATCCGCGCATACATTAACACGCGCAGTTCATTTATTATATGTTGATGGTTAAGATATTCAAAAAAATGTCATCTATACGTACAATAGAAAAAGAAAGTAGTTTTTTACACGTGAAAATTTCCAATAATAATTTTATATAAAGTTATGCAAATGTGATGGATTTATAACATGAAGGCATTCATCGGTGGAATCCTGTGATATTTAATGCGTACCTAATCGATTGCTACCTTTCTTACTCACAAGTGATCACATTTTCCCTATTATTATCATTGCTGATAAGACAAGCCTTTCTAAAAAATTCCGCTGTCAGCAACAGTATTTCATTATGAGTTTCTAACACAATAAGCATAGAACCATGGTTTGAGGTTGCCGAATTTGACGGTTCCTGTATTATTGAATCGCACACGCATGCGGGTATAATAGTGAGCCGATCTAGAAAATTCTATCAAAGTGACATTTTGCAAAACGATAAGTATCTCTTTGTCAGATGTTCCATTTTTTCGTGGGACATTCGGTTCTCAAGACAATCGCATTTAAAATTTTAAATACGTCTGGTCCAGATTTTCCATTTATAAGTACCATTTTTGGACACTCCGTTTTAGAAATACATAATTGGATTTGAAGTTTTGACCCCACTAAATAACACGCATGGCCCAGGTTACCTTTGATAGTACTTCCTTCTCACAAGTTAAGATAATCGCATTTGAAGTGTTCACTCCATGGTCCAGATCAACAATTTTCCCTTTGTATGTTTGCTCATCCAACACAGCTGTTGTTCGCCATAGCCTTGCTGTTAGAACGCTTTCGATAATTTAGTAGTGGAAAAATTTCCTACACATTTTCTAAAACATTTCTTGTGTCCACATAAACAAAGATCGTGTGTAGTATGATCTTTGCCATACGTAAGTACTAGCTTTTCCGTTTCGCAATTTAATTTTTGGGCGTCTTTGAAGATACTTTATCAAGAGCAATACCAATTTGTGGCGACATAATCTGTATGGGCGATTTAAATCTAGATTTATTAATAGTAGATAACATGACGTCTAAATTTAATAATCTATTAGACACTAACGGCCAGTTGCACAAAAAAAATAATCCAGGATTATTGTTTAATCCGGTATTAAGACATTTGATTGGCTTTATACTGAAAGATGCAACCAATCAAATGTCAAAATTCTTGTTTAAACTCAGATTTGGCAAATATAATCTAGGATTTTGATTATATATAATTCGCATTCCTGCAACCGGCTGTAAGCAATTTGCAAATAGTTAATATGGATTGCAAATTACAATCATTCTGTCTATTTTCAACAATCCTCTTCATTACATCAAAATTGTAGTAAAAAAACTTGATTTTAAAGGGGGCTTAGTGTTTGGATGTGAAAACAAAAGATTCCCAATTTATTAATTATACAATAAACTTAACTGCATTCGATAATAAATTTGGCGTCACTGTAACTATGACACCATCCCCGAGACCACTACAAGGGCAATACTTTCTTATTTTTAATCATGGATCGCGTCATCGCAGTACAAATGAAATCGCACACAATAAAGACCTGAGATTCGTTAACCGTCGAATAAAATGAGGTAATCGAATATAATCACAAACCGGAACTGTTAAAACAAAAAGTCTAATTAGTAATTAGTGAGCAAGTAGTCACGATTTCACGGTACTTAATAATTAGATAGTGTGATACGACATGATAGCGTTCACATGCAATCTCTATGGGAAAAAATTTAAACTAGAAGACCCTAACAAACCCTTTTCGTTCACCATACGCGCCTCTTAAAGAAATCCGTTTTCTGACATGTTTTCAATTTTCTATTATAATTGATCTGATGTTTACAATATGCGATACGTCTGCTTTTACTAAAACCATCTTTTGTTACATTCAAAGAAATATCTCCTTAAATAAGAAAGAGGGCACTGCGCATACGCACATCTGATTTTTACTATATGCGACATGTTTGCCTTTACTAGAAGTATCTGTGGTTAAAATTTCAATAAAATATAGGTACTAATAAATAAGAAAGTTGACATTGCGCAGTCTCAGATTGGCTCAGATGCCAGAGCTATAAGCTCCCGAATTCAAAAAGAACGAACTAAATATATTGAAAACTGTAGTAGTTAAGGCCTCTGACGGACAGACAGACAGTCGGACGGAGAGAGAAAGTGGCTGCAATATCGCACCCAACTTCGTTGGAAAATGCGCCAAAAATATTTTAATTTAGAAAAATTTGAAACAATTAACATAATTCAATCAAATTTCGGATACTTTCTAGGCCTTTTCCCGATCCTTATCAGACTTTGGCGAGTCTACATAGCTTTGTAGGAACCATTCTTTAGGGCGAATTTCAGATGATTTATCTAGCGATTTGTTTAAAAAATCGGGAACTGGTATTTATTGTTTAAGCAAATGCTGCGGAATCCCGTACAAAGTAGCATATATTAGGAAGCGACGAAGGCGACGGCCGTTATGAAGTAAATAACCTAATGTGTGGTGCCTGCCTGAATAGTAGCCCTAAATGAAAATATAGATGAAAATCAATTTAAAACTCCAGAAAAATTCAAAAAAATTTCAACAATTTAGAACAATTCCTCAAATTATGCCAAAGTTAAAATCAAAAATTAAATAAAATTTAAACAAATTCCCAAAAATTCAAACCAATTTAATAAAATACCAGCAAATTATACCTACAGGTGTTCCCCTCGGAACGAATAAATCCAAATTGGGGATGTTTGTGCACAAATGTGATCAAATATTCCGATTGACATCGTCCTTTAAATAGCGCCAATAAAATTGGGACACAAAAGCTTTATCTTTTTAGAAATAATTTTCAAAAGAATCCAAGATCTCTACTTAAAATTATTGTAGAGGTTTTTGGAATTCGTCTTAGATATTTTAGCGAATAGTCCAGAAATTCCCATAGACATTGAGGTGCCAGGAACGATTATACATCGGCGTTAAAGAACGAAGGCCGATGTGACCCGATCTTTTCGGGAAGTGTGACGTGTTTTGTTCTAGAACATTCGAGAAGACTCGCGACCACTCGAGAACACTCGATAGAAGCAAATCAAATTGCATTTACAGTTTAGTTCTAATTTCAACGCCGAAATAATAAATAGCTCGCACTGTTATAAATTAATTCATTTCAAGACACGTCATTAAATTTACGATACAATATTTTAATATATGTAATCTTTACAGAGATCTTGTTTGAGAAGCTTCTTAAGAGTTTCTGTAGATCTCAAATACCTCTTCTCTCTTTAGACATCTTTTTGGAAATATTCTTTAGAATTTTATTAGAAAAATATACTGAGAGCATATTTTCTTGAAAACCATTTTGGTATCCTTCCTCGAAATCGTTTATAATTCTTCCTAAAAATATTGTTAAAAGCCTACGTAAAAATTTGACTAAAACCATTTTGGCGAATTTTCTAGAGAATAGAAGAAAAACACGGAAAAAATTTTTTGTAAAAAACAAGCAGAGGATAATAAAAATACTTAAACGCTTTAAAAAGGAAACAATCCCGGATCCCCTAACTTTTTTTATTTTATTTTTATTAATGGGTAGGTACTTTTGTGAGAAATATGAAATATCCAACAATCTATGGGGTTTAGACACAGGAGGCCACAAAAGACTATGCAATAGTAAAATAAATAAATAGTGATAGTCCCATTTCAAAGTTATAGCACTTTGAAATTCCGAAATGTTGCCGTTTCATTGTGAACATTCTGTATCACTAAATCCAACTCTCATCAAAGTGTTACCTTTTACTAGGATTAACATTATTGCTCAAATTTTATTTCTTAACATCAAAAAAAGTCGCTACGATACATCATAGGGAGGTTTGCTTATGGGGAATTATTCGGAAAAAAATTAATAGGATGGCAACATTGACAATAGTTATTTGTATTCACAAGTCCAGAAAATGGATTTTTGCGAGTAAGAGTAAGGTTCATTGTTTATGTTTCTACCTCCTAGAATTATAAGCTGTCATTTTACTTGCATTCAAATTTCGAATATTTCGATGTTATGTTGGTAGCACTGTAACAAGCATGTCAATTTACAACAGATACCTACCAGTTAGGTAAGTTTACCATCGGCAACCATGTACAAAACTCAAAAGTGTCATAACCGCACTAAACGAAAACTTGTAAGTGAAATGTACAATTCTTGATTAGAGTACTTACCTACCACATTTACATATATTACTATGTTGCCAAGCCATAAAGTGCTTAAAATGGAATTTGCACAAAAAATATGCCTATCATTCTAACAATTTAATTTAAATTTAGAAATGTCATTGCAAATGAAATCAGTTCCACCAACCAATTATTAGTGTATCTGTGCCGGTCTAGGCCAATAATGATAGCTTTCTGGACTCATTTGGCTACAGAAAACAAAGCTTTGAAGCAGGGAGACACAAAAACAATCAAAAAGGCTCAATGTAGAGGTAACAAATGACATCGAAACAACTAAAAATATACAGGGTGTTCTATTTTTAATCTCTATGGGCTAACAAAGGGCGAGGCACTGTTGCAGGACCCTGTATAGTTAAATTGCAACTCTTTTTTTTGTTACGCTGAACTTATCAAGTGTGATTTTTAATTTGAAAGAATTTTAATGGGTTTGGCCATAGTACGCCCTTGGAACGATGCCCCCTTAGGCCTGGGCCTTGTGGTAAATCCAGCCCTGACAATGAGTATTATCCAGGGTGTTACCCTCGGGATTACCTACCCAAACCTAATAACCCGCTTATACAGAGTGAGCAACAAAGATTGAAGCTAAATTGGCAATGTGCCGCTCATAGCATATGCTGATTTGATACAAGATACGAAATACGAATAGACGCACGTCACTGTGACAGCGCAGAACGTCATTTTCGTATACAACTCCATACAAAGAAGGTAGTTTTGATATTAATAGGAACAAGCGGTGATGACGCACGCTTCAATCATTGTTGCTCACACTGTACTTCACCGGGTAGCGAAAAAGGCAGTTTACCAAATTTCAATTTCAAAAGGGACAGACATCAGAGACTATTATAAAATAGAATAGAATAGTTGCAATGAGGTAGACGAGGGGCAAATATAACCAAATTTTATCCTATTTACTAAAAAAGAATTTTCCTTCAACACCAAAGTAGGCAAAGAACAAGGCCCTGGGCTCTTGCTCTTTTATCTTATTTTAATGCGATAAGCAATTCAAAGTTTATATTTTAAAAAAGGCGGAAACGGATATGAAATCCAGCAAGAAAATTTCTCGCTCTGAAGTTGTACGATTGTTTGTTTTGATTTTTATTTTAGGTTAGGGATGAACTCAAAATTAAAATTCCCACTTAACAAAAAAAGTCAGTGTTAGATGACTTTGATATTTCCGTAAATGTTTAGATAGGTTCAAATTAAAATAAAACAAAAACTTACTGTAGTGTAGGGCTGCACTCGTAGATGATCAATCGATAACACCTCAGCAAAAAATTGAAGTAAAGACAGGACACGTTAAATAAAAGAGGAGTACCGAAATGTACTGTACACGTACTCAAACACCACGTATTTAAATTTTAAGGTAAACATTTTATAAACCGACAGAAGCAAGTTTGCTTAAAAGTGGAAGTGAGGATTGTGGAAGGGGCGATTTGCGCCAGTGGCGTAGCTAGCTTAGGTCTTTTAGTGGGCGCTCCATTTTCAGTGGTACCAAAAACTGTCATTTCTTTGGCGTTCGATTGTACCATGGTCATCTAACAAAAACTCTTAAAGTCGTACTTAATAACATAATTCTTGATTCTTGAAAAAGTATTAAGTAAGTTTCAACTTACCTACATATTTTATAATAAAGTACCAGAAACCAGTTACATGAGATTGAAGGATGCTGGTTCCATCCTCGGTTCCAACAGAATGGAGGAACTGTGTACACGACTTTTTTGCTGACGGCATAGTCTCCCTGACTTGTTAGGTATCTCTATACTCACTCCCCCAGATTTTTTCTTTGGGGGTACGCTAAAGAGAGCCACGTGTACGAAAATAATCCCCAGACTCTGGAGGAAGGAACTGCAGACAGCAATTACCTTACGCATTAAACGGATCACACCCGCCACGTACTACCTTGCAGGATGTGTTCCGAAATATGTAGGTAGAGTCGTGTGAAGACATGTATCCACTATCCAGGCCGTCGAGGGACATTTTCAACATTACTGTAGTTATCTATACATGTAATTTATGTATTCAAAAGCCGCCCTTATAGATATTAATAAAATGAATCGTACATTAAAATTTTTTTCGTAGTCACTAGCAACTTTTTTTCGCCCGTTTGCAAATTTAATTGTCTTAAGGGGGGAGGGGGCATTAATTAATTCCCGAGACGCTTATGGTGTCAATTTAACTGAGGGGGTAGTCATTGTTTTCTTCATGGTATTCTAATGAAAGACGTATCAACAAAATGAACTATTAACTATTATAGTCAATATACTGATTTTATTTCAGCACATTTGACTAGGTCTTTTTTGAATTTATTTTTCGCTGAATTATTTTAATAACTTATCAGATATTTTTGAACCAGTGATTAATCTTTTCAGAAGTCTTCCAAGGTTCCTTTCGATCTCGATAGTCGGCATTCATCATGGGACACCCTGTATAGGAATGTAATTACCATATATATAAGAGAAGGGTAATTACTGATGCATAATGAGAGAACATTTTATGACCGTTGCAAAATGCGTATAGTTTCAATTACTGTAAAGTGTGATAATTGAAATGTCTAGATAACCAAATCGAGACGTTGGGAAACACTACATATGAGCGCAATAATCGTATCATAATTAGCACACGTTTTCATGTTAATTGTGACTATATCATCGTTCTTTTTGTCACACTACTGCAATTTCATGCCTTGTTAGATCACGTGTATGAGCATATCATATATCACTGTGTATAAGTAACTGTAAAAAATAGCTTTATACGCCCACGCAGGATGGATAAATACAGGGTGATCATAAACGACTGATGACAGTGAATGCCCGCGAAGTAAACTTCGAAAGGTGGTTTGCTACCATATGATCTGGGCGTCGATTCCCGAAGATGTGTTTTGTTCACATCGACTGACCTTGATGTGAACGTCAATGCCACTGCATTCTCGAATCTACCACATCGAGCGAAAAGTTGATCGAACGCAACGACTGGTCTAGACCACTCGTTGCGTGAAAGTCATGCGCAGTTGCAGCTACAGGACGGATCTTCCAGCTGTTTTGCTATAGAGGTTATTCAGTGCCCTAACCTATAAATTCACATATTTTCTGTGAAATAAAACATGGAATTGTTCGAGGATTTTCTGGTTATTAATAGCAGTATCCATAATGCAAAAACAAAACAAAATACAAAACTGACAAATGACAGTTCAATTCTTGTCTGTGATTGGTTAGCGCATAAAGTTTGTCCACGATTCGGGAATGCAGCTAAACTTGAACTTATCCCTATCGTATACGATCATGACGTCATGGCAGCCGGTCACATCACATGCACATCACGGAGCATATCGACTAACTTCGGGAATCGATGCCCTGGTCTATGCCATGCGAGTCCAGACTCCAGTCGGTGGGCTAAGGAGGGGTAACTCGTAGTAGGTCGGTACTGGAATACGTTGCTCGCAACTTTTAAAACAGCTTCTGGCAGCGCCTAACACCGTACCGTGGACCAACGACTCTGAAATGTCATGGCCGAATGGGGAAATAACCACACCGTCGTGGTAAGCTGATGATGACTAATGAATCTCAAACTGACCGCGGTCACGTCTTATACGAGCTTGGGGCGCGGAGGGTCTTCGCAATTCTACGCCGGGATCAAGAGGAGACAACGTCATACAAAGGGCCCAAAAGGTAGAACAGCTAATGCCGACGGGCTGCGAATGGCCAAGGCTCGGTTAATAAGCGAACCTTTTTTAGAACAATTAACTCAACCTCACATGAAATAGCCGACAGGGGCAAAGTATTTGTTTTGAGGTAAAATTCCGATGGAAATAAAGTGTAACCGTCTGGGTGACTAATGGGTCCCTTAACTTAGAGATCTACGGGGAACATATAAAATCTGGGTTGACAAAATTCTCACCAAACAGTGGAACATATAAAGCCATAGTTGTCCAGCATTGACTTACAAAAAGACGTACTCTGATACCGTCACACTGCTATATTACCTGACGCCTCTCCCTTACTTGTAAAGAATTAGGAAGCAATGGGGAGCGTCAAATTTCATAAAACCCCTTATTATATATATTATCAAAGAAGAATGTTTGCAAAAAGTTCCAAGCGATATCAAGATAGTACCTACTCGTTTTATTTAAGCTATTTTAAATTCAACGTTTAAATTTCATGCCTTATTTGGTTTCGTTTTTAACTTTGCTTTGGATTTGACCTCTGCTGATTGCAGGCATAGCGTGAGCTGCTATTGTTTGAGTTTACCGATTATTTGAATGTGTTTACGCGGGAGTAGATTACCAGAATATTACTGCCCTGAATGTTTGGATTAATAATTTATTTCCGTGGAAGAGAAGAACTACATGGAGTTCGCCCTGTCCCTGCAGTTGTTAGTGTCTAATTTCTCTTCTGTTTAAAATGTTGGTTTGTAGGTATGTGAACCACATTTGCTTCGATTACTTGATTTTTGTTGTACGATTTAAGATGTTTGATTTTCGTATTTCTGTTTGTACATCGTTACCTGTAATTGATTTATTTCTTGTATTTGTGTTATGCCAGGTTTTTTTATTGCTGGTTCTTTTTTCCTGGCTTTTCGGTTTGGATTTGCTCTGCGGAACCCAGCCCCGTGCGTAATATTTCATTTTCTCATTTCCTTCGGACGCACAAAAATTCTGTTTTTTATTTAATTCCCTTCCCGATTGTGTCTCACATTCAAACGCATAAAAGACCACCATAGGAAAATTGCAACGTAGAAGTCAATTCGTACAACTTCATCCAAGCCGAATGTTACCGAGATTTGAAAGTGGCGCGAACGTCCATTTTTTGACAACTAAAGTTAGATGGCGCTGTCTGCAATTTGTTCTCCAGGGTTGCCAACTGTAAGTATAGAGTAAGTCAATATTTCCAGTACAGCCTGAGGAACCCCTAGGAACATTACAGCATCAAATATGTATTTGGAGGAATAGGTAACGAACGAAACCCACTTTTAAGAAAGACTGTATGCAGTTATAGGAGAAACTGATGGAGAAATCGTGGCCCCCTAAGTATAATACTTTTGGCAATGTGAAGCTTACTATTATGTTTTAGCATTCTCAATCAAAATATAGGAAGAAATTTATTAGACCTTTCTACGCTTACCTACGTATAATTTTGAAAATAGAAAAAAAGCAAACATTGTTAAAACAAATTAAAAAAAATTTCTGCATTTTTATTTATTCTTTTATTTTCTTATTTTTATTTCTGGTCTGGTCCAGAAGATTAGCTGTAAATTCCTATAAATGGCTATTTGGAAACGTACTTCATTTAAAAAAATGGGGTCTAGGACACTTCGCCGAATGCCCACAACGCCGACACGATTTTTTGAAGGTCCATATCGCCGACTAGGGACACTACGCCGACGGACACTACGCCGACCGTGCCCACATCGTCGACAAGTGTGCAAGGGACACAACGCCGACCATGCCCACTTCGCCGACGGACACTACGCCGATCGTGCCCACATTGCCGAAACGTGTGCAAGGGACACTAAGCCGAACGTGACCACAACGCCGACTGTTCGAAAATCCAGGCCCCTCATACTCTGTCCAGTGTATGAGTTTGCATTTTAAAAAGTTTAAAAAACATGTCCTAAACCTACAAATAACCTAATATCCAAAGCTGCTTTGCTTCACACTCCGTCCAGTTTGATTAAGAATTTTCGTATGAGTCTGTAGTTCGAAAAAAGTTAAAAAAAATATTCTGAACCTACAATAACCTAACGTCAAAAGCTACTTGGTGTTGCACACCGTCCAGCTTGATTAAGAAGTGTTGTATGAGTCGACGTTATGGTCACGTTCGGCTTAGTGTCCCTTGTTCACTTGTCGGCGATGTGGGCACGGTCGGCGTAGTGTCCGTCGGCGAAGTGGGCATGGTCGGCGTTGTGTCCCTTGCACACTTGTCGACGATGTGGGCACGGTCGGCATAGTGTCCGTCGGCGTAGTGTAGTCGGCGATATGGACCTTCAAAAAATCGTGTCGGCGTTGTGGGCATTCGGCGAAAAGTCCCGGCCTCAAAAAATGTAAATTTGACGCTTTTCATAAGGCCTTGTCATTGGTTAAATCTAATGAATGCTCAGCACGTGTTAACCTATTGTAATCTATTGTAATAGTTATTTACATTATTAGTGCGGGAACAGTTATTTTGAAGATGAGCGCGAAGTTTGGCGGCGCGAGTGCGCAACGCGCACGAGCGACGCAACTCGCGCTTAATCAAGCAAATACTGTTCACGCACGTAACATGTATTCTATTTTTTGCACGGATTAGTTAAATCGAATGTATATAAATTCAAATCCTTTTCGCGAGATTTTTTCGACATTATAATTCTTTTGAAAAAATCAAGTCCTCTATGCCGATAAAGTAGAAATTTAGAAATTTAAAATGTCAATTTATTGTTCAAAACTTCTGGTTTAAGCTNTAGTATATTGAAAGACAAGTGTTACAATGCGACCTATTGTAATACGACTATCTTGTGGCACGAGTGGCGACGCGAAGCGTAGCCACGAGTGTCCGCAAGATAGGAGTATTACAATAAAGCATTGTAACACGCGTTTTTCATACTATTTTTTCTATTTCGGTGCTTTAATTTAATTGAAAAAATCATTATCAGAAACTATAGGGAACGTTAGAACTAACATGTTTTATGTTGGGAACACTTTTTATGCCGTTAAGTTTTAGATTGGCAGCGTAGTAAGACTGACATTTTGAAGTTCAAACATGGAAGTACCCAACGAAGTACCTACTTGTACTAACTAGTAACTGCCAACTTAAGAAATGAGTTACCAAAAAAAAACGACTATAATCACTGTCTTTGTACAACTGTTTTCGGCCGAAAACAGTTGTACAAAATCATCATTGTGACACCGAAATAGAAAATAGTTATTTACATTATTAGTGCGGGAACAGTTATTTTGAAGATGAGCGCGAAGTTTGGCGGCGCGAGTGCGCAACGCGCACGAGCGACGCATCTCGCGCGAATCAAGCAAATACTGTTCACGCACGTAACATGTATTCTATTTTTTGCACGGATTAGTTAAATCGAATGTATATAAATTCAAATCCTTTTCGCGAGATTTTTTCGACATTATAATTCTTTTGAAAAAATCAAGTCCTCTATGCCGATAAAGTAGAAATTTAGAAATTTAAAATGTCAATTTATTGTTCAAAACTTCTGGTTTACGCTTATTTTTGCCCGTGGACTACAGGGAATGATGTAAATAACTATTTCGTAGTTATGTCCATCAAAGGACATCCACAAAATGTATATTCAAAACATCCCCAAAACGTTTCGGGAAGAACATTTTATGGATGTTCTTTTTAGGTTCATGGACATTCGTACACTAGTTCGTACATATAATGGACCTACAACGTACGTCCACGAGACGTTGGGTACTATATGGGCTCCTGGGTTTCTGAAGCCCACTATATGAGATTACATTTCATAAAACCCCACAATTAATTATCACCTACCTGTTTTCTGTTATGGTTGAAGGGACATGCTGGTCTCTTGTATTTAATAGAATATTAAAAACTTACAATTTGAATATTTACTGTTGATACAAAACTTACTTACGTCTCTGCACACTCAAATATATAACTGTATATAAGGAAAAAAAGCAATAATTGATATTCTCAGACAGTCTAGAAGCACTAAATCCTTTAGTGGCGCTCACTTGTGATTCTGAACTTGTCCGGGAGTGCATCTGAAACCTGAAGCAGCTAGGAATTAATGATCATATAGCTTTATGGTGTGTTCCAGTAGAGCATTATGTGCCAAGCTTCTACCAAAGTATATGGTCCAGAACCATTACCATATACCATAGAGTAAATATTACTCTATGCATATACTTAGTGATATACAAAAAGACCATATAAAGTTAAGTTATAAATCAGTTGGAAGAGGCGAGCAAGTCCCCAAGTACCTAGCCACCGACAGGTTAAGTGATTTATCAAGGCGACTTATTTATTTAATTTATATTCTCCCTCTTTTCTTCTGGGCTGTCATGTCAACAGGCTTGCACCCAATTACAGAGTGACCCGCATAATGCTTTTTAGAGGTGCCAATTCAGAAGATCTAAAGTTGTTCTATACTACCATTGAATAAGTAATTACTTATTCAAGGATACTACTCGCAGGTCTCATCTGTCACAGATGAAAAATTATTACCTCAGCCATAGGGTTCGAACAGTCAACCTCCGGCTATGTAGCCCAACGCTCTACAACTGAGCCACATAAACTCACAAAGTCTTAGCAAGATATTGATCTGTTAACCCTAACAGGTCACACAAATCTTGAGGGAGACTAGGTGACCATGGGATGCATCAGGCCTTATAGTTCTCACACCAATAATAATACCCAATAGTAATAAGGAATTGTTTCAAATACATAATAAAACCATAATTTTACACAGTATGGAATTATTATTATTAATTAATTATTCAGGAACCAACTTCATAACTATGTATACATAGAGACAAATATGCACCTACATGTAAGTAACAAAATTACAGACATAGAGTGCTAGTGCATAAAGACTTTATTACAAATTACAGTTTATCACTACAGTGGAATTAGTTTAAACAAAAAATTGACACCCCACCACAATAAGAAACCATAAATAACTATTTGGGATGTTGAGATCAACAATACTTATATAACAATAAAAGGACTTCTAATTTTACCCACTACCTACTCTAAAATATAGAATTTTTAATTAACAAACTACGCCACCTTTAAGTACTACCAGCACTAGATTTGCTCTCACGTGAACTCGAACTACGCTGCCGCTTTAACTCCTTTTTCTTCAACTTCATTTCCTTGTGTCGCTGCGCCAGTAACTTTTTATACGCATTTAATTGCTCCTTGCGCTTCAGGCAACGTCGCTTCTTCAGCGCCAACATGTGACGTTTGCGTTGCAAGTTTCGAGGTGTAATGAGCCGCTGTATTTTGGGCGCTTTAAATCTCTGCTTCTTGCCTTCCTTCGGTGGCAGCGGCCGTTTAACAACGTACTGACGTACGTCGTCCTGTTTATTTAAGTTGAACAATTTCCGTATTTTATTCGCACGTTTCGGACCCAACGGACGGGGCATAGTCTTATCGGTCAGGCCCGATATCTCCGCGTCACCCTTACGAACGATGGTTAACGATAGAACGCTCAAGTTTGAGTCGACAATGCAACCGCGCACTGATTTACGTCGCCGTTCGCCTTCACGACGAGGACGGTAGCAAGTGTGTCCTTTCGATAATAATAAACGCACACGTCCCGTAGTTAAGACTCCCTGTTTCATAGGAAAACCCTGCTTGTCGTTACCGCCCGTAATTTTAAATACGTAACCTTTCCAGTCTTCGCCCAGGGGATCGGCGTGAACTTCTGCACCGATTCGTTTGTCGTAGAAAATCCTCACCTTGTGGTCATCGACGATTTCGAAGAGCTTTTGACACCCAGTCGCGGGGTACGCTATGTTTAACTTCATGCTGGAGCACAATTACTGGAAATTGGAAAGATTCATTGGGCAGTATTGATTTTATGTTCTGTTTGTATAGAGAAAACTTACCTGTTTAGGACGTTGATTTAAAACGAAAATAATACCACTCTACAAACGTTTTCAAGCGAAAAATTATGGTCAAATTTCGGGAGAGTAAACAAAAATTTTCCATATTTTGAAATGATTGTACGCGTGCGTAAAACAATAACAAATTTGCGTTACCTAGCAACGCACAAAAATTTGTCTATGGAGCTATCTATAATTTTTACTATGCCATTTTTACCGGTGATTGACAGTAGATGGCAGCACAATGATTATAACATTTTACTTACATACAGGGTCAGCTTTACGTTGCCGACCACCTCATTTCGTAACTGGGAGTACAGATGACGCAACTCACTCCAATACAAGTTTCCTAAATTGAAGGGGATTTTGTGTCTTCACGGCATTTCTCCAGAGTTGAGAGTTGCTTTGCAAATGCCGTGTGCAGCCCGCGCGCTATAGCATGGCGAATAACGGCGCAAACCGAATGTGATATCGGAAACTGCAGATTGTCGGAAAAACTAGTGTTGTTGAGATTCCTCTTCAGTGGCGTTCAGTTGAGTCAAAGAATACTACCCTTTGGTTGAGTCAAAGATCATACTACAGATCTTAGGTTGTGCGTATATTATTATATTATAGTATCATATGACTTCATGTTCGCCTATACTCTGTTTTTTAACTAGGAAGACGGATTTAAAAACCTGATTTACACTGAAAATGTCACTAGAATCTAGTAACAAAAATAATAGACTCATTTTATACAGTCATGTATTGTGTGTTGCGTGATGTGTTTTTCTTTCACATTTGGATAGATTTCATTATTTATGCTTTTGGGTTATTATTTGATAGGAACTACTTTATATTATGCATACATCACACTTTTAAAAGCGAACTGTCGAAACTTTTCGTTATCTTTGTGGTTTTTTATTGTGTTTCTCAGATTGTGTGGCGGTCACAATATAGTTCTAGTTGCCCAGTGCCGGATTATCAACGTATGGGGCCCATAGGCAGTAAATGCAGCGGGGCCCCCTCATAGACATTGAAGGGAAAATCTTAACTACACCTTGTTGGTTGATTATTGAAACGTCGGGCTCCTATTTAATTATTCTACGATTTTTAGGTACATTATAAATAAGGGTAGGCTGCACCTATCTAATCTAATGCAAAAACCGCAGCAAAATTAAATAGGAGATTTACTTATTTTTGAAATGTAGTGTAAAATAAAACATCAGTGGACTATTATATGAACATAACTTTAATTTAATACTGAATGGTACACAAAATTTATACAGGTACCTTCCTTAACTTCTTTGAATCTTTGAAATAAAATTGCGTACCTAATATAGCAGCAAATTCTAATTTGGTTAAAATGTCATATTCACTTGCCATTATGGCATGGGGCCCTTTACACCCTCGGGGCTCAAAGGCAGTCGCATATTCTGCCTAAGTGGTAATCTGGCACTGTTAAGTTGGGCTATTTGTACGAGTTATAAAGAACGGCTAGTCGAGCACCTTCTACTACATTGCGTCCGGGCGGGGACGAGTACAAGACAGCAACAACGCATGTGAAAATCATTAAAAATGGGATAGTTATATACGGGGCATAAAATGGAGACAAGCGAAAATTTGGTATCTGGAAAAGGACATATAAAAACCAGAAAACTATAACTTTTTTTAGATAAATGCGATTCCAATCCCAAAATCAGGGCCGTCCCCAGAAACAAATGGTGGAAGGGTCTAAAACTTTCTAGAAATGAGATAAATTTTAAATAAACGCAAAATTTTCCATTTCCAACCCATCCCATATGATACTGTAAAATTTATGAATTTTGACGAATTTGTTCTATCTGAAGTTATAAATTCTGGGCTCGGGGGGGTCGGCGGACACTCCCTGGCCCCTTGCCGGCGGGCCTGTCCAAAATGCAGAGATCATATTTAGTAAGTGGGACTTCGGCCAAGACTGCACCACAACCCAACAAAAAAAATCATGTACCAATCTGGATTTGAACCACGGACCAGCAATAGCGCAATCGCGTATGTTCTCCAGTGCAGCAAAGCTGATGATAAGCAACTAAAGTATTTATGGCATTTTATGGCACGAAAATAAATAGAATAGGTACGGTGAGTGCACGGTAGGGGTGTGAAGGATTTATGCATATTGTTGGGATGGGGACAGATTAGGAATAGCAATAAAATCCAAAATTACTTATCTCATTACTTACATCTTGATTGACCACTCACACCCCCGCAGTGTCAAATGAATGAATACAAATTATAATAATACCTCTATATTTCTCTTATTCTTACATTTCCTACGAGTAATCAATAAATAAGTACAACCGAGTAACAAACAGTAAATAGATAGTACATTTTAATAATCACGTAACATATCGGCGCGCGACCAATACATCAAAAATTCTGAATATCAATAACTGACTCTTAAACTTCTTCCTGCATACAGTGCATTGTCGACTCCTGTGATAACTCGTCGAGCGATTCTGTTCAAGAAACAATTCTGGATTAATCATGATTATCATTTCGCTTTTAAATTTACGTACCTTGCGGTGTGAATAATGGCGGAGGCGTCGATTTGACGTTGTTTTGATGTTGTTGAAATGAATACGTTAGATGTAAATTTATGTGTCGTGCAAAATTGCTGTTCTCACTATTTGAATTGTGTACTGAAACAAATTTTTATTTTTATTAATTAGCTAGACAATACAGTGAGTAAATAATCATTAGGTACTACTAAAAATCTACTAAGAATGGCTGTCGAATAAATTGTCTATTTAGTGTAGATGTCAGGTGGCAATCCCGAAGGAAATCCAAAATCTTGGGTAAAGCATTTGATGAAGTTGATGATGTAGTGCAGTGGCAGTGCTTAATCGCTAAGATTTCATTTTTATATCTATCTTTATAAGAGTCCGAGAAGAAAATATTTTTATGAAGACGCTTTCTCATCGTATTTGTAAGACCAAATAATGTAGTTAAAATAATTTGAAGAAGATTTCTGTGGCATCCTGTTTGTATTTAATCTACACACGAGGCCGGAAGTCGGAGCCATTTTAGTTCCGGAAGGTTCACGTCGGTCATCTTGTGTGACAGCTTTGTAATCGCATCGCATCATCGCTTTGATACATTTCAAGGGACATTAATCTCTTTCTGACTCGGTCTCGTATCGCCTACTACCACATGCGCAACTGTTGAGATTTGGAGGCTGTTGGAAGTGCAACGTTATCTTCGTAGTTGAAAAAATAAAGGTTAGCGACATCATTACTTAGCACAGGCTCTCTTATATAAGTGCCTGCACCGAGATATATAAATCTTGGTGCACAGTATGAACCCTAAGTCATAAAACGATGCAGAGCAAGGCAATGGTACCACCTGGTCCAGCAGGATAAGGCTCCAGTGGAAATGAGAATCATGTAATAACTTACCTTCATGCATGAATTATGAAATACGTTATTTAAAAAAAAGAAATCATAATTACAGCACGTACAATTAAATGAAGAGAAAGGTATATTACCTACTAAAGAGACTAGAAGTCGAGGTAAATCGGAAACGCAGTGAACCGAGACTTAATTGCTTTTGGAATATAAATTAAGTTGTAACAGAATTTGAGAAGATTCTGTAAAACGGATGAGTAATGCAAAACCGGCACTAAACCGTATCATTAGGAAATGAAACTTACGTTGATTTTTCACCTTTCCGTTATGCATGTGCTTCTTCTGCCTCGCCCTCGAGTTCTGAAACCACACCTGCGTAACTCTTTTACTTAATCCCGTAATTTGTGCGATCCTCTCCAAATCTTGCCCGTCCGGATTGGAATCTAATTGAAAATTTGCCTGAAGCACCTGCAACTGCTCCTCCGTAAAGGTCGTTCTGACCCTTTTCGCCTTATTTTTATGGAAACCCTCCGCATCGCAACCGTCTGCAAATCAAGAGATGTCTTTTTATTTACTTAAATAAATTGGATGTAAAGTTTCGAGTTTACCATCGGAAGAGGTCGTGCCGCCGTCTAACGTCTCCAGATAGTGTGCCTTGCATAGTACTCGGTCTTCGTGCAGGGCGAACTCCTCGCCCGTTGATAATTGACGATGACAGGCGGCGCAGGCGAAACAGGCCAAGTGATAGACGTGTTCTCTCGCCTTGCGGACCCAGTCGCTTGATGAAATTCCACGGGAACATACCGAACATTTGGCTCCAAAACTTCTGGAAAAAACGAAATCGGTTACGCAATTCACTAAATAAATAATCAATTAAACAGCAGAAAAATGTGGTCAGTAAAACCATTAAATAAGTAATTACTTATTCAATGCATAATATTTCACTCGTGCCTGCGCTGTTATATTAAATAGACAAGTATAAATTGTGCACAACTCTTGTGCAGATAAAGCGCATTTTTTGAACTGAAATAGCTTTTGTTTTGACATCACCAATGGATATATTTCTTGTAGACTTATCAAACGCCCTTTGTGAGTACTCTCTTCCGACATCACGATAAGAGGTCGATGAGGGGGGCTGTGGTTGGTAGAAATTAATTCTTTTCGTTGAGACCTTTCATTAGAGTGCCATGAAGAATAAAACTAGTTCCACTAACCCCCCCCCCTCCCCCTCCTACCCGTACTTTGATAAGAGAACAGAAAGAAGGGTAGAAAACGGTTCCTTTCATTGAGACCTTTAATCACTTTAGCACGTTGTTTTCATTTAAACTCTCAATAATTCTTGTATCGTCAAATATTTCTGCTCCTAATACAAAGAGCCGATATCGGAAAATCCATAATATCGAGAATTATTATTGCTTTACATTAGATTAGATTTTCAACTGAACTCCTAACTAAAATCAGGATAATTTTATATGTATAGTGGTATTTTTGTTCCTAATACAAGGGGTCTCACAAAAAAAACTTTGGAAACTTTATCTGACTACCAAGAGAACATAATAATCGAGGGGCTTTTTTCTGCATAGCCCAAGCATGTAATTGTTGTATCGAGCATGTGCGAGGAGGTAATTCTGCTCCTAATACAAAGAGGTTTTTTAATATTTTCTTAGCTACCACCATTGAATAAAAACCACATAGAAAGCCAACGCAATGCTTTTTTATGGGGCCAGTTTAACCAATGGTTTAACCATTGAATAAAAATAGTGTTTTTATTCAATGGTTTAACGGAGTTTCTCCGCAGGTTGCCCCCTAGGACAAACTCCGCTAATTAAAATTAAGTAAATTGTAATCGAGGATTTATACCAGCTACTCAACTGATTCAACGCGGTTTGATGTGGTTTTTTATTCAATGGTACTACGTTCTTCCACAAGGGCGCCCAGCCTTCAAACTAATTTTTCGGAGACAGTAACGTTCCTATCACCTATAAAGAAGAGGTCTATTTCCATCATCCAGAAAAAGGTCTCAACGCCTTATTTAAACTTTTACCATTCTTGTATCAGGAGATCATAATGCGCTAGAAGGTGTTTCTGCTCCTAATACACGCTGTATCAGTTATTGCATAACCACCAGGAGAACATGATGATAACTAGGCCCTTTTCCAACATCAAGAAAAAGGTTTCAAAGTCAAGAAATTATAATGTGCGAGAAGGCGTTTCTGTTCGTAATACAAGAATTATTAGTTAAAAAACTAAATATTTTTGGATGAGGAGAATGTAATGTGCAAGAATGATACTTATATCCTCCTATAATAGAGTGTTGCTCCTAATACAACAAGTAAGTAAACCTTTGTAAAATTTGTTTGGCTACCAGATGAACATGATGAATAAAGAAGTCCTTTTCCGCCATCAAGGGAATGCCTTAACACCGTATTTTGACTTAAACTTGTAGCAATCTTGGATTAGGACATTATAATGTGAGAGGAGTACGCGTTTGCTTCTACACGCAGTGTTAAGTAATCAATTCTTGTAAAACTGTCTTCTTACCAGGAAAACATTATTTCCACTTTTACAATTTTCGTGTCAATGCGCGAGGGGGTATTTCTGCGCCTAATACAAGAAGTATTGGTTCAAAAAACTCTTGCGAAATTGTTTGGCGACCAGGAGAACATGATGGACAAGGAAGTCCTTCTCCGTCATCAAGAGAACTGCCTTACCTTATTTTGACTTAAATTTTTAGTAATCTTGAATGAGGAGACTGTAATGTGCAAGGGTGTTCCATGTGCTCCTAATACACGGAGTGCCAATAATCAATTCTTGTAAAAATTGTCTGGTTACCAGGAAAAGATGATGAACGGGGAGAGTTTTTTCACCATCAAGAAAAAAGTTCAACGTTTTATTTCGTCTCGAACTTCTACCATTCTTGTGTCAGGAGACCATAATGTGCGCGGAAGTGTTTCTGGTCCTAATACACGTAATATCAGTAAGCAAACTCTTATAAAATTTGTCTGGCTATCAGGTGAACATGATGAATAAAGAAGCCCTTTTTCGTCATCAATTAGGAGATTATAATGTGAGTTCGCTTGTGCTTCTCATATATTCAGTGTTAATCAATTCCTATGAAACTTGTCTAGCTACTAGGAGAAAATGATGGACGAGATTAAGTATTTTTCCTTCATAAAGAGAAATGTCTCGACAACTTATTCAGACTTCAACTTTTACAAATCTTTTATCAGGGAAGTATAATGTGGCAGGAAGTATTTTTGCTTCCAATGCAAGGAGCGTCATCTAGTAATTTTTTGTAAAATTTGTCTGATGATGGACGAGGTGGTATTTTTACACCATCAAGAAAAATGCGTCAACGCCTTATTAGACTTAAACGTTTATAATTCTTGTGTGCTAGTGCTAGAAGGTGTTTTTGCTGTTAGTAAACTAAAGTTTGTTGGGCTACTAGGTAGGAGAACATGATGCACGAGAAGTTCTTTGTCCATCATCAAGAAAAGAGTTTCAACGCCTTTTTTAGACTTAAACTTTCACACATAATGTGTCAGGAGAGTACCTATAATGTGCAATGGTACATTTCTGCTCTTTATACATGGAGCATCAGTTAACAAATTTTCGCAAAACTTGTCTGGCTACCACAAGAACATAATAGACGAAGGGGCCTTTTCACTCATCAGGAGAAATGCCTCAACACTTTATGTAGGCTAACAAATTTACTATTCTTGTATCAGGAGATAATAATGTGCGAGGAGGTATTTCTGCTACTAATATACGAAGAATCAGTTAGCAATCGATTTCTCGAGTGCAAGGATCAATGCTATAGAATATGAGCCGGATTAAAAGTCTGGTTTCCCAATGCGAGCTGAGTGGAAAAATTCCCCTACTGGAAATCGAAAAATCGCTGTTTGATCCGATATTGTAGACTACTAACATTTTAACGCCTTAAGGTAATTAGATGTCTTTAATTAATTATTTCAATCGATCGTTTGTGGCGAGGTGTGTGTATTCTGGTCCTAAGTGCGTTATTTGATTGATTTTGTTTAATAAATTCGTTTCATCTGTAAATGTCAAAAAAAGTATTGATCTATGCATGGAAAATACGCTAAGTGCCTCTAGAGCGAAATAATAATTTTTTTCCTGTTTTAAACCTCAAGGAATAAAAGAAAAAACCACAAATTGTACAAAAAATGAATGCTGGTCAGATTTGGTTTCTATTACGGTTCTGTCTAGTTTCCATGAAGAATTAAATAAAGAAAAACAGTAAAAGCCTAAAGGCCATAGTTGTTAATTTGTCCACTTTTTTCCAATTAGTATCTATTGCAGAAATCGAAAATAATTTACATCACAACAAAGTCAGAACCAATGCGATTCAGTCACGAATCCTTTACTGTAATGTAAAGTAAATACTGCCAATTATTCTAAATTTTGGATTGTCCAGAGTAAATATTAGTAAGGGCGATGGGGTGAATATAAATAAACACGATATGTGGAGTGTAAAAAAATGGGACATTGTGTATGTATAACGTAAAAAAAATCTACCACACATGATAATGAACAATGTCCGCAAGAATCTATAGGTATATTGTATTTGAATGACTAGCACTTCTATGTTTTCATTTGTCATTTGGTAGAGACAGCGCAGTGACATTTGACCACCTCATCTCATTCTATTTTATCCAAAGTTGGTGCTTTATAGTCGACGTTCCCATCATTCCCATGATAAATAAACCATTATTAAATCTTTTTATAAGTCAATATTTTTATGCTTCTAAACAACAATGAAATTCTTATACGAGCGACCACAAAGGCCGCCATCCTTTGTTGGACCAAAGCGATTTTATTCTCTTCGTCAGATAAATAAATAACGTTATAATAAACATTTTAGAGAAATTTTATATTTCCGTTTTTTATTGAGTTGTAAACATTCCCCGAGATCTTCCATCGTCGAAAATATTAAACTACAGTTTTTTTTAATGTCTAATCATACCTTTAATTGGTTCTAAAATTCGTGTACGAATTTAATGGGCCAATTTTAGATGCCTCATCTATCGAATGTTTCGAGATTCTTGCCATGCCAAGTACGTTGTAAACACAACATTATTTTAAACTAACTGTTCCCGAAAAAGAGCTAGACAAGGTTACAACAAAATTAATTGTAGATATTGCCTTTTACCAAAGTGAGATCCGTAACGAAGCATAATTTCTTGTTTGGACGTCTTATAATTGAGATCTCACACGTTTGTTAATCAAGTCTTTGTTTATGATTGCAAAACAATGGTTTATTTTGAATATATTTGCAAAAGCAATCAACAGAACAATAATGTCAATTTCCCAAAAATCCTAATTATTGGACAGGAAAAATTCGCCACCGGAAACTCGAGGGGCAAATATTTTGGCGCTAACATTAAGATTTATATAAATTGTAGGGATACTCAAATACCAAAAAATGTCAAATTCGATATTACTCATTTTGTTGGGAAAATGCAAAAACGCTTTACCTTGATGTCAAGAAAGGAACTTCATGGTATTCTAATGAAAGGTCTCAACGAAAGGAATTAATTTCTACCAACCATAGCCCTCCTCCTCGACCTCTTATCGTGATCGGGTATATTCCCTTATACCTCAAGAACGGATTGTCGGAAGAGGGTACTCGCAAAGGGCGATTGAGACATCTGCAAGAAATATATCCATTGGTGATGTCAAAACAAAAGCTATTTCGGTAAAAAAAAATGCGCTTTGTCAAAATTTGGTCAATGCTTAATCGTTTTCTTTGCTTTTGAATACAATAATGGGGCATGCTTACTTGTGATTAAGATTAACTCTCTGTGAGTACGTACACGTATACCGTGCAGAGGTTGCAACCCCTAACAAAGTTTAATTTAATTAATCGGTTCACAATTTTATGTAGTCGGGGATATTAATTCAAATTGTTTACGAAGTTTGAGTGCGCAGGTATTTTGGCTATTTGGGAACCTATTGGCGAAGTCATAGGGGTTGAATCGACTAGTTTTGTTCCCTTTTTGGTGTTCCTAAACTTGTTTATTCAGGGGAGGGGGTTTTACTTGATTCGGCAACCTAGTCATAGTTTTATTGAAGTGTTGGTACAAATTTTGGTATAATTATTGTTGTGACCCAGCGTTTTACTGTTTATCTTTTTTATATTACTATTACTTTTTATTATTATTATTATTATTATTTATTTACAACTGTACATTTTTTTACAATTTCGTTACCTGTATTTTTGATACTCCCTACACATTACCGATTACAGTATACATAACAAAAAAAACAAACTACATCAGTATTTTAAGTTCGCCTTTGTCAATTTTACACAGAACATCTTTTTCACACCACATACTTTGAAATCCACTCACGTCCTTTTTTTCCAAAAACCAACCATATTCAGTTTTCAGTCGATAGCTGATTCTGCTGATGTACTCGGTTTTATAGTCCGTCACCTTTCTTCCTCGCATTGCGTCAGTTGAAGATAGATAAATTGTGCTCTTTGCCATTGTTAGTAGGTAATTCGCAATATGATGCTTGGACATTCGCTGAGGAAGACCGCTGTATATCTGGTGTATGCCAATTCGAGTACCAGTAAGTCTGTACACTAACGCTTTTACATAACTCCAAAGCTGTATTGTACGAGAGCAATTGAAAAAGATATGAAAACTGCTTCCAAGATTTTGACAAAACGGGCAAGTGCTATTTTCCCTGATACCTGCTTTTGTAAGAAATACTGCATCCGCCAATCTGTCTTTTGCCAATCTCCATGCAATCTCACCGTCCTTACCCAATGTCATTTTATTAAAAAATGTATTCCAATTCACCTCAATGTCTAACCACTTTCCCAGTTGTTTCTCCTTAATGCGGTACAAGTTTGCAGATAACTTTTCTTGCAGTGCTTTTCGAGTTTTCTTGTCCAGTTTTGTCATACTTCCGTCTATATTTTCAAACATAAGCTGAATAGGTTCTTCGTCGTCCTTGTCTTGCATGTGCTCGTAATAGTGATTGTGAAAATAGCTCCGTATCCTTGAATAGTGGTTTTCCAATTCTATTCTGTCCCTTCCTGAAACGTGATAGATTTTCGCTCGTAGCTCCTCCGTTGTTATCCATCTGGTTCCAATTAGGAAGTCTTCTACGGTTTTAAAACCCACCGTAACCCAGCGATTGATAAACAATGGTGGTTTAATTTCCTTCAGGAGTTTCGAACTGGTTGTTGGTATTCTCTTGATGTCTCGCAATCCTCGAGGAAACCCCTTCACTTCCATATCCAACTTATTTACCGCATCCACAATGGACAAAGCAAAAGGCGAGTGATCAGTTTGCACCTTTCGATGCATCAAGAAAAACCATTGCCATGACGTTTTGTAATTATCTCCTATCGCATTGACGTGGTTCATAACCATTTGCCAGTTCTGCACTTCACCATTCGGAAACAATTTCTGCAAAGTCATTAACCGAAAACATATCAACTTAGATTGCAAATTTACAAGCCCTAGTCCTCCCCACCTCACCGGCAAGCATAAGTCCATTTCTCTACACCAGTGTTTCCCTCGCCACATGAAATTAACAAATAGCGCTTGAAGTTCACCTATTTGTGCCTTATTGAAATGCACTATGTGTAAAACGTGCCATATTTTAGGCGCAACTGATTGGTTAACAATAGATTTCTTCCCTAACAAAGAGAGATAGGGCATTCGTCGTTTCCATAGGTCTAAAGAGGATTTAATTCTAGTTTTTATATCTGCGAATGCATACTCAGCGTCTTTCTTTTGGTCATCGTGAAAATTTATCCCAAGGACTCTAATACTCTCAGTACTCCATTGGTAACCAAGTGGACGATCTTTCCTACTTTTCCACCGTCCTGTCCAAAACCCCGTGGATTTACTTGCATTCAGTTGGGAACCAGATTGCTTGGAGAAACACGCGTAGCAGTTTGCCAACACTTGGAAATCAATGTCACTTGACACGAATACTGAGACATCATCTGCATAGGCACTCACCACAATGTTTATAGTGTTCGTGAAAGATATGCCTTTTAGGGATTGGCGGCACAGGGAAAGGAAGGGTTCAATGGCTAATGAATATAATGACCCAGAAAGGGGACATCCTTGGCGTATTCCTCTTCTCATTGAAATTGCACTCGTCAATAGCGTATTAACTCTTATCTGAGCTGTAGCGTCACTGTATAATGTAACGGAAATGCTGCAGACATGACGTCGCCTTTGGCACTCTGGAATTTTCTACGCGTATTCGAGAATGTACTGGACTTACATTGCTTGCGTGTATAAATGGTTGCGGACCGAACATCGCGGCAGTCTACTATCGAACGAGATCGAGTGCGAACGAAACATAGAGCGCGAAAAGCTGATATAAATTTCGAAGTGTGTGATATAAATAATCGATATAAATTGTACGGATTTTATAGTGTTTTAGTTTTGTTTAATAAATATTGATATAAATCGAACCCGAATTTATAAATAACGTTACATTGGTGTCAGAAGTGGGATTAATTAAATTAATTAAAAGTAAGTTTAAATTAAGTGCTTGTGCTTGTGTATGCCTGTAACAAGATCTGCTGCCGCTAAAATGGAAGAAACGATGCTCAATTTGCTCCAGCAAATCCAAAATGGCCAACAGGTGTTGCAACAAGAAATAAAAAGCAACCAAGAGAAGTTGGAAGAAAATTCTAGAAATTTTGAAGAGAAGTTCGAGAAGATGGAGGAAAATTCTAGAAAGATTAATGAAGAAAATTCTAGAAATATTCAAGAGAAATTCGAGAAGATGGAGGAAAATTCTAGAAAGATTATCGAAGAAGTCTCTAAATCAATTGAAGAAAAAGTTGAAGATAGAATTACGGAAGTTTCCAAAACATTTAAAGCAACATTCGTCGAGATTGAGCACAAGTATGAAGAGCTGCGCGAGCAATTCTTGCGACTGACTACGAAAGAGCGTACTAGTAGTGCCACAGAAACAAATACAAGAGTAGAAGGCGACGTTCAGCAAGCCCGAGTAAAACCACCTACTTTTGATGGTAAGATTCCTTGGACCACGTACGTTCGACAGTTTGAAGCAGCGGCTGCGGCAAATAAATGGACTCTTCAAGACAAAACTACAGCCCTGATTCTTGCTCTGAGAGGAGATGCTCTGGATGTGTTGCGGACCATCCCCGAGGATCAACAGAACTTCCAACAAATAGTAGCGCGACTAGAAATGCGATATGGCGATAAACACCTTCAGCAAGTTTACTATGCCCAAGTCAAGAACCGAATGCAGAAACCTGGAGAAAGTTTGCAGGAACTTGAAGCGGACATCGCTAGACTGATTCGATTGGCATACCCTACGGCACCGGAGAGCTTTCTTGATCAACTGGCTGTACAAACATTTATCGATGCCGTTCGTGATGGAGATGCCCAGCAGGCTTTGAGACTGGCTAGGCACGACAAAATTGAGAAAGCTTTGGCCCATGCGTTAGAATTCGAAGCCGCCAAGAAAGCTAGTCATGGAAGTGCGCGAGTACGTATGGTGGAACCTCGCAGTGAGAGCCGGGTAAGAACCATCGAAGAGGAAGGTGGCTCTGAAAGTTTTGAAGAAAAGGTCAGTAAAGTAGTGGTAGAAAAGGTCAGTAAAGTAATGGAAGAAAAGGTCAATAAAGCAATACAGTCACTGGCAAAGAAACGTGAACCACGATGTTGGAATTGCGGCGAGATTGGACACAGAGCTGGAAAAGTTCACAATAATGCAGACGCTTTGTCAAGAAGACCGTGCAAGGACAACTGCACACATTGTTCTAAAATAGAAGACAAGATTGGCCATCTGCGACGAACAACTGTAGAGAGTGAGGAGTGGAAGCCAAGCGAGATCAAAACGGCCCAAGAAAACGACCCAAGTATAAAAACTGTTCTGAATTGGATGCGCTACGGACAAAGACCAGACTGGCAAGACATTAGTGCCACAAGTCCTGAAGTAAAGAGTTATTGGGGCCAATGGAATAGCCTGACTCTAAAAGACAACCTGTTGTACAGGACCCTTGAAAGTGAAGATGGCACCGAATCGACGCTGCAATTAGTAGTACCTAGAAGCAAAGTGTCGGAAGTATTGCGAAAATTGCATGACGGCGCTTCCGGAGGACACTTTGGTATTACGAAAACGTTGCAAAGGGTACGTGAGCGATTCTATTGGGTCAACCGTAAAGAAGATGTCCGGCGATGGTGTCAAAAATGTGAGTTATGTGCTACTGGAAACGGACCAGTTTCCAAGAAGAAGGCACCCATGAGGCAGTATAACGTTGGTAGTCCGATGGAACGAGTTGCTATCGATATCGCAGGACCGTTTCCCGAGACAGATGGCGGAAATAAATATATCCTAGTCGCTATGGATTATTTCACAAAGTGGACTGAAGCTTACGCCATTCCAAACCAAGAGGCAGCAACAGTTGCAGAAGTGTTGGTAAAGGAGTTCTTTACACGTTTTGGTGTTCCTATAGAAATCCATTCAGATCAAGGAAGGAACTTTGAATCGGCTTTGTTCCAAGATGTTTGTCGATTGGTAGGAGCCAATAAAACCAGAACAACACCTTTGCATCCTCAGTCAGATGGAATGGTGGAGAGAATGAATCGAACGATGGGTAAATATCTTTCAAAAGTCGTGGCGGAACATCAGAAAAATTGGGACCAGTATCTCCACCTGTTCCTTATGGCATATCGATCAGCCGTCAACGAGACCACGGGTCAGACTCCTGCCTGCCTTATGTTGGGTCGTGAACTACGCCTTCCATGTGATCTCGAGTTTGGGCGTAAACCCCATGAAGAATATGTCGCAGGTGAAAATTATGTTGACCAACTAAAGGCGAAGATGAACGATATTCACGACTTGGCTAGAAGTCATATTCAGATTGCCAGCGATCGCATGAAAAATCAATACAACCTCCGCTCGGCCAATGAAACTTTTGAAGCTGGAGATCTGGTATGGCTGCACAATCCACAGAGACGAAGGGGTCTTTCTCCCAAGCTACAAAGACAATGGGAAGGTCCGTATGAGGTGATCAAGAAAATAAATGACGTGATATATCGTATCAGAATGAACCACCGGAAACCGAAAGTTGTCCACATTAATCGACTCGCACGATATGCCGGATCCAACAACAACGAAGAAGTTAGAGGTATTCGAGAAGAGGAACGCAGCTTTGGGATCGAGCCAAACTTTAACGATTTTATGTCAAATTACGCCCAGCGGAAGAAAGCTCGATTTGGCGTTACTCAGGAAATTTGTCAAAATATTTTTGAGCTTCCGGTTAACGTTTCCATCGCCCATTGTGTCGCCGAAGACCTTCGCATGGGTAGAGGTGTAGCTTCCGTATTCCGGAAAAGATTTGGAAGAATGGACGAGTTGTTAAAGCAAAGACCACGAGTGGGTAAAGTACTGCGCTTGGAAGATAGTCAACGCTCTTTGTTCTACTTGGTTTCAAAGAAAACGTCAGAAGGCAAACCCACCTATGAAAACCTCTGGTCTGCTTTAAAAAGCTTAAAGAAACTCATGGCATACTATGACATAAATAGCTTGGCGATCCCGAAGATTGGATGTGGTTTAGATGGGTTGGACTGGAAGATAGTGCGAACCATGATCGAAGTGATTTTTAGAAACACTAGCGTTCGAATTACAGTATGCTGCTTCAACCCACAGGGGACGACCCTCCGCAAAACTGTGGACTGTTACTTTTTCAAGAAAGGTGTTTGTCGAGCAGGCTCTGACTGCAGATTCCGACACGAGGCATTAAAAAGTAATACTAACGCAGTTTCTGAACGAGACGTCCAGAATTAAGAAGGGGGCAGTGTAACGGAAATGCTGCAGACATGACGTCGCCTTTGGCACTCTGGAATTTTCTACGCGTATTCGAGAATGTACTGGACTTACATTGCTTGCGTGTATAAATGGTTGCGGACCGAACATCGCGGCAGTCTACTATCGAACGAGATCGAGTACGAACGAAACATAGAGCGCGAAAAGCTGATATAAATTTCGAAGTGTGTGATATAAATAATCGATATAAATTGTACGGATTTTATAGTGTTTTAGTTTTGTTTAATAAATATTGATATAAATCGAACCCGAATTTATAAATAACGTTACAATAATAACTTCACAGCGTTAATGAAAAAACTCCCCAAGTTAAACATTTCGAGAATATGTAGCAGGTAATCATGCCTAATACTGTCAAATGCAGCCTTTTGATCCAGATTGACTATTCCAAGTGGTAAATCATATTTGTTGGCCAGATAAATAATTTCTCTGTGGAGATGCAGGCTGTCATAAATTGATCTTCCGGGTATTCCATAGCTTTGATCAGCCATAACAATTTTTCCAATTACATTGGTAATTCTGAGAGATATTGCTTTTGCCAAGATTTTGTAGTCGGTAGTTAATAAGGATACCGGTCTCCAGTTATCCAAGATATTTTCGTCGCCTTTTTTGTAAATTAAATGTATTACAGCTTTTGTCATGGATTTTGGCAGGGCCATTTGGTTTAGACTCTGGGTAACTATTTCAAAGTATGTCTGTTCAAGTTTGTTCCAAAAGGTGATGTAAAACCTCGCAGTAAGTCCATCCCCTCCAGGAGCACTCCTCTTATTAAGTGAAAATAAAGCTTGTTTGAAGTCGCTCGGTGTAAAAAGTGCATTAAGGAGTCTTTGCATGTGTCGGATAAAGTTGTTAACCCTTTGAATAATCGGGATTCTTTATCCAGATGCCCATCTGTTTTATTAAATTTTTCATCATAGTAGTGCTTTACTATTGAACAAATTTCCATAGGACGATTCACCAAAACCCCTGCATTATAAAGGCTCTTGAGTGGTTTAAACTGCTGGAATAGATTTTTACTCAAGGAAGGTCGATCTGAGTAGAGTACTCCTTCTAATTTATTTTTTTGGAGAATTCTTTCGCTCCTCCTTTTGTACCAGTTTTGGGCATTCTTCAAAATTGTCTTCAAGTCTGTTGTGCTGTGGCGTGAGTGAGAGTTGTCTGCCTGTAATTTTTCAATTTCCCGCTGCAGTTGATTGAGTTCTAATAGCTCCGTATTGTCTTTTTGGCGCTGATACAATATTACTATGTCCCTCACGTCTATTTTTAATTTATCCCACCAATGCAACAGATTGCAATCTTGACTCCTGCTGTTAATTTCATGCGATAGGAAGGTATTCATTGTATCTACAAAATTAGGATCGTCCAATAAAAAGTCATCAAATTTCCAATATGGTGCTCGAAAATTGCTCTTTTTTCTGTTCACCCTAAAACAAGTGACAACCGCTAGATGGTCCGAAAAGGAGAGCTTGATATGGATATCTGTCAGGTTCATCAGCACATTTTGCGAGATATAAAATCTATCCAATCGAGAAGCGGAATTAGAAGTGTAAAAAGTATACCCAGTCTTGTTGTTAAGATGAATCCAGCAATCTTCCAGGGAAAAAGAGTTTATAATAGTTCGAAGAGATGCAGCTACTGCCGGATGTCTCTCCAAGGAGCCTTGACGATCAATCATTGGGTTTAAAGTACAGTTAAAATCGCCGGCGAGTATGGCTGTGTCACTATTTTTGGTAACAGAATATATATATAAGGATAATTTATTTAGAATATCCAGAGCGACAGGTACGTTATGCGGTAGGTATATATTCCACAGTGTCCAATCCACCTCATTAATACGTAAGGTTATTCGCTGGACATATGACTGATAAATAACCCTGTGATCACGGACTGTTACGTTTTGCTGATTTCTAACAGCAATGGCTGTTCCGGAGTACGGTTCCGTAGCTAGATTATGATAAAAATTATACCGAGATGAGAGGTGCATATCGTCATTCATACTATCAATATTTGTTTCTTGAAAAAAACAAATGTCACAATTATTAACGTTTAAAAACCCGTTCAATATTATCCGTTTGTAATCTGTTTTAATACTTTTAACGTTTAATGTCATAATTTTCAAGAAGTCCATAATTCGTCAGTTAATATGTGTTTTCAATACTCTCCGTGGATAATCGCAGATCTCTTTCTGATCCACTAAGGGACTGTGACGGAGATATACCAGTTGCTTCCTTATAAATGTCTCTCTGTAAGTATTTAATTAACCTCTTACAACGTTCCTTTATTGCTCGTTGACTGAAAACGACGATTACAGCCTTGATAATGTCGATAATTCCGTTTATATCTTCACTATATCTTCTTGCAACTTCCAAAGGAGCGTTAGAACCTTTTACATTATCCATGAAATCACAAAAGGTTAAATAATCCAATGGCATCTGCACCTCACTACCATCCCAAATCTTTCTAGCTTCTTCATAGTTTTCAGTTACGGGTGCTGATGATCCCACTTTGAGTTTTTTTGCAACAGGTTTTGAAGTGTTTACATTTCTTGGTTTTACGAAGGGCTCGACTTGGAACTGAGAAGAGATTTCTAAATTATTCGTGACATCTGAAGAGTCTATTTCCCTTTCTTCCTCTGGCACTACTTGAATTTCATCGAAATTGTAAAGTGGAGCGCTTACTGATGTAGGAGTTGAAGGTGGGTGGGGTCGTTTATTAGACTCTATGATTGCAGTAACCTGTATATTGTTATTACTGGACTCAAATCTTGTGCATTTAGATGCTATGTGACCCATCTCTTTGCATTTATAGCACTTAACCTTGTCATCGGATAAAAAAATCCTATATTCTTCATCTTCAAACTCAATTACGATGGATGATGGAAAATCAAACTCGTCCTCGGATTCACATGCTATGAATATTTGTCGTCGGAAGCTGTATACATGTAGATAACCCTCCACCCCAATACCGGCTCCAATGAACGACATAGGCGATAGTAACTTCAGATGGTTTTTCTTCAGTTCTTGTTCTATTACGAAATGGGGAATACAGGGCGAAACATTGGATAATATAATTCTTTTGGCGGGCAGAATCAACTTTCTGGCTGGTACAAAAATCTGATTTACGTTAATACCCCCCTCATTTTCAATAAACTGTTGAACTAATTCCTTTGTTGTAAAATAAATGCAAATCCTGTTGTTGCTCATTCTCGAAGCAAAAAGGATATTTTTGGGACCTATGACTTTACCCGTAGCAATTACATACTCTTTAACCGCAAGACCATCGATTGCAGGAAAAATTACTGCTTGATTTTTCTTCGGAAACGCCGATGCAGTGACAACATTGGAAAAAGATAGTGATTTATCGTTAGATACCTGGGTAATTAAATTTTCTTGGACCCCCCTGTTGTCAGAAGAGCCGGAAGCAGTGGTAGGCAGTACCATTGTTAAATTGATAAATATAATAATATTGTTATATAAAGGAGATAAAGTAACATTGCCATAAGGAACTCTCACAATAGGAAAATGCAAGGTTAAAGGTTAAAGGCATATCATTTAAATTTAAATATTATTACCTTATTGAAACACTATATCGTCTTTGTGTATAAAACCAATTACGTAGAAATAGAGCAAAAGACGGTCCTTGCAGCTGGATAAAAACCTGCCGAAGGCTGTCAATTGTCCACCAAATCACCAGTGACTTGTACGAGTAGAAACAAAAAGGAAACCTCGTAACTATTACATGTCATATACAGGGTGCCCATTATGTATAGAATATAGTATATATCTCGGAAAATAACGAATGTATAACAAATGTTGTTATATAAAAGTTATGTAACACAAATTTTGCATACGCAATGCCTTTAGTGGTGCCAAGTTAAACTTAGAAAATAAGGGGGGGGGGGGCGGGTAAACACATGTTCTACCCTTCATGTTATTCTAATGAAAGGTCTCATCGAAATAATTAGTTTGTAGAAACTATAACTAACGAAAGGAACCGTTTTCTACCAACTACTGCTCTTCTTTCTGTCCTCTTATCAAAGTACGGGGGGGGGGGGGATAGCCTTCCTCCTCGACCTCTTATCGTGATTGGGTATATTCCCTTTCCCTTATACCTCAAGAACGGATTGTCGGAAGAGGGTACTCACAAAGGACGATTGAGACGTCTGCAAAAAATATATCCATGGGTGATGTCAAAACAAAAGCTATTTCGGTTAAAAAAATGCGCTTTATCTGCACAAGAGTTTATTTATAGTTGTTTTAAATGGCAGTGCACCTTTTCATTAGGCTCATTTGATAGAGATTTTTTTCTCTTTTCGATGATGTAACGCAAAGAGAGAAATTGCTGCAGCAAATATTTTTAGTTTCGTATTGTCTTCAAGAAACGTAGACGTTCATTTGTTTTATTTTGATGTAGGATATCTAGATTAATATATTGATGTGTATAATAATTTTTATTTTTATAAAGGGTTCTAATATGTCACGTCATCGAACAGAAAAACAAAAATTCTATCAAATAAGCGTAATGAAAGGGTAGATTGCTATTTCAAAAAATTCAATTGTTTTTCGTTGCTCATTTGTTTTCTGAAATAAGAACAACTGAATGCTGCCTTATTAAGGGAAATAAAATGTTAAACAACTTTCTTATAAAAAGATTTTGTATAGGTACAGTCGATATTTCCCAAGATATATACTACAGAGTGAGCAACAAAGATTGAAGCGTGCCGCTTCAGCTAAATTGGCAATGTGCCGCTCATAGCATATGCTGATTTGATACAAGATACGAAATACGAATAGACGCACGTCACTCTGACAGCGCAGAACGTCATTTTCGTATACAACTCCATACAAAGAAGGTAGTTTTGATATTAATAGGAACAAGCGGTGATGACGCACGCTTCAATCATTGTTGCTCACACTGTATATTACATACATAAGGGCCACGCTGTACATAGACTTATAGATTCATTCATATTTATATCGTCTTGAGAATTTTTCTTCTAATTTATTCACTGAGTTAGTGACAGGGTGTGCTGATGAACACATAGGTATGGAGAGGTGACATCGAAGGAAAGTTAAGGTAAAGTGGTAGCGCCAATAAATTTATTCGTGTGTTTTATGCTTTGGCTATTAGCCAAGTTGGTGTTGCAGCGTTGTCTACAAGGACACTCTGTTTACGAAGTAGGTAAAATCTTATAGATTTAATTACGTCAAATTAAGATTTGAATGCTACAAGAAAAATTTGAGTATTTTGTAGATTGGAGTTTTAACAAAGCTATTAAGAAAAGCTGAATCTCTGGTTTCGTAAAGATATCAACCTTTGCAAAAAATTGAAGCCGTTTTGTATCGCATGTATTTTGCCACTGATGACTCACTAGAATTGGAGTTGAAGAATAAATCGGTTTTCTTTCATTTAAAGTTGAATCGTCCAGATATCAATAAAGAGAACCTTCAAATGAGTGGGTCCATTATGATTATTTTTTAGATGAACTGAATATAAAAGATTGTGCCGTATAATGTTATTACTCATTATATTAGATTCGAGATCAAGTTAAGGGAAATCCACAAAGACCGTGGCCACGAACTTGATCTATTTAGTTGTTCTGAAGTTTTATAGCGAAAATTAGAAACACGATATCCTGTAAAGAGTGTAAAGGGAAATGTAAAATGGAAGCTTTTCACTATTTGGTTTTTTTCATCAAGCAATCAAAGCACATCTTTGAAGTTTCAGAAAAATCGAAAAGAAAAGTAAGTCACCGTAAAATTTGCTAGCCGTTGGTCCGTTAATTATTTTGTTAGAGAGTTCCAAAGTTCACTCAGAAAGTTACTAACATTTTATTGCAAAGAAGTGAGGTTCAACCCCCTTTATATGCAAATCTGTTGCGCTTTACTATTTGGTCACCCGGTACGTTACTTCCATTTTAATATGTACAAAGCGATCCAAAGGAATAGATTATCGTACATATTATTTTAAGTAACAATTTGATGTTCCTACTAACAGAGTCTCAAGGATAGGTATTACTTAATTGTTCTTATTTTCTGCGTTCTCAAGACAATGTCAGAATTGCCACCACATTCTCGTACTCGACTGTTAACTAAAATTGCACTTAAGCTCAGCGTAGGTGTATATGAACAATTTTCTTTAGTATACCGAGTGTTCACGATAAAAATGAACACACAACACCAGGATTTCGAATATCGTAAAACTAAAAAAGGTGCATTGAGGAAGTGTCTGTTATTTGTTTTTTTAAGTAACCTCAAAATGTAATAATAAGAAATCACGATATTTGACATTTTTTTCGAATATCTCGGGAAGTAAGCATAATTTTGTAACTGTCTAAACGGCATTTTATTGACCTCTTAAATCTGTCACTTTTTTTGCCAGTAAACCGGATTTGTAACGGTTTTCGATTCCGAGATTCCCATGTTGTTCATTTTCATCTCGGACACATGGTAGGGATATCAGATATGACGATTTAAAGCATTTTTCCGGGGTTTTTATGTGCGAATTGTCCGGGTACGAATTATCCGGAAGCGAAATGTTCGGGTGAAGTGTCATATGAAACATTTCCAGCAACGTGATTATACGTCTTTCGCTATAAAAACCGATGCACGTCATTGATTTATGAATCAATTTCAGACAAGTTTTCTATAGATTTCGCACACTTGTTTTTTTTTGTACATGTTGCAGTGTTGCAGCATATGTCTGAAATTGATACACAAATCAATGACGTGCAACGGTTTCTATAGCGAAAGACGTATAGCACAAAATTTCAATGCATGTAGCACAAATTAGCACAAAATATGAGCAAAGGTGTCCCGGTCGACCCTTCAATTCTAGGGAGACTTAAAATATACTGAAAAAAACAAAAATCGAGAAACCATATCCTTGGTAAAAAACGCAAAACCGATTCTACCAGGGTTAAGTGTCGGCTAATCGACATTTCAGATTTAGACTCGACAGGTAAGCTAACCAAACTTTATAACCAATGGTCAATATTCAATAATTTTACTTGATCGTATGTAGCAATGGGCAATTTTAGATAATCGGGGGCCGTATCCCGTTATTTGCGCAAGTATTTAAATGATGGTTTTTATCGGTACAGGAAATGGCATTAAACGAAAACACGCAATAGATGTCTATAAGGTAGTTAAAGGTAGGTATAAGTAAATATATCTGCAAGAGCTCCACAAGGTAAATAAAACTGGACATAAAATTTAATTGTGGGTATTAAAATTTGTGCTGAGTGGTTTTTAACTTCTGGTTGGTGTTTAGGAGAGAGCCGCATACAAAGTATTAAAAAGATGAAATGGTAAACGACATCGACTGACCCGTTCCATAAAATGATGATAGTAGCGAAAGATGAATAACCTAAGTTACAAGACATATAAAACCAGTGGCACCAATAAACGCCTACCGAAAATTGTTAAATGTTAATGAAACAATTACCAAATACTTAAAAAGTCACTAAACATATTTTACGAGCTGGTAGTTAGCGAGTACAAGCATTTAAAATACGCTAAGTGAAGTTTAGTGTAAGAGATGGTAAAGTTGACACTCTTGGTACAAGACATGGTCATTCGCGTGTCCAAAGCCGCCAGTCTCGAATAAAAATCACTAAATTAGGGGAATTAGAGCTCTCATTAACCGATACATAGCTCGATTGGACCCAGAAGAGCAATGGTAATGACTTATAGAAAAAGAAACTAGTTTACTCAATGAATATTCAAAGCTTTTAACAACTTTGGTAGATTCCAGCGGATTCCCAAATTTATTATCTCCTCTAATTGACAGTTGTTTGTTTAATTTTTATAGATTTCGAATTGGTACATCAATCCTCCGGTACGTTGCCTATACCATTGTACGGACAAAAATATTTTAAAAGTCTGTCGAAGTTAACATTTATTCATTCAATCAATATCGGAAATGATACACGTACTATCTAAATGACAATCATACATCAATGTTGTTCTTTATCGAGCCGACGAATATGGAACCTCTTCGTGGAGGTCCAATAGAATCGACCAGTCATCCTCTTCTGCAACGATTATACTCTGACCGAATTTTTTTCCATCTGTCTTTACACATCAAAGCTTATATATTTTATACGTCTTATTGTTAGTTGTGATATTTCTATTGTCAGTTGAAATTTGATATTTTTAATCTTCGGCATTAATAAAAAAAAATGTATTGAATATAAATTTGATTGTTCGTAGGAACTCTTTATAATAATACACGCGTGTACATATAGCAGAGAAGATATTAACGTTGACAAGACGATGAAAATAAATAATAACAGAATGGAAAGGAGACGCCGCGACCGAATACGTTACGAAAATGGGCACGAGTTGCCAATTTTGTTTCTTGCACATGCCGTCAAAGATTCTTTCTTTTAATGATTCTAATTAAAACTTAATTAATACATTCTTGCATCAACCGAGGACGGTGTTTTCGCAATTTTGTGACAGTTGGTCAGTACTGCCTACCGTCAATTTAATGATGTTTGTATATAACTGGAGGCCCATAAATTAGTGGCACTGGGTACTAACCGAAACGGTACTTACTTAGCGTAATCCGCTTTGCAGTAGACTGCTCTGTCTCGTATAAAGCACGACGGTTGACGATCTAATTGTAATTGACATACGCAGCACCTCAGACATCTGGTGTGCCAACTTCTTCCTGACACTTCCAATAAAAATTTATCACCGATTGGTTCTCCGCACGCTGCACATAAACGAAACTCTGTCTGAAAAATAGAAAATGGCAATTAGTATCTTTCCTTCAGTTTTTCAAGAAGAATAATTCAATTTAATTTTAGGAAATTTCCCGGAAAGCAGCGTTTTAAACACCTTTCAAGAGAATTTTTAAAGAGCGGTTGTATTAAATTTCAAGATAATTTCATGAGAATTTCAAAAGTAAGATGTTACAAGAGGCTGTAGAAGGCAAATCTAGTAATACTAAGACTAAAAACAGTAGGGAACCACAGTTGGATTCTTGTGCAACTCCTGACGAAAATGGAATAAATTGGTCAACTCATTTTCTATGGAAGAAAGGAAACAAGAACGTTGAAAATTTGCAAGGCGGGGCACCTAAGAGGATTCTGTGACCGGTCCGTGCAGAGCACAGCTGAGGAGGCAATTTCAATTTCACGTCGATGAAACAATTAGCGAGAAGTTTATAAGCGATCCGTGCATCCTTTTTATTCTGATTGGAAGTTGTAACCAGAACGCATCTAAAACTCCTGGTGCACGATCACTAGTTTTAGTTAATTGCGTCTTAGTATTGACACTTTTCGTAGTTTCCCGTCATATGAGAATATAACAGCGTTGTAGTTATTTGGTATTTAAGTACCAAACAGTTTAAAAAATATTTTGTTTAAGCGCCATTTAATGTCGTATATTTGTGTAAAAGAGATTTAACCATCCACTTGCGCTTTTGCTTTAAGTTGGTGTTTTTGTAGTCGCCATTTGCGTGTAATGTTTTAGATCCGCGCTTAAAATTTCTCAAAATGTATTGCGTATTGCAGTTTGCTCTATTTTTAACGCATTTTTGAAAAAAATACGCTATTATATTCGTTATTGCTGGCAGGCCGGCTGTCCGCGTTAGATCTTCACAACTACAATAGCTAGAGACTTCAAATTTTCACTAAAAGCTTTCTGCTATAGTGTAGATGTGCAGGCACTAGTCTATTTTGAGTTAGATTACTTGTGAGATCGATAATTGAAGAAAATAATTTCGATATGGGTTTCGAAGGTGCTATAATTTTACCGTTAGATAGCGCTACCAGTATAAAAACTTATTATTTACTTTGTGATTTGTTTTACAAAATGAAGACGTACCGTCAATTGAAATTAAATAAAATTAATTATTTAACGCAGCCAAAATTACTCCTGAGATCGATAATTTTAAACTTCGCTAATAAAATACTGACCTGCATTACCAAAAATGCGCTTTAATCATGCATATGCTGATTTACAACTTGTTTATTGTATAGGGTGTTTGTAAAAATACAATTAATTTTCTTTTAGCACCTGACATACATTGAGTGACTTACCAAAAATGTTAGTCTATTGCAGCAGAGATATCTTAAAGAAAATAAGAACCGTTTCAAGTATTATTGTAATTGTAATTATTGTAATTTATCCACCTTTATCCTTTTCCTGAAGAGGCCAGAAGAGGTTTACTAACAGCTAGCCGGCGCACTCTACATATAATTACATAACAAGAACCACCCGCTTGTGATATCCATCCTTATGGTTAGGGAACACCTTTACATCTGAAACAAAAATGTGATATGCTCTGTATATAACCACTCGACCGTTTTGCGCAGATGCCGAATATTATGGGATTTTCGAAACGAAACTAGGAGAATGAAGAGGATGGCGACGAGGTCGACGGAATGCATCACGCGTTCAGGTTTGTAATACTGTACAGATGATTATGCCATTATTTTGTTTAATTAAGTACTTATTTCTGTATCCACGAGGAGTTGATTATCGATGCGATGTTGCTCTGTCCGACTGATCCGTAACTATTCCGTGGGGGAAGTCCTAATACAGTTGATTGTTCGGTGTATCTGTTACTTTCTGATTCGTGCGGCTATTTTATTTTAATGTTTCGATGTTTGTGTTTGCGAGTAGGTCATTCTGTCTCCGTGGAGTAGGTACCTAATACAGTTCGACCTGTCGCTGTATCTGTTGCCTACTCGTCTCGTGCGGATTGCAGTTCTTAGCATCTTAGCAATACGAGTAGGGACCCTCTCATTAACATTTCCACTATTTAAAATATGTTCTGCTTGAGCGATAATCGATTTTCACATGAATACTTGCTATTGCCCAATGGCATTTTCACATGTACTTTTCGTGTTAAATTAAATGATGTTAACGGAAGGCTGGAGTAGAGCCACACCATTTACATGTTTCCTATGTACATGCAATTTATTATTTTACGAGTTGTGTTAGCTCAATTGATCGTACAGGTATTTTGATGTGTTTTTGTCCTGAATTGATTTATCATGTTTTCCACTGCATTTATGATGTCTTGTGTATTTTGTTTTTTTGAACTTGTTTAATTGCATTTGATTTGATTATCTGATTTTTATCTATACAGTTTGAGATGTTTTATTTATGTGTGTTTTCTCTTGCATTTTATTGCTGTAGGTGGTTTATTTCATGTATTTATGTGGCCTATGCCGGGGTTTTAGTACCGTAGAAGGTTTCCCTGGCATGGTCTTCTGTGTGCGTAATATATTTATTTGTTCTTGTCATTTCTTACGCACAAAAGTTCTGTATTTTATTTAATTCCCTTCCCGATTATGTCTCACGTCCCAACACATATAAGAACCGATTACACAACGTAGGAGTTCAATCGTGCCATCCCTATCGAGCCGATTGCCATCCAAATTCAAAAGTGCCGCGAAACGTCCATCGTTTCAATTTGAAAGGTAGATGGCTCTGCTTGTAGTTTTTTTCCAACGGTAAGTATAGGGTAAGTCAATGTTTGTCGTGTCGGCTTCATAGACCCCTAGGAACATTACACGCTATTTAATTATGTTGTATCAAGAATAGCCAGAGGTAGGAGGTGTAGAGGAATTAAAGTTGTAACATCCGTTATAATACCACAAAACACACCAGCTTTTGGTTGTATTATACTCCACATAACTGCACCAAGACTGACAGGTCTACTACAATCAGTTAAGGTTGTGCACGTCAGATGGCGCATGTGCACACTTAGGTACAACTTCAAGGTCAGAAGATACTAAAACTACAAACACCGTTCAAAGTCCAAAGGTTTGTTACCAGCCAAGGTCCAAAAATTCCTCACCGTTCAAACGTTGCTTATCAAAGTGATGATGAGGTGTGTGATCAAGGTCAAGTTTAAAGTTTCTTCATATGGAATCCTATTAAACGATTGTGCTGTACCTAAAATTTGGATTTGAAGAATCGAGAAATTCAAACAAAGCCAAAAATTTTACGAACCTAATAGAGCTTAAAGTCTAAAATTTAAAAACATTTAAAAAGGAATCTAATGTTCGGAAGCATTGAATGAAAAAGTCTACGAATCTGAAGTATAGAGTATAGAGAAATTTAGAAAATCTGAAGAACTTTGCGGTTCTAAACAATTTGAAAAGAAAGAATACCAATATATGAGAATCTGAAAATTTGAATGATCCCAAGAAACCGGATTATCCGATGTATCTTAAGAATCTGAAGTATCAGATGAATCAGAAGAGACGAGGTGAGATCTAAAGAAACAGAAAAGAATAGAAGAAAGTATTCCTTTTATATCACATTAAACTTCTGCAGTTTTTTATTTTAAATTCCCTTAAAATATTCTTTTTATGAACATGTTTCTTACATTCCTGATTCTGATACTTTTCATAAATTCTCATGAAATTTTTTAAGTTTAATTGAAACTCCTCAGGTTCTCTTAAAACTCTCGAGGTTTCCTCTAAAACCGTCTCTTTGAAATCCTTGTAAACTTTTAATTCTTTTAATTTTTCATTGGAATTATTCTTTGGAAAATACTTCGTACCTAAATTCCCATGACATTCCTTAGTAATAATTGAATTTTGCAATGAAATATCTTTACAATTTTTTTGAAATCCCTCGAAATTCTCTAGTACTCTCTAAATTTTCCTAGAGGTATTTGGATAAGATTCTCTTGAAATTCTCTTCAATTTTCTTCGCATATCCTCCTGAACGTTTTCTTAAAATTTTTTAGAAATTCAATTGCAAATGTTTTTTATACAAATATCATCTTGTGTGTAAAAAAATATTCTGGCCTTTAAAATGATGTCACTCTTGGGGAGTGCATATTACACTTTTAAAGTGGGGGTCGCTGGGGCGCGCGTGGATGCTAAAAGTAAACTTCCCTTTTGTTTTTCTGTACCAAAATTACAAATTACAATCGGTGGTTTGTTTTGTAGGTATGTCTGGTTCTCGCAGTATCCATTCAAAAAGTGTCCACTGCATGTTAAAATGCAAGTTATTATAATGTTCTTCTTTGTTTTACCTCCTTTCACGTTCCGGGTAGGTAATATGTAGGTATCTTAGACTAGGTAAGTGAATATAAATCGAGATTCGAAACAAGAAATCTTTTGGAAAAATTAGGTGTAAAATTGGCGACGATCAAACAGTGACACAGACACGATGTCGCCAGTTACACAATAATGTTTAGAGAATAACAAGAAAGGAAAAACATTAAACTCGACTAGAAGCTATTTTAAAAACAAGCATAAAAGGTAGAAATTTCTTGTCACCTCGAAATATATCACTTTCGACACAATAAAACGTGACACAAAGGGCGAGCCTCTTGAAAATACAAATGTCGGTTATTTTTCTCAGATTCACAAAGTTTTTGGGACACACTTCATGGTTTACGTTGAGAGAAGTTCAAGAAGCGTGAAAGCCGATTTTGTATAGCATGCTCGTGCCCTCCCGGATTGTTATAATCAGATTATAAATACTTCTTGACCACATTTTAACTTTAGAATAAAAACCCTCTGTTGTGAGTCGTAACTTCCTTGTAGTAGCAGCCTCTAATCCGTTTTAATATTTATTCACTTCGTATCTTTCAATATAATCTTGTTATATAAGAACATGATGCGACAGATAAATCTAAATATTTATCTTTTATACGGACAGCCTTTCGATTTTGATGATTTATTTTGCATCCGATACCGGAGTGACAGGTTACGTAATTGGTGGCAATTGTCCAGTCATTTTTCTGGATTTTTTCCTCGTAAAAAGCGTGACGGTCGATCATGCACGCGAGATTAATTTTCTGGTGAGTATTCGGGGCGCGGAAAAATTAGTACCGAACCTTTTAAGTCTCGTTAATTTAAAAATAATAAATTAGATAACGTTTTTCGATAATTACCCAAATCTCATTAGTCTCCAAATTGAATGGGTTTTTCTCACACTTTTCACCTTTTGTTGTCTTGTTAATTAATGCGTCATTAATTTGCTCTTGATCCATTAATTTCAAATAGTTACCTTTTTGTACTGGCTGTCCTGTTCGGAAGATAATTATTTTAGAAGTTATAGAACGCCGTTCTACTTTTATATAACAACGGTAGGTAAAGATTTGGAAGAAATTATACATTTGGTTGCCTTTAAACTTTAACCCAAAGTTGGCAAATAAGTAAATTCTAAATATCAAAGATCAAGATATGCTGTGTGAGCCATCTGGTCGCCCAGTATGGCCCAAAGATACTGAAATGTCACACAGAACAGTAAAAAATGACTTCAAAAGCCCTGAAGAACTAAATTTACAAACAAAATTGAATCGCATTTACTATTCCAAACAATGTTTCAATCGCACACTCGGCTTGCCCAAATTACACAAGACTCTAAATTTACTGGGTTCTTAAGCACAAATCACAACATTTAAATACAATTAAAAAACGCCTTAAATCTAAAATTAAACCCCACTTTTCCTCAGTACTACCTAAATTAAATCTAACCGAAACAAATTTAATGTTCATTAAACAGTACAGAGGGCAATAAACAACACAATGCCACTTTTCAAACTATCTTGATGTCACTCATACTTCTTTTTGTTGAATTCAGATTTCTTCTTGTTAATTGCTGGCTCTGATGATGAGCGTCAGTGCACTTCATTAAATAAACAGTGTTGGTGGACCTGCACTTTTATAACGACTAATTATACTGGCGCAAAACTGTATCATTACAACACAAACAGTTTTTATATTCACAAAACTACGACGACGTACAAAAACTTAAGTAACTGAAATAAATGCGCATTTACGAGTGATGCCGCCGAGACGAGACTTTTCGAGACGAGACGAGACTAACCAAACCATCAGTCTCGGCGAGACTCTCGTTTGGTCTCGACGTTTTTTTTGTATTTATTTGTACCTACTGTTTTTTTTTAAATTTTAATCAAGAAAATCCATTGAAGTGGCACGAATTCCAATTGTTTCCATAAACCGTTCCTGAACTTACTGATTTGGACTTAATTATCATAGGCGTTATACAAGTGTAATTTTTCTTAAATCCAGGAAGCCTTCGACAGCTTTTGATTGGTAGTTCGTTCTGGTCGCCATATTGGGGCTAAAATGCTATACATGAGTTTACACTTCTTTGTGTTCTTGCGAAAGGTAAAATGTATATTATGGACATATGACAGATACAAATACAGTTACTGTAGGTATAGGTACTTACATATTTACCGCGTAGTTAAGACCATAAAAGTAACATTTTACAAAATAACTTGGACAGATTATCTTTAAGTATGTAAGTAAGAAAGAATTCAGTGAGACTTTCCTACCTAGTTACATTACCAAATACATTTTATGGAAGCTAATATTTTTAGCTACAGAATGGTAAAGAAAATCCTTAAAATACGCATACTTATGTTTCGTGATTAGCAGATAGATAAGGAAGGTCATTATTATTTGTCATGCCTTCGTTGTGCCTTTTATATGCTCTATAGCATTTTTTTGATAGTATGGCGAGATCACGCGAGACCAAACGAGACCAGACGATACGAGACGAGACTGAACCAGGGCGAGACGAGACTTTGAGTTGGTCTCACGAGACCTTCGAGTCTCGTCTCGTCTCGTCTCGCGGCAACACTACTTACGCCTCACGTATTTAGTGACCGCGGCAGAAATCACTCTTGCGCGCTATATCTCTCGACGCGCTACGTTTTTATGGCAGGAGACCGACAGTGGTTAGCGGCGTCAAAACTTCGGACGATCTTTAAACCGGAGCGCCGGAAGAGACTGCTTTAAAAAAGGAAATGATTGGACTGGTCGAGAAGTAATATTTCTCTTATCTTTTGAACGCCATGGTCGCTTTAGTCGTTTTTTTAAGTAATTGTTCGAATTTATATTTTCGTAAAAATAGCAAGATTTACACATGTACCGCTTTATAGTGAACAGAAATAAAAGTATGCCCAGAAATAAATCCGATAACAAAGCGTATATTTTCCATAAAATGCCAGGGTTTTATCTTTTCAACCAAGGACGTGGCTGCTATTTATTTTTATCAATCGCGTATTTCAGAAGAAACGATTTGTGACTAAATAGGTGACAAAGTGAGTTACCTACAGGTTCAATTTTACATTAGAATTCGGATGTTAGCCTAATTTGGAGCAGTCACTTATTTACAGGTGATAAAATTTACGCGAGAGAACATTTTCGGTTTGGAGACGCTCTTTATATAGAAATGGAATTAAATGTACTGAATTTTAAAAAAAACTCGTTGTGATAAACAACGATTTTTCTTGGTTCGCATCGCTAACGGTTAAAAGCCGTTTTATCAAGGCTGTGCAAAACATGGGCGATAAATAATATTTTGTACACAACGTCATTCGTCATTAATTGGTGCAATTACTCACACCATAAAGCATAATTAACTGGGCAAAATTTTAATATCAACGAAGCGGAGCATTGACGTTTCATTCCAGTGCATAATAACAATGGTTTGTTAGAGTTCTTAATACGTATGGACATTTTTCCTTGGCATTCACCACGAAGTTAACGGTACAAAAAGTCAACTGTACCGTTGCAGCGGTCTATGTCCATATTTTTTGAAGGGAGCGGCATTTTTCGGGAGGATAAATTGTAACGTGAAAGGAATCTGACCCACGGCAATTACTGGAAGTTGTTTTAAATCCTTTGCGCTGCGTAAATGAAATCAAAGAAGTAATACGAAGCCATTCTTTAGATTGTGGCAGACCCAGACTGCATGGGATAATCTAATTGCATGTTTTATCAAGAAAGGGATTGGGGGGAGGGAGTTAAGAAAAAGATTATGATATTTTGGTAAATCCAATAGAAGAAAATATGTTTGTTTTCGATGGAAAGGATAAGAGAGAACCAAGAAGCGGAAGAATTACAGACATTAGGACAGGAAACAATTGAAAAGCAGCGGCTTTGAAGGTGCAAATTAGAAGATAATTTATTAATAAAAGTAACAGGGAGAGAAGAGTTACATGTGGCAGAGAAGCAAATGAATGAGGAGAAGGAAAAAGAGGTTTAAACAAATACACGATGAAAATAGAATTGAAGTGAGTGCGGCGGAGGTCCAGATGCCACCGATGGATTATTGCTAAGTTGTGTTGTGTTTATTGAGGTTAATTTCAATCAGTTCAATTTAGGAGGGAAAAATGTTAATTTACGTAGTTTAGACGACGATTGATGTTTGTTTTTATAGCCTCATTGTAATTAGTTTCTGTAATTCTAAAGAATTTGTGTGTCATAGGGTAAGGAACGTCCCGAAATTATTTGCGAAATATTTGAAAAGTTTATCTCATGTTTTTCTCCAGTTGTAGATAAGAGTTGCGCTTATCGCTCAAAAATTTTGTTTATTTTTCTAACTAAAGAATTAGGAAGTAGGAAATGAAAACAAATATATAGAGAACGAAGGCTTCGAAAAACCACAAACGGAAAGAGGAAGACGCGGTTGGTGGGGTCAAAACTTCAAATGTGAATATTTCAAGACGAAGTACCGAAGATGTCATGTTGTCGCTCGAAGAAGATGCGTATACATACTTCTCTTAGGAGAGGAAATAATGCTAAAAAATAGAAACGCATTATGTATTGTAGTAATAAGTAGGTACAATTATAGTTCGTTAACATTTAAAAATTATTGGTGGTATATTGATGACTTTGTAAATCCTTTAGGGACCTTCATATAATACTCATTCCCGAAAAATTCTGCTGAAATAGTCTTCCTTGCTTGAAATTTCTTATAATTTTTCAATTTTTCTGGAAAATTTAATCTATCCTAATAATAGTCCTTAAAATTCCTTATAATCTTCCTGATAACGCTTTAAAATCTACCCGAAATCTTCTAATTTACATCTTAATATCGCTTTACAATTTCTGCAGTTTTAAGGAGTATTTTTTTCATTAAAATATAGGAAACTTAAATTGGTTACAGAATTTTCATGAAAACTTCGAATCATTTGAATCTCAAAATTATTGGCATTTCCATGCATTTTTAGAGAATAGTTCAAAAAGCTCTACGAAAGTAGTATTAGAATTTGGGTTCTTTAAAATCATTCGCAGAATCTGCCCGCAATACCTCCTCAAGTCCTGTTATTTTTATTAACATCTTAAAATTTACTCTCAAAATGCTTGAAACCTGCTGGAATCTTCTTTAAATCTTTTGAAATGCTTCTTATTTTTAGATCAGTATCAAAAAGTTCTAATAAGTTATGTTCAGCAGAGTTCCAGTCTTTCCACCCGAGTAGGTAATAAGCACATTATAGTTTCTCGCAGAATCAGGAGGAGTAGTAAACACCTCTATTTTTATAGTAGCACCGACAGCCTAAAGATGACTAAAAAGATTACCTTTGATTTGTGACTTTTTGCTAGTGATGCGATTTGCTTTGCGAGTGATATATAGCAACAATCGGCTGTCCCTGCATGAAAACAGACAAAACCGTTTATAGTACAGCGTACCTATATCGTCTATATTATTTATTAATTTAGAAAATGTAGGAGAGTGAATTATAAATGTTGAATGCCATAAATTATAATGTGAAAAGTAAACCGAATGGACCTAACGCTTCTGAATACAATGCCAGGAATCCACGTGGAATCGTCCGAAGTTAATTTATCATAATCCTTTAGAAGCGGCTTTTTTCTTGACCGTACTTTATATTCATTTGTATCAAAATTCTACACGAAAAAAAAACCAGTAACTCACATACGATGTCATGGCCAACAAAAAGTAACGGTAATGTTTCTTTTTTTTTGACACTCAAGGCTTACATAAAAATTGCATTTCACTCTTAGCCAATACAATTAATTAATTGGCAATACTGGTCGGTCGGTACCTATATTTAATTGTATCTTATTTTTAAATGAAACGTGTAGGGTTGGTAATGTTGGGTTTAAATAAGGCGCACTATACTTATGTAAAATCCCGCCCAAGGGCTCGCCCCTGCAGTTAACACACAAAGAACCCCCCTGGTCAAATCCCTGCCAGAGGCGGCAGCTGACTGTTCACACTTTCCATATCCGTGTATGTCACATTCTGTTAGATTTATTATAATATGCCTCTTCTATGCTAATCTCCAATACCAGCCAAACGTATTGTTGTTTGGATTTGTAAGCCGGTCGAGAATATCAATTATGACATGGTCGCATCGCACTCTGGCCCTTTTTATTCTCTCACTTTACGCATACGAAGTAAATATTGGACGGTATATTATGACGGGGGATAATTTGACAGACGCAATTTATGCCGTTTCGCACATAGAGTGCAGCGACGAAATTTAATTGGGGGTAGTTAGGTACACGCAAAAATCCGATCAACACGATGGGCCAATGCCAATTCCCATTTTGCTACCCCATGATGGCACATCGCTAAACAGGACCGAAGAGATTTGGGCGCACGCAGAACTTTAAAAATAAATTTCTTGGCCGGATAATAGAAGTGATCAGAATTTCATGAAACTTCCCGCGTTTGTCCCGGTATTTTTAGCGCATTTCCACAAAAATAAAAAAAAATGCGCTATTGTGGCCACTTTGTCCGTCCGTCCGTCCGGCTGTCCGTCCGTCCGTCCGCTCGTTTTGCGACGCTACTAGTTCTTTATCTTAAGAGCTATTGTTCTACTTTTTTCGCTATTGGGTTCGTTATGGTGTCGAGTCTTGTACCAAGGAAGGAATTTTTTCTGTACCGCTTACAAAAAAAGTTATTGTAAAAAAAACAAAAAACCGTTTTTTACATGTTCCATAATTTTACACTTTTGCCGTTTATTAACGATCCTAGAGATCGTTTATAATTTTGCATTGCTATCTGTCGTCTGCCTGTTGGTCTGTCCGTCTGTTCCTTTGTCTGTCTGTCCATCTATCTGTCCGTGTGAACGATAACTTTGTTTAGAAATGTTCGATCGCTTTTACATCTCCGTTAGTTATGAACTGAATTGCATGAAATTCAATATGGGCATAGCTTTAGCCATATAATACGCAATGCCAAAAGTTGAATCGAATCGATTCAAAATTCACAGTGCCCTTTTCGCATCTCGACCATTTATAAACCGAATTGCAAACTTTTTTACTTATAAAAGTATTTGCATGAAATTTGATACATAGGCACTTGAAATAAAGGAAAATCAAACACCAATTTCAAAATTTGGTTTTGCGCATGCGCAGTGCCAACTTTTTTATTTATGGAAGAATTTAAACGAAATTTGATACATAAGCACTTGGAATAAAGGAAAATCAAACGCCAATTTCAAAATTTGGTTGTGCGCATGCGCAGTGCCAACTTTTTTATTTATGGAAGAATTTAAACGAAATTTGATACATAGGCACTTGGGATAAAGGAAAATCAAACGCCACTTTCAAAATTTGGTTTTGCGCATGCGCAGTGCCAACTTTTTTATTTATGGAAGAATTTAAACGAAATTTGATACATAAGCACTTCGAATAAAGGAAAACAAACGCCAATTTCAAAATTTGGTTTTGCGCATGCGCAGTGCCAACTTTTTTATTTATGGAAGAATTTAAACGAAATTTGATACATAGGCACTTCTCATAAACTGAAATTGAAGTAGCACGTCAAAAATGGATTACCCATGTGCAACGCTATCTTTCATATTTGCGGCCGGATTTTTACGATTTTAATAGAAGTTGCATCTTACAATAATGGGAAATGAATGCAAGTGGAAATGCGCTTTATGTAAATCGTTTACGATTACTTTTTAACTTGTTTAGGTACTGCGCCCACGCGTTTCATTATGATGTTCAGATTGAACTTGTATCATTAGTAACTATAAGAGTTTTCGATTACTATTTAACTGATAAAAAATCTAAATTAGAAACACCCCCTCTTTTATTACTAATTTCAATACAAGACCTTCATGATTAATTAATTAATACCTTAATTATTAATTATTATTAATTAATCATACAGCAATATGAATGGCGATGTATCTTGTTCGTTCAAACTCGAAATACTGATTGATCCAACTCTTCAAAAAGACAGGCGATTCAAATTTCCAGGTCTCGTATAATGAATGGCACCTTTGATCAGTGGTTTATGGACGGTAAATGTGAAATGTCAATGCCGTATAAAAATCAACCGACCGCTTCAGCAGTGCCGAATAATTATATTATGTTATAAATCCATGCTTCGAGGGTCTCCGAATTTAATTTCGCGCGTCGAATTTTACGCTGTTGTCGGTATCGCAACAAGATCCTTGATTTGGGAATGTAACTTTAAGGTCAAACAATTTTAATGTTTTGCGTTTCAGACTTCCGCTATTGCTCGCATTTACCGTAATAGTTTCTAAGTCGTAAATTATGTCTCGAAATTTAAGATCACCAGAACTTGTATTCCCGTTTAAATCTTTCGCATTTGTTTTATGCATACTTAATTTCACTACCGTATTAGCACGAAATTTGTCCGGAAGTAATACACGCTCTCGATTATTAGGATGTCTCACAAATAGCTGACCCGTGTGGCGGTGTGGCGCAGTGGAGATGAAACTCGACCTCGGTCCCTGGTTCGAATCCGGATTCGGACATGGACATTTGTAAATGTATGGGGGGTTGGGTTGGTAAAGCAGTGGCTGAAACCCCGCCCACTTAAAAATAAAAGTCAGACATAAATAAAAAATAAATATATAAAAGTTAGCCCTGTATTATTTCTAACCGCACTGCGGTAATTTACAGGTGATTCAACCAACTTCGCTCACGGATCAACGCGCCTTGCCTGACGATCCTCCCACCTCCTTCCTACTACTTTCCTTTTTTGATTGAAATCCATCTCGACGCAAACTATTTCCACCAGTACACTTATTTTACATAATCAATCAGATTACTTGACGGCTATAAATCAACTCAACGGAGAGTAATTTACCACTTATTCACAAAATCACACACGACGCTTCACCCTTTGATAACTACGACTGCAAAATAAACAATACAATCGGAACTTTTGTATCGCCTAGACTGTTCATTGAAAGTAAATGTCAAAAAATAAATTATCATAATAACTCTGACTTTAACAGCTAGCAAAAGCACAAATTATTTGTTTTTAAACTATTTACCGGTTGCCGTTTAATGTGAACTCTGCTAATACCCCGTATACCCAAGAGAAGTACTGCACCTTGGACTCCAACGCTTTCATGGTAACAAATTATTCAAACGCGAGTACGCTAATTCGATAATGCAATAACCTGCAAATGTTCACGTCCGTACTAAGAAAGTAGCATATTCGCACTGTATTTGCCGTTGAATCTAAATCAGCCGTCACGCGACGAAATTCCAATTAATTGATAGCGCCCTCACGACAATAATTTCGTCGAGACTAAGGTACAGTTGCCATTTAGAATTTCAGTAAATAACTTCCACGTGCGACTACGCGATTCGTAAATCATTTTTAACTCCAAAAATATGGCCCAGGTTAGAACATAGTTTCACCTTGAAGGCTTGGCGAAGAATTTCCCTTTACACTATCTCAAAAATGCCGCACGCAAGTTACGTAGTTTTTCCTCGAAACCTCAGCAAAGAATACCTTTCTCCCACCAGATTTTTACTTGATGTAATCACCGAATTAAAAAAAACAGAAACGAACGCAATGCGCATACAGCTCAGGTTAGGTTTTTTTTTATACATGTGAGGGTATGGCAGAGAGTGCATCCTTCATGCTCCGTTACGACAGTTTTTAAAACCGGTAACACTGCGCTGTTTCGACTCTTATCTTCTTATCTTAACGCGCTTTATTTTTTCGCATATTAGTTTTGCTCTCTTTCATTATGTAGCGGTACACGTATAAAATATTCTATACCGGCACTTTTGTAAAATCAAAATCAAATTTTTCTAAGACTAAAACGGTCATGTGTTACACGTCGTAGACAATATAGACTAAAATCTT
>NW_022170663.1:33648393-33655627 GCF_008802855.1 Photinus pyralis
AAACCAGAAGTTTTGAAAAATAAATTGACATTTTAAATTTCTAGATTTCTACTTTATCGGCATAGAGGACTTGATTTTTTCAAAAGAATTATAATGTCGCAAAAATCTCGCGAAAAGGATTTGAATTTATATAAATTCGATTTAACTAATCCGTGCAAAAAATAGAATACATTTTACGTGCGTGAACAGTATATTTGCTTGATTCGCGCGAGATGCGTCGCTCGTGCGCGTTGCGCACTCGCGCCGCCAAACTTCGCGCTCATCTTCAAAATAACTGTTCCCGCACTAATAATGTAAATAACTATTACAATAGATTACAATAGGTTAACACGTGCTGAGCATTCATTAGATTTAACCAATGACAAGGCCTTATGAAAAGCGTCAAATTTACATTTTTTGAGGCCGGGACTTTTCGCCGAATGCCCACAACGCCGACACGATTTTTTGAAGGTCCATATCGCCGACTAGGGACACTACGCCGACGGACACTACGCCGACCGTGCCCACATCGTCGACAAGTGTGCAAGGGACACAACGCCGACCATGCCCACTTCGCCGACCGTGCCCACATCGCCGACAAGTGAACAAGGGACACTAAGCCGAACGTGACCATAACGTCGACTCATATACAACACTTCTTAATCAAGCTGGACGGTGTGCAACACCAAGTAGCTTTTGACGTTAGGTTATTGTAGGTTCAAAATATTTTTTTTAACTTTTTTCGAACTACAGACTCATACAAAAATTCTTAATCAAACTGGACGGAGTGTGAAGCAAAGCAGCTTTGGATATTAGGTTATTTGTAGGTTTAGGACATGTTTTTTAAACTTTTTAAAATGCAAACTCATACACTGGACAGAGTATGAGGGGCCTGGATTTTCGAACCGTCGGCGTTGTTGGTCACGTTCGGCTTAGTGTCCCTTGCACACGTTTCGGCAATGTGGGCACGATCGGCGTAGTGTCCGTCGGCGAAGTGGGCATGGTCGGCGTTGTGTCCCTTGCACACTTGTCGACGATGTGGACACGGTCGGCGTAGTGTCCCTAGTCGGCGATATGGACCTTCAAAAAATCGTGTCGGCGTTGTGGGCATTCGGCGAAGTGTCCTAGACCCCATTTTTTTAAATGAAGTACGTTTCCAAATAGCCATTTATAGGAATTTACAGCTAATCTTCTGGACCAGACCAGAAATAAAAATAAGAAAATAAAAGAATAAATAAAAATGCAGAAATTTTTTTTAATTTGTTTTAACAATGTTTGCTTTTTTTCTATTTTCAAAATTATACGTAGGTAAGCGTAGAAAGGTCTAATAAATTTCTTCCTATATTTTGATTGAGAATGCTAAAACATAATAGTAAGCTTCACATTGCCAAAAGTATTATACTTAGGGGGCCACGATTTCTCCATCAGTTTCTCCTATAACTGCATACAGTCTTTCTTAAAAGTGGGTTTCGTTCGTTACCTATTCCTCCAAATACATATTTGATGCTGTAATGTTCCTAGGGGTTCCTCAGGCTGTACTGGAAATATTGACTTACTCTATACTTACAGTTGGCAACCCTGGAGAACAAATTGCAGACAGCGCCATCTAACTTTAGTTGTCAAAAAATGGACGTTCGCGCCACTTTCAAATCTCGGTAACATTCGGCTTGGATGAAGTTGTACGAATTGACTTCTACGTTGCAATTTTCCTATGGTGGTCTTTTATGCGTTTGAATGTGAGACACAATCGGGAAGGGAATTAAATAAAAAACAGAATTTTTGTGCGTCCGAAGGAAATGAGAAAATGAAATATTACGCACGGGGCTGGGTTCCGCAGAGCAAATCCAAACCGAAAAGCCAGGAAAAAAGAACCAGCAATAAAAAAACCTGGCATAACACAAATACAAGAAATAAATCAATTACAGGTAACGATGTACAAACAGAAATACGAAAATCAAACATCTTAAATCGTACAACAAAAATCAAGTAATCGAAGCAAATGTGGTTCACATACCTACAAACCAACATTTTAAACAGAAGAGAAATTAGACACTAACAACTGCAGGGACAGGGCGAACTCCATGTAGTTCTTCTCTTCCACGGAAATAAATTATTAATCCAAACATTCAGGGCAGTAATATTCTGGTAATCTACTCCCGCGTAAACACATTCAAATAATCGGTAAACTCAAACAATAGCAGCTCACGCTATGCCTGCAATCAGCAGAGGTCAAATCCAAAGCAAAGTTAAAAACGAAACCAAATAAGGCATGAAATTTAAACGTTGAATTTAAAATAGCTTAAATAAAACGAGTAGGTACTATCTTGATATCGCTTGGAACTTTTTGCAAACATTCTTCTTTGATAATATATATAATAAGGGGTTTTATGAAATTTGACGCTCCCCATTGCTTCCTAATTCTTTACAAGTAAGGGAGAGGCGTCAGGTAATATAGCAGTGTGACGGTATCAGAGTACGTCTTTTTGTAAGTCAATGCTGGACAACTATGGCTTTATATGTTCCACTGTTTGGTGAGAATTTTGTCAACCCAGATTTTATATGTTCCCCGTAGATCTCTAAGTTAAGGGACCCATTAGTCACCCAGACGGTTACACTTTATTTCCATCGGAATTTTACCTCAAAACAAATACTTTGCCCCTGTCGGCTATTTCATGTGAGGTTGAGTTAATTGTTCTAAAAAAGGTTCGCTTATTAACCGAGCCTTGGCCATTCGCAGCCCGTCGGCATTAGCTGTTCTACCTTTTGGGCCCTTTGTATGACGTTGTCTCCTCTTGATCCCGGCGTAGAATTGCGAAGACCCTCCGCGCCCCAAGCTCGTATAAGACGTGACCGCGGTCAGTTTGAGATTCATTAGTCATCATCAGCTTACCACGACGGTGTGGTTATTTCCCCATTCGGCCATGACATTTCAGAGTCGTTGGTCCACGGTACGGTGTTAGGCGCTGCCAGAAGCTGTTTTAAAAGTTGCGAGCAACGTATTCCAGTACCGACCTACTACGAGTTACCCCTCCTTAGCCCACCGACTGGAGTCTGGACTCGCATGGCATAGACCAGATCATATGGTAGCAAACCACCTTTCGAAGTTTACTTCGCGGGCATTCACTGTCATCAGTCGTTTATGATCACCCTGTATTTATCCATCCTGCGTGGGCGTATAAAGCTATTTTTTACAGTTACTTATACACAGTGATATATGATATGCTCATACACGTGATCTAACAAGGCATGAAATTGCAGTAGTGTGACAAAAAGAACGATGATATAGTCACAATTAACATGAAAACGTGTGCTAATTATGATACGATTATTGCGCTCATATGTAGTGTTTCCCAACGTCTCGATTTGGTTATCTAGACATTTCAATTATCACCACTTTACAGTAATTGAAACTATACGCATTTTGCAACGGTCATAAAATGTTCTCTCATTATGCATCAGTAATTACCCTTCTCTTATATATATGGTAATTACATTCCTATACAGGGTGTCCCATGATGAATGCCGACTATCGAGATCGAAAGGAACCTTGGAAGACTTCTGAAAAGATTAATCACTGGTTCAAAAATATCTGATAAGTTATTAAAATAATTCAGCGAAAAATAAATTCAAAAAAGACCTAGTCAAATGTGCTGAAATAAAATCAGTATATTGACTATAATAGTTAATAGTTCATTTTGTTGATACGTCTTTCATTAGAATACCATGAAGAAAACAATGACTACCCCCTCAGTTAAATTGACACCATAAGCGTCTCGGGAATTAATTAATGCCCCCTCCCCCCTTAAGACAATTAAATTTGCAAACGGGCGAAAAAAAGTTGCTAGTGACTGCGAAAAAAATTTTAATGTACGATTCATTTTATTAATATCTATAAGGGCGGCTTTTGAATACATAAATTACATGTATAGATAACTACAGTAATGTTGAAAATGTCCCTCGACGGCCTGGATAGTGGATACATGTCTTCACACGACTCTACCTACATATTTCGGAACACATCCTGCAAGGTAGTACGTGGCGGGTGTGATCCGTTTAATGCGTAAGGTAATTGCTGTCTGCAGTTCCTTCCTCCAGAGTCTGGGGATTATTTTCGTACACGTGGCTCTCTTTAGCGTACCCCCAAAGAAAAAATCTGGGGGAGTGAGTATAGAGATACCTAACAAGTCAGGGAGACTATGCCGTCAGCAAAAAAGTCGTGTACACAGTTCCTCCATTCTGTTGGAACCGAGGATGGAACCAGCATCCTTCAATCTCATGTAACTGGTTTCTGGTACTTTATTATAAAATATGTAGGTAAGTTGAAACTTACTTAATACTTTTTCAAGAATCAAGAATTATGTTATTAAGTACGACTTTAAGAGTTTTTGTTAGATGACCATGGTACAATCGAACGCCAAAGAAATGACAGTTTTTGGTACCACTGAAAATGGAGCGCCCACTAAAAGACCTAAGCTAGCTACGCCACTGGCGCAAATCGCCCCTTCCACAATCCTCACTTCCACTTTTAAGCAAACTTGCTTCTGTCGGTTTATAAAATGTTTACCTTAAAATTTAAATACGTGGTGTTTGAGTACGTGTACAGTACATTTCGGTACTCCTCTTTTATTTAACGTGTCCTGTCTTTACTTCAATTTTTTGCTGAGGTGTTATCGATTGATCATCTACGAGTGCAGCCCTACACTACAGTAAGTTTTTGTTTTATTTTAATTTGAACCTATCTAAACATTTACGGAAATATCAAAGTCATCTAACACTGACTTTTTTTGTTAAGTGGGAATTTTAATTTTGAGTTCATCCCTAACCTAAAATAAAAATCAAAACAAACAATCGTACAACTTCAGAGCGAGAAATTTTCTTGCTGGAGTTCATATCCGTTTCCGCCTTTTTTAAAATATAAACTTTGAATTGCTTATCGCATTAAAATAAGATAAAAGAGCAAGAGCCCAGGGCCTTGTTCTTTGCCTACTTTGGTGTTGAAGGAAAATTCTTTTTTAGTAAATAGGATAAAATTTGGTTATATTTGCCCCTCGTCTACCTCATTGCAACTATTCTATTCTATTTTATAATAGTCTCTGATGTCTGTCCCTTTTGAAATTGAAATTTGGTAAACTGCCTTTTTCGCTACCCGGTGAAGTACAGTGTGAGCAACAATGATTGAAGCGTGCGTCATCACCGCTTGTTCCTATTAATATCAAAACTACCTTCTTTGTATGGAGTTGTATACGAAAATGACGTTCTGCGCTGTCACAGTGACGTGCGTCTATTCGTATTTCGTATCTTGTATCAAATCAGCATATGCTATGAGCGGCACATTGCCAATTTAGCTTCAATCTTTGTTGCTCACTCTGTATAAGCGGGTTATTAGGTTTGGGTAGGTAATCCCGAGGGTAACACCCTGGATAATACTCATTGTCAGGGCTGGATTTACCACAAGGCCCAGGCCTAAGGGGGCATCGTTCCAAGGGCGTACTATGGCCAAACCCATTAAAATTCTTTCAAATTAAAAATCACACTTGATAAGTTCAGCGTAACAAAAAAAAGAGTTGCAATTTAACTATACAGGGTCCTGCAACAGTGCCTCGCCCTTTGTTAGCCCATAGAGATTAAAAATAGAACACCCTGTATATTTTTAGTTGTTTCGATGTCATTTGTTACCTCTACATTGAGCCTTTTTGATTGTTTTTGTGTCTCCCTGCTTCAAAGCTTTGTTTTCTGTAGCCAAATGAGTCCAGAAAGCTATCATTATTGGCCTAGACCGGCACAGATACACTAATAATTGGTTGGTGGAACTGATTTCATTTGCAATGACATTTCTAAATTTAAATTAAATTGTTAGAATGATAGGCATATTTTTTGTGCAAATTCCATTTTAAGCACTTTATGGCTTGGCAACATAGTAATATATGTAAATGTGGTAGGTAAGTACTCTAATCAAGAATTGTACATTTCACTTACAAGTTTTCGTTTAGTGCGGTTATGACACTTTTGAGTTTTGTACATGGTTGCCGATGGTAAACTTACCTAACTGGTAGGTATCTGTTGTAAATTGACATGCTTGTTACAGTGCTACCAACATAACATCGAAATATTCGAAATTTGAATGCAAGTTCAATGACAGCTTATAATTCTAGGAGGTAGAAACATAAACAATGAACCTTACTCTTACTCGCAAAAATCCATTTTCTGGACTTGTGAATACAAATAACTATTGTCAATGTTGCCATCCTATTAATTTTTTTCCGAATAATTCCCCATAAGCAAACCTCCCTATGATGTATCGTAGCGACTTTTTTTGATGTTAAAAGCCGCTTTACATTAAGCAATTTTAGTGCAATGCAAGGCTTGTGCTATGCAATCTAAAATTGCCTTGCATTGCTTATTACGATTTTACATTTAAAGCCGCTTTACATTAGGCAATTTTAGTGCAATGCAAGGCTTGTGCTATGCAATCTAAAATTGCCTTGCATTGCTTATTACGATTTTACATTTATGCAATTATGTTGCAACTTTTGTGCAAGTTCAGAAAAGTGTTGCAGTGCTGACAACATATTTTTCAAAAATTGAAACTTTTCAGTTTGTTTACACAGAAGGTTATTCTTGAAACTTAATAAAATTGACCATTAGGTATGAGCAAACAAAAGGAAATTAAGCTGGCTACAGCTTATTATGTGGTGGCGCTTGCTATTAAAAAAAAACACACAAAATAACACACGCGAAACCAAATAAATTGTGGTATTGACAAAATTACTAGAAAAGTTACTAGAACTTGCGCCAAACTTGCAAGTGAAATAGAACTTTCTCTATTTATTTTTCTTGCACCTGAATTGCGTATGAAAATGCGCAGTAACGTATCTCTAACTTGCATTGCTCTTGCATTGCACGAAAATTGCCTAATGTAAAGCGGCTTTAACCCACAATTTACCTGGTATCAAAGTCAATACACATGATGGAGCTGTTACCGTCAAAGTGTACAATAATTGTACATTTACTTACGCAGATAAGGACGAAATCTAAGTTTGTTGTATTTACTTTATTATGATTAAAGCTTTCGTTGTGCAATTTTAGTTAGAAAAGTTTGGTTATGTTATGTACACATTAGGAATAAAAACCATCGACTATTAGCATTTGCAATGTTACCAACAGTTGAAAACAAAATCTATGCGGTGCGTTAATGGCTAGAACGATACGCGATTGCGTGCGGTAATGGAGCTATAAACAACGCAAAATAGAAAAA
>NW_022170663.1:33655727-33674393 GCF_008802855.1 Photinus pyralis
GGCTTAAGTTCTCGAGTTTACGGATCGAATAAGAAATTTCAAAGCTATTATGAATTTCCATAGCAAGAGAAAAGACGCAGTCGTCAATCGCATTCAATGGAATGTTTTTTTACCGTCAAAAAATAAATCAAGAGAACATACATTTATCATAGGGTCCGTTCACTTAGCCCCCCATTAGCCCAAAAATGAACCAATTTTTTTTATGTATTGTGCCTCAATTGTGCATTTATGCGCCCCGTTTGTGCTTTTTTGGTTTTGGAGATAATCGAAAAAATCAAATGGGGGCTAAGTGAACGCTTAGCCCTCCCAAAAATTAAACTTTTTGACAGTTCATCGACGGTATTGCGTAGTACTTCGATTGTGTTTAATCGTGCTTTCATACTCATCGTTTGTGCCTTTTTGGTTTCTGAGATACATAATAGGAAAAATCAAATGGGGGGCTAAGCCTGGGGCTAAGTGAACGCTTAGGTCTCATCAAAAGAAACTGATTTGTACAAACTATAGCTTTTCGACTCATTTTCGAGATGAGAGGGTGGGGGGTGGGGGGTGGAACTGGTTTTATCCTTCATCATGATACTCTAATGAAAAGAGTCTCAACGAAAGGAATTAATTTCTACCAACCATAGCCCTCCTCCTCAACCTCTTATCGTGATCAGGTATATTCCCTTATACCTCAAGATCGGATTGTCGGAAGAGCGTACTCACACGAGCTTATAAATTAAGATGGACCGCTGATCAAACAGTTGCATAGAGGTAGAAATGGCCCTAGCATGGGCGCCGCCATAATGTGCACATTCTAGTTATTTTCTAGGGGAATTTTCCTAGTGCTCAAGTTTTGAGACTATTGCAGCCTTGGAAAATGACATGTGTCACAGTAATTTATTTAGAAAATGTGAGGTTAATGTTGGGTTAATGCTTGTTTATTAGTTGATTTGAATTTCGCGCCATGTGAGTGCACATCATGGCGGCCCCCATGTAGGTGTCATTTGTCAATTCAGCATTTATCTTTTATCTTAATTTATAAGTTCGTGGTACTCACAAAGGGCGATTGAGACGTCTGCAAGAAATATATCAATTAGTGATGTCAAAACAAAAGCTATTTCGGTTAAAAAAATGCGCTTTATCTGTACAAGAGTTGTGCACAATTTATACTTGTTTATACTTTTCCAGATTATGTCTATCATACTGCAGCTTATGACCATACCTTGTGTTGTATTGATGATTAACGTTCAGACGATTGAAAATATCTGAATTCATCTTAACAAAAACTAAAACTTCTAATATATACAGACATGGACAGGTAAGGATGTCATTTAAAGTTGGTTATACAGGGTGAAAATTGGGTGGTAGAGGGCCGAGGGGTTCAAGATAAGCACTTTTTTTCAAATAAACCGAGGGTCAAACGTGTTTCGTTTGGGAGCCACTCCCAAAGAAGTGGTGAAATTTGGAGTTCTTTAATTTTTTTCTCAGCAATCACCAGAGTTACTTTTGTGTTGTCTTACTGGAAGAAAGGGCAGCAACAAACTGCTCAACGCAAACTATATTAATTGGCGCAAAACTGGGATTTTTGGCTTAACCTGGAAGTGAGGTACGGTGAAGGTTTTTTGACGGTTTTTTGTTCGTAAGGATGTCTACTTTGAGAATGCCACCTTGACACCCTTGAGCATTTTGTGAAATTCAAGATAGAAAAATTAAAGTTTTAAAAACTATGGGCATATAACACATCGATTTTAGGGTTTTTAAGCCTTCTGAATTTAAATTTTTAGTTAAAAATATTTTTGGGGGCGTTTTGGCGGATTGGGGTGGTGTTTTTAAGGGGTTGGTTTTTATATTTTTTCAATATTAACTTGTCGTACATCGACTTATATGTTTTTATGGATAAGGATCCCGAATTCCATATCAAAATGGAGGTACAGCAAATTCAATGTTAAAAAAGTAGAACGACGCCGACAGACGGCCCGAAAATAACATAAAACGCACGGTACGCCTCGCTGCACGACATCATTTTAATAAAAAGATAATAATTATAACAAGTGCAATACGTCTTTTTATAGGTTTCTTGGGGTGGAGATTACAATTTTGATGTCAAAGTATGATTTTTGAATAAATCCTAGAAAGATATACAAGATAGCGTCAAAATTATTATCTTTTTATTAAAATGATGTCGTGCAGCGCGGGCGAGGCGTACCGCGCGTTTTATGTTATTTTCGGGCCGTCTGTCGGCGTCGTTCTACTTTTTTAACATTGAATAACTTGCTGTACCTCCATTTTGATATGGAATTCGGGATCCTTATCCATAAAAACATATAAATCGATGTATGACACGTTAATATTGAAAAATATAAAAACCCACCCCTTAAAAACACCCCCCACTCCTCCAAAATGCCCCCAAAAACATTTTTAACTAAAAATTTAAATTCAGAAAACTTCAAAACCCTAAAATCGATGTGCTACATGCCCATATTTTTAAAAAATTTAATTTTTGTATTTTTTGCAGACATTTTTGGGCGGATTCTTAAAATAGACCTACTTAGTGACCTAAAACCGCAAAAAAATTTTCACCGTACCTGAAACAATCACTACACAACAGTTACAAAGATGAGTGACACGTTTTTAATTAGGTTTTCGGGTATGCCCTTTCCGATTTTGAAAAAAATTTTCAAAATTCCTATCACGGAAGGGCGCACCCCTGCTTCGACGAAATTTGGTGCCTGGCGGTTTTTGAACATAAAAATCACGAATCTGGAATTAGTTTTTGAAAATTCGAAAAAAAGGTTCCACTGCAATTCTTGGCCGGACAACGATAATGGAGAGAATTCCACGAAATTGGTTGTGTACATACTGGATGAGTTAAGGAACAAAATTTTAAAATAACTTTTCAAACAAAAGTTATAGATACTCGTTTGGAGAATGGGCCTTGGGGCAAAGTGTCTCTCGCCTACTACTACATATATAGTGAATGATCTAATTTCGTATGTAGTTAGTTGAAAATGTCACAAATAACAAAAAAATAACGATTTAAGTTGCCCCCATTTGATTTGTCCTATTATCTCCAAAACCAAAAAGGCACAAACGGTGCGAATAAATGCACTATTGAGCACAAATGATTATTGAGGCACAATACGTAAAAAAAATTAGTTCATTTTTGGCTAAGTGAACGGACCCTTTATCATATTATCATAGCATATTATTGTTGTCTAATTATCTTGTATCCAATAATTGACTTTTTACGTTCTGCAACAACACTGTTATTATTATTGAATTAAGAACTTATAACTTGTTAAAAAATTAAGTCGGATATTCATCTGAAAACTATATTTAGACGATCGTGGTATCAAAGGTATCCAGTTACCGACGTGCGGAAGTTTATCAATGGCATGATGTCACCGTAGTCAAAACATTTTCTCTCACCTCTCTACTCATTTTGAAGTGAGTATCTCGGCTATATTGTATGAATTAAAAAATGTTGAAGAGTTTCCTTTAATCACGTTTTGTTACTTGCCGTACCAGCACATTCTAGATAAAGAATACTGGCCACCTTTTCTCCTATCTCACTGACCTTCTATTCAGATTTATTATTCAATGCTTTGTTTTCTTTTTTTTGTTTATTTTTCTGTATTTTTTATTTGTGATTACCTGAATTGTTAGTTTAAACACCATTTTCGATTGAATGGTGTTAGTTTCTATAAGTTTTCATAAAATCGTCGTTTGTTTTCCCTTAAATACTTAATTGATTAATCGACCAATTTATTAAAGCGTTGTTGATATATCCGTCCATCAAAAGTCATTTGCAATTACAGCTTGCTACGTAAGACATGGCACTCATTTACAAGATATTGTTTACACTTAGTTAATTGTTGAGTGTGTGAGTAATGAGTTGATCTACAGTATCCAATAAAAATGTATAATTATCTTAAGCTTTTTCTGGATGTCATAATATGTAGAACCTCTCGCCCCTAACCAACACATAGATTTCGACACGGTTTGTACAAACGCTTATTATTTCTAGATGGTTGATAGATGGATGTACGGGCATCATAATTACAAATTGAAACTCAGGGTAGAGCCTTCGCTACCTAATAGAGGCAAATAATCCACAATAAACATAATGAGTGAGTTTACACAACGTCAAACAATGTAAACTAGCAAAACACGCAATATGAGGCTAGGATGGATGCTCTTCTTACCGATACTGGCCTAATTGCTCGCCAACTATAGGTCTTCCGTTGGGCAAATCGTTGAAGACTTCCCATTGTCCGTTTTTTGGTACGTCTTGTGAATGCTACGTAATGACCTGGTAGGTAGGCAACGATTCCGGAAAGAATGTAATTTTTCCCAAGAATTAACATCTCCTCGGGAATATCGGAAAGCGTATATTCTATGTCACTTTCTGCCTCTAGCTCTGGTACCGTTAGGTGATCGACAACTATGAAAAGATGATTTCCTAGCTCACATGAAACAGTTGATTGACTTTCGCATGACAATATGACAATATCGATTTTTGCAGTGCAACAAAACCTTCTTTTAAGAGAATATTCATATTGCTTTCCAAAACTACCATTTCTTCTCTGGTATCATGTATTTTACGTTCGGGTCTAGTACATCTTGTTTCCATTGTTACACTAGGACATCCTTGGGGCAATTTCCGAAGTAGAGCGACATTTCCCCAACTACCATTGAAATCACTTTCTACTGTTGCAGCTGATGCGGTTAAATGTGGAGAATTAAAAGATTTGACAAGAACAGTAGTCCATAGGGGTATGCGATATGCTAATAAAGTCGGTCCGCAAGTCTCGGAAAATAGTAGATATGGATTTGGACGTCCATGATTTTCCGCTTTCTTCTCGTATTTGTTTTTGTATTTCTGTAACCCATTGGCGTATACTACCACCTTCTTCACATAAGTCACCATCCATTTCACAAAATTCAACCCACAAGCAGACTTTTACTTTGATACTTAGTCCCCAAAGTTGGCAAAATATAAGGCCGGTACCAACCGTTATAGAAAGATAGAATCAGCATAAGAAGAAACTGTTCTGACGGTTCCTTTTCGCAAATGGGAACGAGAAATTATGCACAATTTGTGGACCCGACATAAAATACCATGCCCTTATACTTTACGAAGAAGTAGAGTATCACCAAATGGACTATTTTGTAAAGAATACATCCGAATAAGTGCCTACTGTCGACAATGTGGTGCTGATGCTACTGGTAGGATACTGGCTAGACCAGTAGAGGGAGAGAGTGTAAAATTGGAATGGAGATCAAATGATTCAAGAAACATTTTGCATTCTCTGAAGAGACCTTTAGTTGGAGTAGAGCGGTCCCAAATGGCAGCTGAAGTTTCAAGGTAGTGGGTACCGAAAGAAGCAGTCAGATGTACCTACATTATGGAACAAGGCGATGTTGAACCCCCTATGGTAAGGAATTTGGACGTCTTAGAAAGGCCAAACAACAATTTAACAATAACAATTTAAACATTTCTAAGGGAGAACAATGAAGCATACACAGCCTTACGCGGGATCCATTCACGATGTTGTACTGGACAAGGTTGTAATTCATTATTTTACACCATCACAACTATATTTATATAGATCATTCTCCCAACGAAATTATGCTATCCTTTGCATAGATGCAACAGGGGTTTAGTCTCCAAAATACCCAGAGTAAATGGATCATCAGACATATTTTTGTACGAAGAGGTTCTTCCCTGTAGAATTACATTACCGGTGGTGCTTACAGAAAAACAGGACTCTAATTGCATATTCAATTGGTTAAACGAATGGCAGAGAGCAGGAGCACCGCTATCTTCAGAAGTCATCGTTGACGATTCTTCTGCTTTAAAAGCCGCGGTTGTAAAATCCTTTGCGCAATGTCAGGATCTACGCGACTATTTGGACAAACGCTTTTGTCACTTACGTGATGGCCGCTTACCTTTACCCCCATGCTTTATAAGACTAGATGTTGCGCACTTCATACATGCAGTTACAAATTAGAATGTGGAGTATATAATGTGACGAATTCAAAAAAATAGTTCACGATTTTTTCCTGCGCTGTTTAAGCTTACTTGTACAAAGTACACCATTAGAAACCTTTAAGAAAGTGTTCTCTTATACTTTAGTAGTTACTTTATCGCCATGCTCCATGGAACAAAGTCTTCGATTCTTGTCTAAGAAAATTAAAGGCGAATTACTAGTCTCACCCTCCGATAATGAAGATAATGCAACTATACAGAATTTATGTGAAATGGATGGTGACCCGCATAATGCTTTTTATGGGTGCCCCTGCAGAAGGTCTTAAGTTGTTCTATATTACTCCGGTATTTACCTTACGAATTAGGAAAACTGCAGGAAAAACTAAATCGGAGTAGCCGGCAGAGTGCTCTAACTAAACTGATCTAAGGAAATTCCCATCTCTGCCACAGATGAAAAATTCACCTCAAACCAGGTTCGAACACCCGACCTCCGGATTTATACCCCAACGAGAGCGTTGGTATAGAGATACCACTGAGCTATAATGCCGGCAATGGACGTCCAAATCCATACTATTTTCCGATACTTGCGGACCGACTTTATTAGCATATCGCATACCCCTATGGACTACTGTTCTTGTCAAATCTTTAAATTCTCCACATTTACCCGCATCAGCTGCAACAGTAGAAAGTGATTTCAATGGTAGCTGGGGAAATGTCGCTACTCTACTTCGGAAATTGCCCCAAGGATGTCCTAGTGTAACAATGGAAACAAGATGTACTAGACCCGAATGTAAAATACATGATACACCAGAGAAGAAATGGTAGTTTTGGAGAGCAATATGAATATTCTCTTAAAAGAAGGTTTTGTTGCACTGCAAAAATCGATATTGTCATATTGTCATGTGAAAGTCAATCAACTGTTTCATGTGAGCTAGGAAATCATCTTTTCATAGTTGTCGATCACCTAACGGTACCAGAGCTAGAGGCAGAAAGTGACATAGAATATACGCTTACCGATATTCCCGAGGAGATGTTAATTCTTGGGAAAACTTACATTCTTTCCGGAATCGTTACCTACCTACCAGGTCATTACGTAGCATTCACAAGACGTACCAAAAAACGGACAATGGGAAGTCTTCAACGATTTGCCCAACGGAAGACCTATAGTTGGCGAGCAATTAGGCAAGTATCGGTAAGAAGAGCATCCATCCTAGCCTCATATTGCGTGTTTTGTTAGTTTACATTGTTTGACGTTGTGTAAACTCACTCATTATGTTTATTGTGGATTATTTGCCTCTATTAGGTAGCGAAGGCTCTACCCTGAGTTTCAATTTGTAATTATGATGCCCGTACATCCATCTATCAACCATCTAGAAATGGAGATATACTCAATTTTCCTTGGTGACAAAATAATGAGCGTTTGTACAAAACGTGTCGAAATCTATGTGTTGGTTAGGGGCGAGAGGTTCTACATATGACGTCAAAAAAAAGCTTACGATAATTATACATTTTTATTGGATACTGTAGATCAACTCATTACTCATACACTCAACGTGTAAACAATATCTTGTAAATGAGTGCCATGTCTTACCTAGCAAGCTCTAATTGCAAATGACTTTTGATGGACGGATATATCAACAACGCTCTAATAAATTGGTCGATTAATCAATTATTTAAGGGAAAACAAACGACGATTTTATGAAAACTTATAGAAACTAACCCCATTCAATCGAAAATGGTGTTTAAACTAACAATTCAACTAATTGCCAGTGAAGTGTGAAGTATTCCCGGACAAATTAAAAATTTTTTTTTACAAGAAATAAGGAAAAACAAACGACGGTTTAATCAAAACTTACAGAAACTAACGAATCTTTATCCAAAATTACCTCTGAACTAACAATTCTAGCACATGTCGCGGAAAAGTGAAGCACGCCCGGACAATTTTGATTTTGGGATAACATTAGTACCAAAGAGAAACTAACGTCATTCTTGCCAGAACTAATGAAAACCAACTAAAAACTAACAGGTACATTGTAAATTGACACAATTGGTTCAACTTCCAGGAGCAACTTCACGGACCTGATCTAATCCATTATCAACAAAGACGCACGCAGGAAAGCTGAAACCTGGAGAAACCTATTTACATATTTCCGAGCATTGTCTAAACTTTATATACCACCAACTCGAACATCCACGTAGACGAATCCTGAATCAAGACAATTTCTCTAAGGAGCGATGGAACTTCAGGAGAAGACGAGATTGAAGTATGAATCTTATCCTAGTTAAGTGTACAAATGTATTAGCGCCTTAGAAATAAAATAATTTTAAATTTTAAAAATAGTTAATATAAACCCGTTTCCAATTTAGAAGGTAAAAGGGACTATCTACATCGGCCTAGTATGACCTTAAAAATACAAAATACTAATGTCACGCTGAACTTCAGTGCTAACACTAATAAATGAGATAGTCAACCCACTATTTATTCCTGGACTTCAAAAGGCCACAAAAACTAGATTTACAAACAAAATGTCATTGCATTTATTTTAACAAAAAAATCACACACTCAGCTTACCCAATTTACACAAAATTCTAAATTTACTAAGTTCGTAAACACACGTGAGAAAATTTAAAAACAATTACAAATACCTTAAATCTAAAATTAAACCCTGTATGTCTATCTTTTCTCAATACTACCTGAATTAAATCTAACGAAAGAAATTTAAGCACAGATGACAATAAACAAAAATTGCACGTAAATATATGATGTTATGCGGACATTTTTGTCAAAATCAGACGCTATAGGTCGTACTTGCAAAAAAAATGTTCCACCTTCAATTATGGAACGAGAAAATTAACTGACGACTCACTTTTTAAATTCCCAAATCTCCGGGACGTACATTTTAAAAACTCTGCAATCAAATCGGTCAGAAAAACTCAACGTCCTCGAGCGTAGCGGAGCGTCAACGACTGTAGATAATATTTCTTTGGTTAAACAAGTAAATAGTAAAAGTAAAAGTGAGTGTTATAAAAATTTAGAAATTCGCAAAGCAGCAATCATTTCGTAAAGAATAATGATGAGGGAGGCCCATTAGGCTAATCTGAACTCTTAATACCCAGGTATTGTAACATTACAGAACTGTCAAAGGAAGAGATGGAACATTCATAAACGTTTCACATTGCGTAGGTGTTTCACTAGAAATTAATCATCGCAATAGCTGAAATTTGATTTTTTTACTCTCTTTGGAGTTGGCATTCAGATTCAATACAAAAAACCTGCCAGACTGTCTATAGATTATATTATGTTCACATAATGTCATGCATCTTTACTATTGTTCTACCATTTAATCCCAAAATGATACCACCTATACCTGCATCCTGCATCTATGAAAGAACTGTAAGCAATTATTCTTCCAGATTTTACGTCCATCATTCCGTTCTGTGTGGAGCCGTCGATGCTTTTGCGCGGCCACAAGTGAAACAAATACTTTCGAAAATGACTGCAAAAAACATTATGTACCCATCAACACGTTCCAAAGGGCTACACTGTCTGTGGGATCCGCTTTAATCTCTCTACTCAATCCACGGCGAGGCGATATGATCGCGTGTTTAGGCGAATTAACAGGTAAATGTAGACTCAAACTTGTTTAGATTGCGATTTAAGTGTGTTGAAGGTGAACAGGCGGCAAAATACATGAGAAGTAAAATGGAATCGTCTCCAGAAGGGGTGCGTATTTTGAGCGAAAGACCTAGAATAAATTCGAGAACTGTCGATTTGGAGAGACTGAAGATGTACCCGGAAGGCACGCTGGGAAAGGCATACAGTAATTTTTTAGTAAACAATGTGAGTGTCGCAGCATTGTGGGAATACGTGTTCAATGCAGTTGTAGAAAGTCACACCGGACTCCAGGCCAATGGTACAATTTGTTGAGGATGTCAATATCGCTTACGTCATCCAAAGGTATCGGGAGGTCCACGATTTGATACACACAACTTTGGAAATGTCCACTCATATGTTAGGTGAGTTTAAGTAATAATTAGTATTGATTGAACACGTAGTAGTCCAGGTGAAGTTACCGTGAAATGGGTGGAGGCAATTCAGACTCGGTTACCGATGTGTATTGGAGGAGCAGTATTTGGGGCCACAAGATTGAAGCCAAAGTAAAATGTCCCAAACAGTATTATTAAGTGTTATGAATGCATTTTTAGGCATAGAGCATTGTATCGTAATTACTACCTACCATGGGCCATTCAAACAGGGAACAACAGTCAATTTCTCGTCAACGTGTATTTTGAGAAGCGTTGGGATCAACCCTTGTCAGAGTTGCATGAAGAACTGAGGATACAGTCGTTTAATTTGGTGAAAACTAAACAACCACAAGCATCAAAAGACACAAAGTTGTAGTGTAAGCGTAACTTTATGTAATATAGTTTGCCTGTTATTTGTGTTTCTTTAAACTTTAACAAATATTTCTATTTTATTTTATTTTTTAGATGCCAAATACTCAATTTTGGTTACGTAAAGGAGGAACTAATTAAACCATCTTTCCTACATCTTAACCCTTTCCCCATCATATACATATTTTAAACGATAGTTTGCCACTTACAATGTGTTTTTTAATTTGGTATTATAGAGATCCCTAGAGTAATACATATCTGTGCTAATATACACAGTCTGTTTCAAATTAAGTCATGTGTAAGTCATAATCTATCATGGAAAGTGTTTATCCTGACCATAAATGGAGAAATAATCATTTAAACTTGTAAATTTACGTTATTTATCGAGACCGTCAACTTTCCATGCTGTAATAATTTATTTTAAAGATTTTAGTGTATAAAACTACCTTGAGGGCAGTATTTTCATTATTAATGGACAAAAAGAAATTTGTCTTTTCAAAACCAAAACTTCTAAGTGGTCATCATTGGGGATAGAAACAGTGGCGCATGTCTTTCTTGCGAGGGAGCGTGATGGGATTGCGTATCAATTAGTCACATGCTATACAGGCTGATTCAAATTCAAGGGCCACCATGAGGATCTCGGGAACTGTAAGAGATAGGTAGGTAGTTTAAATTTGGGCTTATTTTGATGCTTAACAAAATCCAGTTTTGTGACTAAAAAAATTCGGACTACTTTCGGAGATATCGGGAAAAAACTAAAATTTTGCAAAATGGTTTATATTTGGTACTGAAGTGTATTTAAAAAGATATTTCGAAATACCAATTCCGGCGCTTTTCCGAGGAGGGAACCCCGAGACCCCCTCACAGGTGAGGGGGTTTCTCCGAACCCCCCCACCCCCTACTGTCACGTACCATGTCCGATTGAATGGTCATCCTAGCTCTGACTGACTGCATGCCAACTAACAGAGGTCCAGCGAGCACACAAGGAACAGGAAATTACCATTATGACACGTCCTCGACTTCGACCGTTTTGCGCAAATGCAGAAGAACAAGGATTTTCCCGACGGAGCTTGGCAGAAAATTGACGTCGGGAACGGGATTCCGATCTGAACTCTCGAGTAATGGCGGGTGAAGTGTGATGGCGTGCCATGTTTCTCAATATTTATTTTATTTTTCTGTTTTGAAAAGTATAGTAGGTACCTATTACGTCGGGTAGTAAATCATTTTATTCTTTCTTGTAACAGGCGATCAAAAATGAGTTGCTGTCGAGTCGCCTTACTTACTCGTACCTACTTATGTGAAATGATCGACTTTTACATGAATCCTGACCAACTGCTTGCATTTTCGCTTGTACTGTATACAAAGTATAAAAGTCACATCAGTTTAAGGGAACCCATGGATTCTGGTGAAAACTTCACCCAAATATGAAATAAGACATATAGGTACAAAAAAATTGCACTTTTTCGTCTACTGAAAGACAAAAAATTAAACAAGACGGTTAGAAACATATTTCGCAGCTCCCAAATAAAACATATTTCCGGCGGGCATCGGCTTTATTTAAAAAATAATGCCCGTTTCGATCATTTCTACCTACCATCTCGTCTACCACCCATTTTTTGGAGGTTTATTCATAAGTGGAATTATTAACAACGTTAATAGAAGTACAATAATGAACACAAGTCGTCAAGATTTCAAAAAAAATTATATTTTTTCAAGGGAACACTGTATACATACATATGGTGTCAAAAAATTTTGGTAATAAGGCGTTACTTTTTTACATAAAAAACTTTGGCTACAATATAGGTAGGTACTTAATTAAATCCATGGGCGGTTTTTAAGGGGGGAGGGGCGATCCCCCCCCTAAACATACTGCTCAATTGTTTTTTTATTTCATTAGGTTTACATAATTTTTCATCTGTGGCAGAGATGGGAATTTCCTTAATCAGTTTCGAGCGTTCTGCCGGCTACTCCGAATTAGGTTTTCCTGCAGTTTTCATAATTCTTAAGGTAAATACCGGAGTAATATAGAACAACTTAAGACCTTCTGCAGGGGCACCTCTAAAAAGCATTATGCGGGTCACTCTGTAATTGGGCGCAAGCCTGTTGAGGGCCTAGAACAAGAGGGACAATAAATAATCACTTACACTTTTATACTTCTAGGCTATAGTTGATGTAATACACACTTTGTTTGTCCAATTGTTATACATATTATTGTTTGTTAATTTTGACTTATCCATGATTGTAATGACGATCGAACGATTAAATTATTATTAAATAAATAATCGAATTAAATAGACCTAACCACCTGACGGAAAAGTAAAATTGAATAAAATGCAAAATAATGCCGGCGGGGGAGGAATCGTGTATTGTCCAGACTGCGACTCACGACTGCACTCAGCACTGATTACCACCGCATAATAATGAATATGGTGCGATTTATGGCATTTTGCTTATACACGTTAATTTTGAATGCAGAATGTAATGGTTATTAGTTTTGGATCTATACGATTCATGAAAAATGAGCGTTTGAGCCTATTTTTATTTTACTTTTTTTTGATTTTTTTGAACAATGGCGCTTTAAATGCTTTTTGTTGCTTTTTTTTTAAGTTCATGCTTAAATTGGATTGGGATAATATTTGGAAAGTTAAGTTAATTGAATGTGCTACAGAATGTTGGGTAGGTATTCGGAAATTAATGCGGCAATAGATAGTTTAACAAAAACACAGCTGAAATTGGGTCAAAGCTACTTTAAAAAAATCCCGCGCACCTCTGCATCTGCAATTCTGTAGCTTTTTTATTTTCCCCCCCCCCCCCCCCCCGAGTAGATGTATAAAACCGCCCCTGATTAAATCCAACGATAAGAAGTACCTAACTGAAACTCTGATGTTTCACAAATATAATATAAACCTCTCGCTAGGAAAGATTGCCGGTCATAGAACACTTGATCCCCGGTCTACAATCTATGTTTTTCTAAAGATGTGAGCGAGTTCCGGGATGCAAATTTCCGTTCCTTATACAAGATGGAGATCGGTTGCACGAACTCGTATAGGATATGGAAGCAGTGAATGTTTTTACATATCCTATCCGATTTCGTGATTTGCTAGCGGAATATAGCATATTTGATAAACAGTGTCAAGTTATAAAAGAAGTGAAGTGAAGAAGACGCAAAGAAAAATGTAGAACTGCGAACAAAATTTAGACCCGAATTTTGCGAAGAAGATGCAGTTAACTGGATCAAAGATTATTCAAAAGTTACAAAATCAATGGATTGTCCAACGGAATTACCAAGATCCAAAAAAATCGTAAAATATATACATATTTTTCATTATTTTTTGTCTGTATCCAAAATGCTCTTTATTACTTGGTTCCAAAGTTTTGAAAATGCAAATGAGGATAGTGCAATGTTCACATTACACACAATTGATCACGAGCACGAAATCGGATAGGATATGTAAATACATTCACTACTTCCATCAGGGCCGGATTGACGGGGGGGGTATGGGGGTGTCACACCCCCCCCCCATCGTGCGGAAGGGACTTCAGGGTGGTAATATGTCGGGGCACTCAGGCGAAAATTCGCTAATCGTCAATAATAGAAAATTAATTAAATTAATATTGGAAAAAAATTGCGTAAAATACGCCGGTAAGCCGGAAAACCGTTTTGTAGCAAAATGAAGAAATATTGGTTGTTACTCTCATTGATATTACGAGGATGTAGATCCATTACCTTTCATGGTTAAAGGTCGCTTAAAAATGTTCCGCAAATTTTTCTAGCCGTTATGTTTGCATGGGTTTAAAAGTTGCGATAGGAATAGATGGTAGATAAGTATACAGGGTGGTCATTTTTAGCGCCTGACGATGGGATCTCTTATGTTGAAAACTAATGGTCAAATTGGTGTAAAGTTAAATTTAAAATGCGAATCAATCATTGAAACCACTTGTGGGATACCTCTTTTAGTTTCAATAATTAAAAAGAACTGAATTGTACGTTTTAATAATTCTGTATTTAAAAAAAACGAGTATACCTATTTATTTATTTATTTATTTATTATACTTCAGAAATGGGCGGTTTAGAGTATGACATTATTTTTTGAATTTGTTTTGAACGTAGGGGTCACATTGAATTTTTAGATTTTTTTAATAAAGAATTTACTATGGATTTCTATATTACATTTTAAATATAACACTTAATTATTCAATTGTCACGAGAGTGTCTTTTTTTAGACAAAAATCGGTTTTGGATAGATTACCTACTACTTTTAACTTAATAATAATATATAATAAAATCTTGCCAAAAGAACGCTTTACTACATTTAAAACGACATTTTTATTAATTATCTTGATTATAAATGTAAACTACCAAAGCAAATCCGCAAATGAGTTTGACTGCAATTTCTAAAGCACTGTCGTGAAAATTGAATAATAAGGTATTTTGGTAAAATCAAAGTAGTAAATTAAAAGCTATGGCACGTCAGAGAAAAATAACTCTGATGAAAGTTCATAAGGTGAAATTTAGCGACTCTAACGCAAAAAAAAAGTTCTATGCCATTCTGGCCATATTTATCAAATTCCTCTGTAAAGGTCTTCTAAACGTCCCACTTCGACTCGGTTTTCGTGCAAATAGAAATAAAATAGAATCCATATCCATGACAGCCGCAAAAAAAGAGCACTCTGTATAATAATAATAAAATAATAATAATTATTATTACTTTGGTATTTATTATATAGTTTAATTAAAAATCATTTGCGTTCCTCTATGGCGGATAATTGGCTAACTGCCTTATTGGTTCTAAGTAATCAGAAAAAGATATAGCAGACAGTATATATTTGGAAAAAATAGGGTCACAATGGGCAGCGTTAAAATGCCGTCGTTTAATGTTGTACGGTGTATTATTTTGAATTTTTATTGAAGTCGGCATTTTTTATTGCATACACCCCCCTCACTCGGAGCCTCTGACTACGGCCCTGACTTCCATATCCTATACGAATTTGTGCCACCGATCACCATCTTGTATAGGGAACGGAAATTTGCTTCCGGGATAGTATCGTGTTAATGTTGAACAAAAAGACTTTTCGTTCAACATTGGCACGATCCTATTCCGGAAGTCGCTCGCATCTTAAAGATTGTAAATCGACACAAGGTGTGCTGTGACCGGCAATCTTTCCTGGCGAGAGTTATATAACGATAGTTTGAGTTACATGCATAATGCGTTTGTTGTTGGTTTTGAGAAAATTTTGCCTTATATTTGTTATAGTACAAGATCCCACATAAAGACAACTTTCGCCCACATGTTAACGGAGTGAAATACATTTTTTAGCAATCAATATAATTATGTAAACAAACACATTGCAAATGGGTTGCCTACAAAAATGAAGTCTAGATTACACTGAATGATATTTTATGTAATTTAGCTATTTATGGGACAAGTTGCAAATTGACTGTCTTTGGCGCACTAGACGTGTATTTGTCCAATGAGCGCACTAAATAGTGCGCCTGTGTGTCAAAATGTGACACTTGTGGCTAAATTACGGCTGTTTTAAAACTGAAAACGCCAACTAAATTTAAGTAGGTATTGAATAACGAAATTTCAAAAAATATTTCTTTGGATTGAATTGTTGGAAAATTTCTTCGTTTTCACCTAGCCAGAAAAGAAGAGGGGTTAGAGAGCAAGTACATTTTTTTTCCACATACGATCTTTTAACATGATATTTCAAAGTTTGTATAACGTTATGCCTTTAATAAAATGCTGGTGGTATTTCTGCAAACTGACTCCACAGCATTTTTCTAGTCCTCATTAAAACAAAAAGGGGGATGGCCACAGTATGGGGGGGGGGGGCGACCGGGACTGTAGAAGATGGATCTTATATATGTTAACGGCAAACTGCAAAATCCGGCATTTTGCAAAATCCCTAGGCATTTTGCGAAATGACCAATGCAGCAGGCAAAGTGAGAAATGGAACTCGACTTCGCACTTCGCCTGCCTCTCTTTAGGGATTTCGCGAAATGCCTAAACATTCAGGCAAAGTGAGAATTCTTGGTTATTTTCCACAGATTGCGCGTGCATCTGTGCCAAACGTAAAACCGTCGCGTTATAGTACCTTCCCCCATTTGATATATTCTCCACAGTAAATCCAAAGCGTGACTCAACAGAAAACCCATAGAAGAAATGCAGTCTAAACGCGAACGGAATATTTATGGAGTACTTAAATTAAATCGCAATCGTCGAGTCGTTTACCATCCAATGGCAACGCTGTATGCGCAATCTGTGGGAAATGACGAAGCCTTCGCACTTTGCCTGCATGTTTATAGGCATTTCGCGAAATAGAGAGGCAGGCAAAGTACGAACTGCAGCTCCGTTTCTTACTTTGCCTGTTGTATTCGTCATATTTTTTTTTTTGTATTATGAGGGCCACGAATTACAATTTCGCATGATTTCAGTTACATCTACACATTAGAGCTAGTGTGATTTGCCTCGTTGAGTGGTAAAACTGACTTGAGTTTTATACTTCCTGATTTACGAAAACTTACCCACTCCTGCTCATATTGCAATTTCCTCTCACGTTTGCTGTTTAACTATTCGTATGTCTTCTTCGCTAAACCGCACCCGCGACATTTTACTTGCACTAGCAAAGTTTTAATTTCACAAAATTAAGTTTTTAATTGTTATCATTTACACCGATCAGGCCCCTTTTCATTGGTTTTACTTTTCGGCATTGAAACACGTTGTGTCATGGAGGAGGCGGTACTTTTAGTTCTTGAAAATGCAAAATATATCAAGGTTCAAACACCGAGTTCCCCCACGATATCGCATCTGTGGTGCACCCATATCGTCATAGATTCCCACAACAAGATAAATAGTAGAAGGGATTGCACCACAAGAATTACCATGCGACATTAACGACGGGACGTGTAACATTTCCTGTTTATAAATTGGATTATGTATACGATTTTTTTCACCCATTTGTTATCTATTGCATAATCGCAGGACTTAACATTTCGATTTTATTTGGGCTTCTAAAAAGGCGAAAAAGGACAGTGACCCAATAATTACTCCATTAAAAGTTATGAATTTGTCCCCAAAAAAAAATATTGTTCTTAAATAAAGGCGTCTCTGGCTACAAGATGCGGATGACGGCATTTCCTGGGAATTAAGGTGTATGGCATTGAAATAGTGGTACCAGTAGCGACTATATATTACTTATCAATGTCATGCTTAGGGCACGGTTTTCTGGGACGGTGATGTACGGGATTTTTCTTTTAATTAAAAAGGTAGTATGGCCAAACGATCGCATACACGGAGGGATGCCGGACAAAGAATTGCACAATCTTTAAACGCTTCACGCCACCTTTTGCTACATGACCCCTGCAGATTGGTTACAAATTTGCAAGAAAGTAATCAACGACTGCGTTTTAAGAAATTATATTACAGCTGGTGACAGATTTGAACAACATTACCACCCCCCCTATCTTAAGTAAATAAAGGAGATATTTTAAAAAATCAAAATCCGATTTCGGTAATTCGGAGGGGGAATCACAATGACATAGTTGGTCGACTGACACCCCCTCCCAACCCCTGCGCACCAGCCACCCCAACTTTTAAAAAATCTTAAATAGTGACCCCCCATGTGTGATACGTACGTTGGAAAGCTCTGAAAAAAATGCTTTCCAACCATACCAATAGACATTACATTTAAGCTGTGAGTAAATTATCGTGCAGCAATTTGCAAAAACATAAAAACTATATATACATTTGAAATCTGTCTATTAAAACGCAACCGACGAAAAATAGACGAACAAACAGAGAATAATCAAGAACTGTCGAAATATTGCAAAACCAACATTTGAAAAGTTTCGACAAGAGTTTAGAATAGAATATAAATTGCGATTCAAAATGAGTTGCTGTCGAGTCGCTTTGGAGGTTCAAGTTTAAAACACGATTATTCCAAGATATATTTTTTGATGTCGCACGATCAATTACACCTAAATGTATTGCTATTTGTCATGTTGGAAAGCATTTTTCAGAGCTTTCCAACGACGTATCACACATGGGGGGTCACTAATTTAAGATTTAAAGTTGGTGGTGAGCGCAGGGGTTGGGAGGGGATGCGTCTGCAACTATGATCACTTGGTGATTTCCCCTCCGATCATTACCGAAACGATTTTGATTTTTTCAAATATCTTCGTTTATTTACTAAGATAACATGGAGGGGTGGAGAGTTTTCCAAATTGTCACCCTGTCTAGTTACCGCAAATCTGCGAATCCGGCACTTTGCAAAAGCCTAGCCATTTCGCGAAA
>NW_022170663.1:33674493-33741796 GCF_008802855.1 Photinus pyralis
CGGTGTACTTAAACTGCCGTTGAACGGTCGTGTACTAAAATGCCGTTAGCAGATATGACGTCAATTATGTGACGCGTTTGACAGTACTAGCAGATTCGTCATCAAATTGACGGCATCTTATTATACTGCCGTTACAGCTGTTAGTGCATGTTACTTAATATACTATATTTGCCGAGAGCGTATTCAAAGTTAAAGTGGTTGTTGTTAATCATTGTTGGAACAACTTGTGCCAAATATGAACTAAATCTGATCTGTTGATATAGAATGAGGTAAGTGCTATAGTCCATACGTTTTCTAATTGCTCTTATCTACTTTTAGTTAAGTTAGGTTTAGATACCTATTATACATGCCAAGAATGTTAAAAGTTGGAGATAGATTTACCTCATTTGCGGATGCAAAAAAAGCCATCGCGGAACTTGGTGACAATACGTATACGACATTTTGGAAACGAGATGCACGTACTATTGCAAGTAGTAAAATTGCTAGACAAATAAAAAGTTCTTTAATATATTATCAACTTGTTTATGCATGCAATCATGGTGGAAGGAAATTCAAGAGCAGTGGTAAGAAAATTCGGCAGTCTTGGACATTTAAAGAAGATTGTCCTGTACATGTAAGATTCAAGGCATCATTAGATGGAAATGCATTAGAAGTAACGTCGATTCAAAGCCAGCACAATCATGACACATCTAAAGTAAGTACCTACATCTATAATTGGATTTTTAGGGTTTAACGATAATGGATTCGGATTGTAAATTACTATAGTTTCTTAGATGAAATGAACTTAATTTTCATAGTTGTCTATAGCAATTACATTAATCTATAATTTTGTGCATCCAGCCGTATAATTATTTTCCATTTTTTAGTGCAATTGTTTGAAATCGGTTCATTTCTTTTCTAAAGGTATTTGAATTTAATGGATAATTATGACTTTTCAGGTCTTATATGCACATACCCCTAGTCAAAGAAGGCTGTCTAGCAACATGAAGGAAAGTGTAAAAGATTATTTGAATATGAAAGCAAATAGAAAAATGATACAACAAAAATTGCAAGAAAGCACTGGTAAAATCATTACTTTGCAAGATTTAACAAATATAACCAAAAATGACCAATCCAAAACAGAAAATCTGGATAACTGCTTAAAAATACTCAAAACGAAATATGGTAACCTGGAGGATTTATTATTGTGGTAGTGTTAAATAATTATCTATTATTACTTTTAGGTGCCCATGCAGCTGTATTGCGAGACGTAGACAATAATTTTAGGGGTCTTTTTATTCAAACGCCAGCTATGAAAAGCACCATGAATGCATTTCCAGAATTTCTTGCAGTAGATGCAACATATAAATTACTTAAAATAGGATTACCCGTTTTTCTTATAATTGTAGAAGACGGTAATTGTCAAACTGAAATAGTGGGTGTGTGTATACTGGCATCAGAAGGTAGACAAAGTTTCACCTGGTTCTTAGAAACCTTTAAAAGTGAGAATCCAGCATGGATAAACGTGAAATGCATAATGACTGACAAGGACTTACATGAAAGAGAAGTAATTAAGAATTGTTTTCCTAATGTAAACCTTATAATATGCGTGTTCCACACATTGAAAATATTTTATCGTGAAATTTCGTGTCAAAAAATGGGAATTACTCCAAGTCAGCGTACACTTAGTTTAGAACTAATTCAGAAATTGGTCTACGCTAAGACAGATGATGACTACGAAAAATACATGCAAGGCTTAAAAGATAGTGTACCTCGAACAGTGTATGAGTATTTTATGAAAAACTGGCACAACACTAAAGATGAGTGGAATCTAGGGAAAAATTATTTTAAGAACAGTTTTTTAAATAACCGTCTGGAATCTATTAACGCTAAACTAAAGTCAGTTATAAACAAAAATAGTCCTTTGGAACATTTTATAAACAGCTTGTTTACAATTATTTCAAGTTTGGAGACAGAAAGGGATCATAAAGCAGTTTATGGTATTTTAAAAAAACCTGTCGACATGTTTCCCGAAGACTCAGATGAAAGAAAATATTTCAAACTGCTCACACGTGAAGCTTCAAAGCATGTTTTAAGAGAAATTCGTATTTCGGAACAAATCAGAAGTATTACTGTTTCTGCAGATGGTTATTACATCATTACTGATAGTCGGGGGTCCACAAAAACTACAGTTTCTTCGTGTAATTGTGTAATGTATGATGCAATGATTTTACCCTGCAAGCATATTTTTGCATTGAGGCGGCATTTACATGTAGAGCTTTTTGATAGAATGCTTGTAAACCACAGGTGGACCATGGATTATTATAAAGGCAAGCAGCGAACATTATAACGTCTTTGCTTGAAGACAATGAATCGACAGGATATCACTTGCCATGTACATCTAATGATAGCACTATATCTGTATCACTGACCACACAAGGGCATCAACCAATATATTCCTATGCACAAAGAAGAAAAAAATGTCTTCTGTTATGTACTGAACTTGCCGACTTAGCAGCACAACGTACGGGCATGTTATTTGAGCAAAGGCTTAATCTATTAAAAAATCTCAAAACATTGTGGGCTAATGATACTGCTGTTCTACTTACGCCTATAGAAGTTAGAGACGAAAATGACCGGCAATTTATTGTTGAAAGTAATGATGAAGTAGTATTTGAAAATGAAAATTTTTCAGAGTTTTGTAACGAAGTGGTTATCCAAGACCTAAATATATTAGGTGACGTAAATCTCTCATCTCTGGGCCACACTGAAGTTATTGAGGAGGTCAATATGGAAGAATCAAATAAAGAAAATGAAGTTCCTGTTACCGCTGATATTAATGTACGTGACTGCAACAACCAATCCCAGCAAACTGTTCAAGTAAATGACATTAATTTGTCGACTATCAAAATGCCAGTTGCAATAAAGAAACGAGGACGCCCAAAAGGGCAAGACTTAACAGTAATAGGATTACCAAAACGAAGGAAAAGAAAACCCTTGTCGTTTTCAAAGAAATCATATCAGGAAAAACAGGATTTAATACTAAATTTCTTTGTTCAGAATGGTGATATTGTTAAAGATATTAAAAATGGTAAAATTCTTGAAGATTTAGATCTTAAATCGTTTCCAGAAGAAATATCTGATGCTGTATTAGATAATAGCGTTGACGTCCACTTGATGAAGTAAGTCTTGCTATAATCTATCTTATGCTTTAATTAATTTTAAACTGTGTTTTTTCAGAACCTTTTGCACAGACGAAGCCTTTAACAAGATCTTTAACCTAGTGGAACAAAAACGACTTAAGCAACACTGGTCTTGCTCTGTGTGTGGTGCAGGCAATCAAAACGACCAAACAGCAGTTTGTTGTAGTGGTTGCCTTCTGTGGAAAAATATTCGTTGCTTAGGATTATCTAGGCGGCCTAAATCAAAACAGTGGTTTTGTAGAAATTGCTACTAAGAATTATGTATTTTTTGTGTTTGATACATTTTGTGTTTTTTTTTTTTCAATAAATCACAGTACGTTTGTAATGATTAAACAAAAATATTACGTTAATTTGCCTCAAGTGTTTGAATAATTGCCATAATTTGGAGCCACGGTAATATAAGAGGATGCCGTCAATTGATTACAAAACTGCTAAGATGACCTTAAAACGAACGGCAGCCAAAGCAAATACCGTCAAACGCGTCATATAAATGACGTCATATATGCTAACGGCATTTTAGTACACGACCGTTCAACGGCAGTTTAAGTACAAAAGTTAAATGAATGCGAAAATAAAGCCATGAAATGCAGGTAGAAGCCAAATAATGGGTATAAAGCAAATACCGTTCAAAGAGAATTTAATTGAATAATATGATTCTCACGAAACAAAAAATTCTAATGATGGTGTGAACACGAGGAGTTTTTATCTAGGCTACAAGTTATGTTTTAGTAAAAATCCATCATTCTTTATACGCAAATTCATAATTCTTAATTTATTAGTCCGAATGACCGCTATTGAATATAGGACTCGTCAATTACAATGTGTGGTAACAGTAACAACAAGATAAAATGTACCTATATCGTAAACTACTAACATCTAACATCACATAAATACACAAAAATAAATATAATAACAATGAATATGTAAATAACCAACAAATGTACAATAATAAAATATCACAGTCAAAGATCAAAGTTATAAGTAGAATACAATACTAATGACTAGAGCTAAGGAGAAAATGGAGCATTTAAATATTCATCTACAGAACAAAAACAATGACTTAGTATATGTTTCCTTTCACGATTTTTAAAATAATAAAATGTCGAGTCCCTGACATTACTAGGGAGAATATTATAAAGTTTCACTTGATAGTAATGCTTTTTAGACTTGGAAAGTCTGAAGTAAGGGGTTCGCATATCGTTAGCCTTTCTAGTGTTGTATTTATGAGTGCTGCCATTTGTCAGTACCGAGGATTGCTTTTTGTGAATTCTAGAAGTGCACAATAAATGAATATAGATGGAAGAGGCATGATTTGAAATTTACAAAAATACTTTGACCGTGTTCTCTATAATGTTCATTGGCTAACATCTTGACGACTTTCTTTTGCATTGAAAACACTTTTTTTGCTTTAGAGGAATTACCCCATAGGTTAACACCATATATTAAATGAGAGTGAAATAGTGCAAAATAACATGCCTGAAGGGTGGTGGTGTTAATACACAGTTCCTTAGAACAAACGTGGCCTTTGCTAATTTACTAACTAGGTAGTCAATGGGATTGATCCAATTTAAACGGTCGTCTACATAAATTCTTAGAACTTTAGCGCATTTTCCTGATGTAAACTTAGGGTTAGAAGAAAACGTAATTACTTGTGTTTTTTCTTTATTTAGTTTTAAATTATGGTGCGCAAACCAATCATGAGCAAGTTGCAACGAGTTATGGCTCTTGGTCGTTAGTATCTTGTGGTCTTTATCGGTGACTATTAAAGATGTGTCGTCAGCATACGCAATGCATTCGTTTGGTTGAATATATTCAAAAAAGTCATTTATATAAATGATGAAAAGTAGGGGCCCTAAAATTGAACCTTGCGGTACACTTTGTTATGTGGTTAGCAATTTGGAATAGGTACCATTAGCCACAACACATTGCTTTCTGTCCTGAAGGTATGATGAAAAAATTTTTTTGCAAGGCCTCTAATGCCATACATCTCTAATTTATGAAGTAAAATATTGAAAGAAACACAGTCAAAAGCTTTGGACAAGTCGCATAATATTAAAGATGCATGTTCACCCTTGTCAAAAGAGTTAATTATAATAGATATGATTTTGGAAACTGCTTCAGTGGTAGAGCAGCTTTTACGGAAATCATATTGAGCGGGACTTAATAGTGTATGAATGTTAAAGTAGTTATACAGCCTATCATTTAGAATAATTTCGAAGATTTTTGAAAATATAGGAATAATGGTAATCGGTCTGTAGTTGTTTAAGTTGCAAATTTCACCTTTTTTAAATAACGGTACCACAACGCTAATTTTAAATACCTCAGGGTAGTTGCCTTCTGTAATGCACAAGTTAAAAAGAGTCGCCAAATATTCCGCGTAAATATCAATAGTTTCTTTAACTATAATTGCATTGACGCCATAATAATCCGAACAGCGGGATTTCTTTAACTTACTAACAGCTTGAAGGACGTCACATTTGGTAATAGGCTGTAAGAAAAAGGAACATCTTGAAGTTTTTAATTGTTTAATGATTGCAGATGATCTGAGGCCTGGCTTACGCAAGTTTTCTGTAATTTGACTGACCGTGTTAACAAAATAATTATTAAAATTTTCAGCAGAAAATGGCAAATGATTTTTGTTAGAGTTGGATTTGCTTCTTTCAAAATTAACTAATCTCCAAGCATCTTTAACCTTATTATCTGAATTGTTTAAAAATTTGTCATAAGTTTTCTTTTTTTCATTATTAATTGCCCTGCGATACTCCTTTTTAAAACCCTTGCACACATTGTAGGATTTATTTACATCACAAATTGTTTTAATACAATCGAGGGTGTTTCGCATGTCTTTTAATTTTTTATTGAACCAAAAAATCGGCGGAAAACACAGGAAGAAAATAATGAGGTTTCCAGTAAACAACTGTATTATAATTTCATTTCATGTGCACATCAGATAACTTACACCCAGAGCTGGAAAGTAACTAATATTTACGTTATTTTCAAATAACTAAGTTCCCTGCAGTAACTTAGTTACTTTTAAAATAACAGTAAAAGTAACTTGTAACTTTAGTTACTTTTTAAAAATAACATAACTTTGCCATATTCAGAGGAACTTGTATAGTTACTTATAAAGTAACTAAGTTACCTAAAAAGAACTTAGTTACCGAAAAGGTACTTGATTACTAGATCTGCCTCTGCATAATTTTTATTACTTGCGGAAAACTCATGTTAGATAGTGTTGGGTACCGAAAAGCGTATGGTCAATTTTATCGCGTTGTGAATACAGGGTGGAAATTTTGTCTGAATAAAAATACAATTTTTGTGACGAAGTTTTTTATGGTATGCAGAATTATAAAAAGTGTGCTACCAATCTACATACTTTAAAATTGTGCTCAATGGCAACCTTTTTGCATATAAAAACCTAAAAAAATTATTATATTACATAAAAAAATTTAATACGCCAATGGAGAACAATTTGAAGAACTTGATTAATTAACAATTTTTTTAATTTAGTTTTTCTAATTAGGTATACAAATAGTTCGGTTTTTTTTTATTTACAGGCTTTTTTCATTATCAGCTGAATTTAGTACAAACGCACCCACTCTTCATATAGTTCGTAGAGTTGTTACAAATGTTTAATAATTTATGATACAATAAATTTCTTTGACAAAATTAACAACAGAAACTAGTAAAATTATAAAATTAACCCATTATTTCCTTAATCTGAGCTTTTCTATTTAATTTGACTATGTAATATGATAATTTTTATACTGCTAAGTATATCCAAAAAAGGGCATGTAATTAAGAAAGTTTTAATTTCTGAACGTTACCATAAGAGTACGGCGACCGGCTGGAAAATTCCGATGTTCTCTTACCGCATTTGGCAATTTTATAAAAGCGAGGCCGATATTTAAAGGGAGGAGGGCTTTCTCTTTCGTATTTTTGAATGTCAACGTTTGCACTTTTCTTAATTTCGAACAGCACCTTTCTCTCCGTTAATTATAAAGAGGGGGTTTATCTATAGATGTTAACAGAAGATCCGTGCAATTATGTTGATCGCATGGACAAGTTCAGACACATTGGCCAAATCTTCTCCTGGCGCCTATTTCATAAAGTTACTTTGCAACTTTTCACTTTTTTCAGATAATATTTGGGTCTATATGGGGCTATTTTGGCACGTAATACTACTAAGAAGTTGTCTAAATCGAGAGTCAAGTTAAAGTAAAGAAGTGAAGGTTCAGAAGCAACATCAGTTGGTTTTTGGTGTCTGTGTTTGTGCGTTATTTTTGGTGAAAATCACATTTACGACCAGGAGGCAATTTTATAAAGTTACTTTGCAACTGTAAACTGTTCACTTTGCAGTTTTCAGATAATATTTCAGTCCATAAAGACTATTTTGACACGTGACAACATTCAGAACATGTAAACCAGAGATGAATAACTCACCAAAAGCTACGTTGACTAAAATACTTTATGAAACAGTGATAATAATCTTTGCATTTCAAAATTATGCAAATGCAAAGTAACAAGTGAAAAGTAGCAAAGTTGCTTTATGAATTAAGATTAGTAACTCTTTAAGGTAATTCTGTTTTCTTTAACTAGTTGTGTCAATCGATCGCTTCTGCGTGATATTTTGTGTATAAGCAATGTGTTGTAATGGAGTAAATATTTTCAATTTCGCATAATGCTTTTTGACCTGGGCGTGTAGGAATAAAATTTTGTAATTAGCTGTATATAATGTACATTGAATTTCGTAGACGTATTATTTGTGGTAAGTTTAAATTTAAATAAATATCTAGATTTGTCACGAGTTGATCGGTAGAGGAATGTGCACGGGACGGGATTTTATTAGCGGGATTTAGACGAGGTTGGACTCGCGTTGAAAGAGTACGTTAATGCGCATAATTTTTAACAGTGCGAAATAAATTAAAGGCGCCTTAAGCCCATTGTCATTTTAGGGCAGTAGTTCGAAATCGTATGAGTGCCAAATGTCACGATAACCGCGGGGATCATTTTCTTTTTCCATCTATACCGGTGTGGAAAATTCCGAAGGAGTGATCGGAGGGATGCGCCTTCATTAAAGTTAACGAACAACACTAACGGCCGAAGGCTTGCGTTTATTTTCCTGCTTGCATTGTTTATCGCCAGCGTTGGTTTATTTTGGCGGAGAAGTAAATCTCGTTACTGGATTCCATTGATCCAAGGAAACTGCAGCGGAGGGTTGCAGATTTCCAAGCACCACTACGTGTCCATCCACGACAATTTGCGGGTTACAGTAGAATTCCAAGGTTCACCATCGAACTACGAGTATTTATCGAGATCGGAGCTGGGCAGTATTCGATTTTGTAAATACTTTTTAGCGCATTTCCACAAAAATATAAAAAAAATGCGCTATTGTGGCCACTTTGTCCGTCCGTCCGTCCGTCCGTCCGTCCGTCCGCTAACTTTGCGACGCTACTAGTTTTTTATTTTAAGAGCTATTGTTCTACTTTTTTCGCTATTTGGTTCGTTATGGTGTCGAGTCTTGTACCAAGGAAGGAATTTTTTCTGTACCGCTTACAAAAAAAGTTATTGTAAAAAAAAACAAAAAACGGTTTTTTACATGTTCCATAATTTTACACTTTTGCCGTTTATTAACGATCCTAGAGATCGTTTATAATTTTGCATTGCTATCTGTCGCCTGCCGGTTGGTCTCTCCGTCTGTTCCTTTGTCTGGCTGTCCATCTATCTGTCCGTGTGAACGATAACTTTGTTTAGAAATGTTCGATCGCTTTTACATCTCCGTTAGTTATGAACTGAATTGCATGAAATTCAATATGGGCATATAATAGATTTAGCCATATAATACGCAATGCCAAAAGTTGATCGAATCGATTCAAAATTCACAGTGCCCTTTTCGCATCTCGACCATTTATAAACCGAATTGCAAACTTTTTTACTTATAAAAGTATTTGAATGAAATTTGATACATAGGCACTTGGAATAAAGGAAAATCAAACGCCAATTTCAAAATTTGGTTTTGCGCATGCGCAGTGCCAACTTTTTTATTTATGGAAGAATTTAAAACGAAATTTGATACATAGGCACTTGGGATAAAGGAAAATCAAACGCCAATTTCAAAATTTGGTTTTGCGCATGCGCAGTGCCAACTTTTTTATTTATGGAAAAATTTAAACGAAATTTGATACATAGGCACTTGGGATAAAGGAAAATCAAACGCCAATTTCAAAATTTGGTTTTGCGCATGCGCAGTGCCAATTTTTTTACTTATAAAAGTATTTGAATGAAATTTGATACATAGGCACTTGGAATAAAGGAAAATCAAACGCCAATTTCAAAATTTGGTTGTGCGCATGCGCAGTGCCAACTGTTTTATTTATGGAAGAAATTAAATGAAATTTGATACATAGGCACTTGGAATAAAGGAAAATCTAGCGCCAGTTTCAAAATTTTATTTTGCGCATGCGCAGTTCCAACTTTCTTATTTAGAAAAACATTGAAATGAAATTCTTCTCATAAACTGAAATTGAAGTAGCACGTCAAAAATGGATTGCCCATGTGCAACGCTATCTTTCATATTTGTGGCCGGATTTTTACGATTTTAATAGAAGTTGCATCTTACAATAATGGGAAATGAATGCAAGTGGAAATGCGCTTTATGTAAATCGTTTACGATTACTTTTTAACTTGTTTAGGTACTGCGCCCACGCGTTTCATTATGATGTTCAGATTGAACTTGTATCATTAGTAACTATAAGAGTTTTCGATTACTATTTAACTGATAAAAAATCTAAATTAGAAACACCCCCTCTTTTATTACTAATTTCAATACAAGACCTTCATGATTAATTAATTAATACCTTAATTATTAATTATTATTAATTAATCATACAGCAATATGAATGGCGATGTATCTTGTTCGTTCAAACTCGAAATACTGATTGATCCAACTCTTCAAAAAGACAGGCGATTCAAATTTCCAGGTCTCGTATAATGAATGGCACCTTTGATCAGTGGTTTATGGACGGTAAATGTGAAATGTCAATGCCGTATAAAAATCAACCGACCGCTTCAGCAGTGCCGAATAATTATATTATGTTATAAATCCATGCTTCGAGGGTCTCCGAATTTAATTTCGCGCGTCGAATTTTACGCTGTTGTCGGTATCGCAACAAGATCCTTGATTTGGGAATGTAACTTTAAGGTCAAACAATTTTAATGTTTTGCGTTTCAGACTTCCGCTATTGCTCGCATTTACCGTAATAGTTTCTAAGTCGTAAATTATGTCTCGAAATTTAAGATCACCAGAACTTGTATTCCCGTTTAAATCTTTCGCATTTGTTTTATGCATACTTAATTTCACTACCGTATTAGCACGAAATTTGTCCGGAAGTAATACACGCTCTCGATTATTAGGATGTCTCACAAATAGCTGACCCGTGTGGCGGTGTGGCGCAGTGGAGATGAAACTCGACCTCGGTCCCTGGTTCGAATCCGGATTCGGACATGGACATTTGTAAATGTATGGGGGGTTGGGTTGGTAAAGCAGTGGCTGAAACCCCGCCCACTTAAAAATAAAAGTCAGACATAAATAAAAAATAAATATATAAAAGTTAGCCCTGTATTATTTCTAACCGCACTGCGGTAATTTACAGGTGATTCAACCAACTTCGCTCACGGATCAACGCGCCTTGCCTGACGATCCTCCCACCTCCTTCCTACTACTTTCCTTTTTTGATTGAAATCCATCTCGACGCAAACTATTTCCACCAGTACACTTATTTTACATAATCAATCAGATTACTTGACGGCTATAAATCAACTCAACGGAGAGTAATTTACCACTTATTCACAAAATCACACACGACGCTTCACCCTTTGATAACTACGACTGCAAAATAAACAATACAATCGGAACTTTTGTATCGCCTAGACTGTTCATTGAAAGTAAATGTCAAAAAATAAATTATCATAATAACTCTGACTTTAACAGCTAGCAAAAGCACAAATTATTTGTTTTTAAACTATTTACCGGTTGCCGTTTAATGTGAACTCTGCTAATACCCCGTATACCCAAGAGAAGTACTGCACCTTGGACTCCAACGCTTTCATGGTAACAAATTATTCAAACGCGAGTACGCTAATTCGATAATGCAATAACCTGCAAATGTTCACGTCCGTACTAAGAAAGTAGCATATTCGCACTGTATTTGCCGTTGAATCTAAATCAGCCGTCACGCGACGAAATTCCAATTAATTGATAGCGCCCTCACGACAATAATTTCGTCGAGACTAAGGTACAGTTGCCATTTAGAATTTCAGTAAATAACTTCCACGTGCGACTACGCGATTCGTAAATCATTTTTAACTCCAAAAATATGGCCCAGGTTAGAACATAGTTTCACCTTGAAGGCTTGGCGAAGAATTTCCCTTTACACTATCTCAAAAATGCCGCACGCAAGTTACGTAGTTTTTCCTCGAAACCTCAGCAAAGAATACCTTTCTCCCACCAGATTTTTACTTGATGTAATCACCGAATTAAAAAAAACAGAAACGAACGCAATGCGCATACAGCTCAGGTTAGGTTTTTTTTTATACATGTGAGGGTATGGCAGAGAGTGCATCCTTCATGCTCCGTTACGACAGTTTTTAAAACCGGTAACACTGCGCTGTTTCGACTCTTATCTTCTTATCTTAACGCGCTTTATTTTTTCGCATATTAGTTTTGCTCTCTTTCATTATGTAGCGGTACACGTATAAAATATTCTATACCGGCACTTTTGTAAAATCAAAATCAAATTTTTCTAAGACTAAAACGGTCATGTGTTACACGTCGTAGACAATATAGACTAAAATCTTATTTTAACAGTCAGGACCGTATTTAAAGACTACTTGCCAACGTAATACAACAAAAAAATTAAAAAAAATTCTGACAAGTAATGAGACCGCCCTTTATATCTTGCATGATCCAATTTAACAAAAGTGCAACTACTGCAAATTCAACTAAAGACCCTAAATTGGAAGAAGGCCAAAGCTTCTCCTCGGAAGGCAATTTAGCCCATCCATTTGGCTCAGGGCAAGTTGACGCGATGAAACGGGCTTGATTCTTTGGATCATCTAAAGATAAACTGTGTGATAATCCACCCTTATGGTTAGGCATCACCCCTTTACATCTGAAACATAAATATGATATGCTCTGTATATAACCAATCGACCGTTTTGCGCAGATGCCGAAACTAGGGGATTTTCGTAACGAAGCTAGGGGAAAAAAAGAGAGTGGCGGGAGAGAGAAGATGGTGACGGGGTCAACTCTCACTCGTTCACGGTTTTTATTCTTTCTTGTACTACTACAATTTGATATTATTTACATTTTGCTCATTTTGCATAAACTGCGATATCTAAATATGGCTTACTTGATGCTTTTGTTTTTGATAAATCGTGTTTGTTATATTGTATAGGTGATTATGCCATTATTTTGTTTTATTAAGTATTTATTTATGTATTCACGAGGAGTTGATTATCAGTGCGATGTTGCTCTGTTCGATTGATCCGTAACTATTCCGCGAGGGAAGTACCTAATACAGTTTTATTGTTCGCTGTATCTGTTACTTTCTGATTCGTGGCGCGCTGCAGTTCTTGTGCGTTAGCTATACGAAGGGAGGCTCTCTTATTTGATGTTTCGATGTTTATGTGTGCGAGTGGTTCAACCTGTCTCCGTGGAGTAGATACATAATACAGTTCGATCTTTCGCTGTATCTGTTGCCTAATCGTTTAATTGCAGTTCTTAGCATCTTAGCAATGCGAGATATTTAGGGGCCCTCTCATTAACATTTCCTCTATTTGAAATATGTTCTGCTTGAGCGATAATCGATTTTCACATGAATACTTGCTATTGGCATTCTTACTTGTACTTTTCGTGTTAAATTAAATTATGTTAACGGAAGGCTGGAGTAGAGGCACACCATTTTGATGTTTCATATGTACATGCCATTTATTTTATTAGTTGTGTTATCTCAATTGATTGTACAGGTATTTTGATTTGTTTTTGTACTGAATCGATTTATCATGTTTTCCACTGCATTTATGATGTCTTGTGTATTTTGTTTTTATGAACTTGTTTAATTGCATTTGATTTGATTATCTGATTTTTATCGTATAATTTGAGATGTTTTATTTATGTGTATTTTCTCTTGCATTTTATTGCTGTAGGTGATTTATTTCATGTATTTGTGTGGCCTATGGCGGGGTTTTTGTCCCGTAGAAGGTTTCCCTGGTATGGTCTTGTTGTGTGCGTAATATATTTATTTGTTTTGGTCATTTCTCACGCACAGAAGTTCTGTCCTTTATTTAATTCCCTTCCCGATTATGTCTCACGTCCCAACACATACAAGAACCGATTACACAACGTAGGAGTTTATTCGTGCCACCCATATCGAGTCGACTGCCATCCAAATTCAAAGGTGCCGCGAAACTTCCATCGTTTCGACTTGAAAGGTAGGTGGCTCTGCTTGTAGTTTTTTCCCAGAGTTGCCAACGGTAAGTATAGGGTAAGTCAACGTTTTCAGTGTCGGCTTGATACAACCCCTAGGAACATTACAACTGGTTTGTGCTATTTGTCTTATTTTAACTTAGCTTAGATACCATGGGAGAAGGTAATTCCGGAGGTCCATGTTATGAAGACTTCCTCCAGGTCAGAAATTGAACCTTTTGGCGAAAAGTTCAACGTGCAACACACCAATTCATTTACTGATTTGCAAGAGCTCAAGAAAGCGGGGAAGGCTACCTCAGCAATTTTTCTTACGCCGAGTCGGCCGTTGCATATTGGGAGAGGGGAGATCGTCCATTGTAGTTGGGTAAAGCTACAGTTCATCTTGATCTATGGTTGAGATGTGGTCCCATATGGGACTTGTTCTTAGTAGAGTCAATTTTGGATAAGTAAGCAATGCTTTAGGAGGTGGTAAGCCACGTGACAGTTCACATATTCTAATCTGCTGATGAGAAGTTGGATAGCAGCATGCTTCTTAATCAGACTTCTTATCGTGTGTGTCACAGCTTCGCAACCACCTTTAGTGTTGATGGGGGAGGAGTTCTCCTCCCCGGATCCACGTGTCCACAGGCATTTGTGACTGCGAAAAGTAGAGCTCACGGCGATTGGACGATTTCCTCGGTCTTTTTTGGCTATGGCGCAGAGGTTTGCCCCGTGAGACTGTTTCGCACACTTTTCCATACAGAATAAGATTGATGAGATTAGTTAGTCAATGCTTTTGAGAGTCGAAAATAGGTCTGATGTCACCATCCGATACTTTCTACTCGACTTGTCTAGTTAGCTGGGGGTGAATATTTTTAATTACACAATGCTTTTTGGCCTGGGCGTGCAGAAATAAAATGTTGTAATTAACTGTATATAATGTATATTAGGTTTTGTAAACGTATCATTTGTTGTAACTTTAAATTTAGAATAGAGGGAGTGTACTGCGGCCGCAGAAAGAGAGACGGTAAACTTTAATCAGTGCAAATGAAGTCGTTGTGAAGCTCGCATGCTAATCGCCGGTTTTTAACGCGCACCACTACAACGTTTGCGAAATATTTAAAAGGTGCCTAAAACTATTGTCGTTTAGGGCATCATTTACGTGCAAATATATCTGAGTGGAAAGTTTCCTAAAAGGGAGATCACAGTAACGCGCGGTTTTAAAAGGGTTCACGAAGTACTTACTATGAAAGGACCAACGGCTGAAACGCGTTTTGTTCATCGCTTGCGAATTTTAATTGCTTGCGTTTGTTTCAAAATTTGATCAAGGAGCAGTGATGATTTAAATACAAATCAAGTTATTGGAGCCCATTTATCCGAGGAGACTGACTGCAGCAGAGAGTTCAAAACAACCAGGACATGGCCATCTACGACGTCGACAACTTACGAGTCGCAAAAAAATTCCAAGGTTCGACATCGACGGAATCGAGTTCAACAAACTCCTTCTGAATCAAGAGACTTCATTCATACGGTAAAAGGCAATATTCCGTATTGTCCGCCCGTCCGTCCGGACCCTCTTCTGCTTTTTTGAACTACTTCTAGGGGAAAGACTCTAGTGTGTGCCAGACGGTCATCAAATTTCGCTAAACTTTTGAAAATTGGGGGTGGAGGGAGGTTAAAAATTGATTTTACTTTCATGGTATTCTGATTAAAATAAACTACTGCCCTTCTTTCTGTCGTTTTATAAAAAGACCGGGAAGGGGGGGGGGGGGGAACTGGTTTTATCCTCCATGGCACTCTAATGAAAGGTCTCAACGAAAGAAATTTCTACCAACCATAGTCCTCCTCCTCCACCCCTGATCGTGATCGGATATATTCCCTTATATCTCCAGAACGGATTGTCGGAAGAGAATACTCACAAGGGGCGTTTACGTCTAGAAGAAATATATCCATTGGTGATGTGAAAATATCTCGAAAACGGTTTGTCGGAGGATATTACTCTCAAAAGCAAAATCTGGAGAATGGCGAGTATCGGAGGATTTTGAATGTGTGCCAGGCGGTCTTTAAATGTTTGTGTGTAAAGAGCCTCCTCCCTTATAACCCAACCATTTACTTAGCTATTTCGGTTTTAAAAAATGCGCTTTATCTGCAGTACATTTTTAAGGGTGGCGATTTATACGTAACGATTGTGAATATATTGGCAAAGTTGAGCCCTTCAACGATAATTTGGTGCTGATTCAGGATGTCAACACTGTATCCGACGGTTGGTCCATTCTTAGTGCGTTAGTGGCAAAGGAAAACAGATTAACGATCTAAAAATAAACGGTGTAAAAAGTTAATGTTATTGATGGTAATTATTTCTCTTTAACAACGCGAGGCATGCAATCAATAACTTAAAAAATGATTTAATTTGAACAGAAAAAGAAATTTAAATACATTAGCAATTTCAATTCAGCACTTAATAGGCGAAGTATGTTAATCGAACACGTTCGTTTAGAATTTTTTCAATAAATATGCTTCTTTTCGCTTTTGTTGACCATTAGAAAGCATGCGGGTAAACAAATCAACAAGAAGCGCTTTTCGGGACGAATTTACCGTTCGAATAATATACTTATTCGGCCAAAAGAAAATGTTGTAAGACAATATGCGCACGAGAGATTTATAAGCGGATTACCTTAATCTGACACACTCCTTTAAATTGTGAGGTAATGCCATTCTTGATTTTGACTGCATTAATACTAAGAAACACGAGTGACAAATTTGATACTAAACAGTCTGTGAGCGAGTTTTTCATAAGTCCTCCACCGCACAAGAAGCTGAATTTATTCGTAAATGTAAGGGTTCTTAGGTTCTATCCCTATTAATGGATCTCGTATATCCTTACAATATGGTAATCCGCGTATTTATATTGTATCTGAATACAATTCAAGTCAATAAAGCACGTTTAGTGCCAGTCCCTCTCTTGAATATAACCAGACTAATAACTTTCGGTTTTGATATAATGCTTCAAACGGCTTAAGCATGTGCCTACATGAACACAAATTATTTTCTGCCATTACCTACGTAAAAACTAATATTAAAAATTATTCCATTGTACCAGTGTGACACATCATTTTAAAGATCATCTCTTCACAAAAATATCCGCAAAATCAAATTTGATGGGCCTGGTTATGAATCAATTTTAAAAAACAAACAAATTCGATACAACTGAATGTAAAGATCTTCACGCATCCACCATTTTGTTTTTGGACTGTAACATTTTGACCCGAAAGTGTACGTACCTTAGCTAAAAACCAATAACGACCTTTTTTAAATCCATGTGTACCAATTTTCAAAGCGATTGGGCGTTTCTAAACACAGTTATTGTGCACACGGACAGACAGAGGGATAGATAGATAGCAATACAAAATTATAAACGCTTTCGAGAATCGTTAATGAATGGAATTCGGACACATTTGGCTGTTTGCTATCTCTTGAAAACAACAAAACAATTGACGTTTACATCAAATTGGGTTTACGATGATACATACATTTTTGAGAGTAGGCAAGTTACCAACTCTCAAAAATGGCAACCATGCAATTTCTAGGTGGGAAAAAGCTGCCTGCGCCATCTAGAAAGCACGAACGGGGGTGACGCTGAGCATCTTGTTTTCAATAGCGGTTGTGAACGCGTCGCTCCATAAATGTTTGTTGTTATTTTGTGTTATTTAATGCAGGTAGTAATTTTTGCATTTCTTTATATCGTATTTGTGTTTTGTATCCCGCATTTTATATTTTTTGTGTTTCAATCTTTGTTTTTGAAACTTACTTGGTTTAACCGCAATGCAGAATGACATGTTTAATACCGTTATCCTTTTGTTTGTAATTGTTTACGTTTTTGGTGTAATGCTTGCTTAATTTAAGTTTATTGATGTTGATTACTTGGTCTTGTCCCTGAAGTAACATTCATATAAGTTTTGATGATTTTATTTTAATATGTGGAAAGTACCGATTCGTTTGCTGTATGCACTGACTTGTTGTTTGTAACTAACCATTTTCTCCGCGAATGAAGCAGTCACGGGGGTGGTAATAACTGTAGTCAAAATTGAGCTACGACACCTAATTCCGTGATTGTCTCTTCAACTGTAGGCTCGAAACCCCGAACGAGGGGCGACGTTACCTATCTTGCGGGGGCGAGATTACGCTAATCAAAATTCTTCGGTTTAGAATCTATGTGCGATTAATGAGTTACGATTCGTAATTTCCCCATATCTTGTTTTTAATTAAATTTGCCTACAAGGCCATGTAATTTTCCATCTTGCTTTTAACAAAAGGACTTTATTGCACCAAAGATGAGTCACATCCTGTACTCATAACCCTTTCTCAGAATTTAGGTACCTGCTTACCCGACCCATATAATTCCAAAAACCTGTTTTTAACCTATATGTTACCTCTTGAAGTCTACATGCTACTTTTTGTAATGTTATAATTTTATGTTACGCATTCACATCATTACAAACAATTAATTATACTACACAATTTAAGATTAATTTGACTGTTGGTTTTTTTTATTGGTAGCTTCTGTTTTTCTCAGCCTATTTCTATTTTTATTCGATGAACTGCCATTTTCAAAGTTTATTTTTCCAATGTAATTTATTTGGACCTAATTTCCGAGCTTTTACAATCAATAATATTTGCGATCATTATTAAACAAACTTCACAATTTCAGTGTTTTATTTTACGTTCCTTCCCTACTGTGCTTCAGGTCATAGCGTTGTTTACAACTAACGTAAGGGGGCACTGTCTTAGATGTTTGAACACGTGCCACTTTTCAAATTTAAGCGGGATCTTGTTTAGTTTTGGAGGGAATAGTCATTCGAGTGGCCATTTTTAAACGTTGCCGGGTTGACTTTATTACCGTGTTCTTGTAGTGTGAGTTAGCGTAGGACCTGGGGGTGAAGTACCTACACTACAACACTGTTTACATTTTGCACTAACAAATTACCAAAACATTTTCTTGTAGAGGGTTGATGTTTCGATTAGGGTTTTGGGCAGCCGCTCAATAGTTCTAAAACTTACCGGAAGGGAGATTTATGGCATACCTAATATTATAATATAGGACCGCGTCTATTTTGGCACAAATTTTGAATTACAAACGACAGTATTATAATATACAGACGATTGTACCCTACTGCCATATTGCAAAGTACCTACCTACCTATGTATTGCTAATGAATAAGCGGAAATAACTCAGATGTCTATGTTTACTATATCTGTAATCGACAGGATAAGATAACTTTTAACGCAAAAAATCAAACATTACTTCCAGTTGAATGAACAATATACCTCTTCAAAACTTCTCAGCTTATCAGGAGATGATTTCATTAACTTGTGACCGAATTATTTACTCTTTCTTAGGCCGATTTATTTATTTTTCAAGTTGGTAACGTAAGCAAATGTAAAATGAAATAATCACTTCTACCTGATCTTTTACGCTATTACCTTCTCATAACCCCCCTTGAAGAGCCAGTTGGTCCCTCTGAAATTCTCAGTTTCAGGTATCGTGTTTACATGAAACGGTGACACTTTCTCATGTAATGATAGGAGTAGGTACATAACAACGATGGTTGTAGAAGAATGTAGGTATTCATACTGAGTTTAATAAGAAAGTCATAAGTCACCTTGTCCATGTGAGTGACAGGTAGGATGCATGTCCATATCAGAGATTATACCTAACCATAGTTTGATAAATGATCAAAACGCTTTCATAAATTCCTACCGATCGGTCGCGATCATTTTCAATTCGACGCAGATTTATTTTAATCATTTATTTTGTAGCTTTACCGTTTGACAAGTATCTAATTTCTATACAAATCTCCTAAATCATCAGTGCAATTTTTATCAGTATAAGCTGTTGCGTGTAATTGTAATCGTAATGATCTTAACAAACATTTTTTTGCTATTTATGATTGATGGTGATGATAATTATAAAATTCGTACTGCCTAGATTTTTGGGTAGCTATCATAAAAGAAACCAATGTGAACGTAAATCCGGTTTGCGTACATCTAACAGTGGCCTGCTGAACTGTTTTATAATATATTACACAACACGCGTTGAAAGTGGACCGTTTCACACATGAGACGAATTCAAATTTTTCCTACGACTGGCATTAAAAGAAACGAGATATTGCTAGACGCCACTTCAAATTGACTATGCCTACTACATTGTATTACAGAACTAAGTGAAAGTAAGAAGTACGTGTGCCCTTTGGTTTCTCATGGGCGAAATCTTGTTAGAAAGCAAAAAGTTCATGTGTATTTTGCTTTCAGCGACATTTATCGGCAATGGTGGAAATTTTGGAACCGAATTTCTTTGGCGGAACGTATCATTTCCGAAAAGAGACGCAGGAAAGAATATTTTTGCGCCATTACAACGTTTTATTTCATTGCTCTATTTCAAAATCGCTTAGTTTAGGCGCATCCCTCATTTTGAATAACGAAGTGTGGGTTAATCAGTAAACAAAATTAGAATGTCGCCCTTGGTGAGTGCCGACAGAAGTGATTATTTTTTATCGCTTAAGCTAAAAGCTTTCCTTTCGCCCCAAATTTCCGCTTACCGCTAAACCGCGTGTCGACTTGTATAAATTCAGTCTTTCTTATTATCTATTCCATTGTGACAATATAACTACCACCATAACACCAAAAGTTCTCGCATATAAATTTAATGAGCGCCTTAACCTTCTGTTTCTATGGAAAAAAATCTGATTTTAATGAACAGACCTGTTTCTTTTTAACTGACCTGTTTGAGATACAGGCCCGTTTCTGTTCAACTAACCTGCTCCGATCAACAGGCCTGTTTCGGTCGGCAAACATAAGAACTGAATCGAATGACCTTGAACTTGGTGCATGCGCAGATCTCACGATCAAAGCGTGCTAGAATCGACATTGTTTACCTGCTCGATCGATACGGCCGGTATTGCTATGACTGAAGGCCGATAGGTATCGATAAAATATCGGCGTTTCGGTCATTTTTGTGGCAACACATCGTCAAATATTTTCCATGTTGATTATTTCACGACTGGGGACCTGGAGGCGGAGCGTCACCGTTGGCGGCTCATCTTTACAAGGCCATAAAGTTAATTACATCACGTTAGAGGGGTCTTTCTTCCTAAGCTGCTCAGTTGTGCAGTACTCCTCGGTAGAAAATATTCGTTAAAAATGGATCCAAGTGTTGTGTGGAAGTATTGCGCAAAAATTTGCAAAGACTGCAAAAATTATGCAGAGTGCATCATATGCACAATCAAAAGACCAAAACAAATGCCGTTGCCCTAAAAGCAAATTATGACTCACGTGAATTGGGCACCAGTCACGGATACTAGAATACTGTAAGTCAATAACGTAAATTTAATTACCGGATTTATTTATTTACAATTAATTAACAATAAATTTATAACAGGCTTGAAATTGATTAATTTATAACAGTAATTATTATTTATAAATCACACACATAATACGAACGGGAGCTTAATACTTCACTTCGCAACGATGTTAGACCTAACTCAAGAACAATTCGATTTGCTTATACATATAGTAAATAAACGCCCATATATCTCGAAAGTTCTCGAACGCTCCCGAATTTTCTAGAATGTTCTCGAACAAACACACCATATTTTCCGGAAAGACTGCTTCATACCCGCTTTCGTTTCTTCACGCCGATGACTAATTTTTAGGACAATTAACACAAATGCATAGACACGCACGACACGGCTCCAGCAGGCCAATATACGCATGCAGAAGCGAAACGGCTACATACACTGAACCTCTAATTATGAGATTTTTTTACGCTTACGCGTATATATGCGGGAATGGTACATTTCTCATTCAATTCCATGTGACAATTCCAGGTTTTCCCGATTATTTCACTTTGTCGCCCCCCCCCCCCCCCGGTAATTATATGAATGTATCTGCCATTGTCGGCCGATATGGCGATATTAATATAGCTTTCGGTCGATCGCTAATAACTATTAAATGCAGATAAACAAAACCTTAAAATGTTTTCTTCCCAAATATAACAAATATGTTTTTTAATTTACTTTCGAAATATGTGAGTCCATTCTGCGTAACGGGAGCCCGCCAACGCCTTTAAATTGTTTGGATTTTTATATTTTTGGACGAATAGTTTCCGAGAGCGGCCATGGTTGAAGCGTGCGTGTTAAAACTCAGAGGCGCCAGTTTGTCGCGACATAAGACAAGGTACGTGACCGTTTGATGAGTCAGATCCGTTTCGTAATCGGATATTACGCAGCCTGGGAACGGCAGACCTCGAGGTTTCTGGCAGACCAGTACGAGGACGCGCAGCGTCCGAGTTGCGCGTCCGAGTATCTCTTTAATGCCTCCAAGTCAGGTAGACTCACTTTCATGACGTAGTATGTATAAAATTTTACCTGAAACCGCAACATGCAGATAACTTTTCCAAATTAAATTATTCATATGTGTGAAATTTTGATACCTAATCACACATGCTAAAATCACTTAATTTAATTGTTTCCATAGAGATTTCAAAATAATTAAATCAATCAGTGTCATTTTAATGCAGTTTGCAGTTTATGCTTTGTACTTTTCAACTATACAGTCTTTATAACTAGGTACAAAAGCAGGTATCAGTGAAGAAGAGTACCTACGCGAGACGTTATAATGTAGCCGAAGCTGCTGCCGCCGTAGTGCAATATTCGCTCCCCACAAAGTCAAGAAAGAGATACGAAAAGGCGTACAAACCTTTTAATGACTGGCACAAAACTAAAGGAATAATTACTTCCACACATATTCTGTTAATTGTTAGTAATTAAAAAACCATTATCCTTTGTGTAGTTTATTATTTAAAAATATCCATATAGTCTGCATTATAATTATCCAATCGTTGATTGAATAACTTAGTCAATGAACGGTCTAATTGTTATTTTGCATGTACTAGGACTGTAATGGGAGTCAGGCAAAAATATTACAGTACTAGTCAGGTAAAGATTAACTTTCTAATGTCAAAATAGCCCTGAAATTTAGATTTTCTTGACGGTTTCAAGTAAAGAATCTAAATCGTCGATCAGTGAGTGTTGCGTGGAAGATTAGAGATCAAAAAAATTCAGTTAGGGCGAGGAACATTTTTGCACGTGCAGGTAGTTTTTTGATCGCTAAAGAACTGTACTGAATAGTTTCGTGCTAGAGATTTCGAACTGCACGAGTGAATGTGAAATAAGTAAATCAAGTTCTGGACGTTTTAATTTAAATAAAAGTTGCAAAGCAAAAAAATCGCGAATTACGACTAGCGGAAGTTGTAAAGTTATCGGGAAATTCAACCCTGAACTTAGGCAAGTAGACGGTGTATAAACAGGATAATGTAATTGTATCGAATAGTAGGGATTTCAATGTTTTTAATCCTGTAATCGCATTTTTCTCGTATTTGTATGTTCAACTGATTACCGTGCCTTTAAGGGGAAATAAAAATTAAACTTTTGTCATTTATATAGTAAAAAGAAAACCTTAAAGAATCGATCAAAATCCGTTTATATTCTAATTTGAACCCACCTATTGGGGACCAACAACTAATTTTAAATACTGAATACCTTATATATGGATTCAGAATTATCTTCTTTTAAGATTACGAATCGTATTTTTAAAAATGGGGCTGTAATCGTTTTAAAAAGGGGTTAAGTAAGATAAGAAGGTGGCCACTTAGTCAGATTATGCACGACTCTATAACGAGAGCTTGAGTTGAAAAAGGCAAATTAATAGGATGTAAACGAAAATACATTTTGGTTTGCCCGAATTGTATTTAATGTATGGAGTTATTTTGACATTTTTTATTTTTATTGAAAACTGCACGCACTTGCTTGGGAAGGAGTGTGACCCATTTACATTTTCACCCATAGAAGTAAAGTCCACCTTTTTAAAAAAACATCATTACAATCAAGTTTAATAATCGTGAACTAGCCGACGGTAAAAAAGCACTTTGTGAAAATTTCACATTATTTTAAATTCAACAGATTTAATCGTACGTAGTAGGTATTTCAACCCAGCGGAAATATTATAAGCCCGATCTCATGATCAAATTACCAAATGTTTTTGAGAACTTCGCCGTAGAGCCACCACCTTGTTTTCTTGGAGGAACGAATTCGCTGACCTGGCGAGGTACTAATTTTCTCCAGCATCACAATTGCTTTACAAATATCTATTTGCATTTATTGTACACAAAAGTAGTTGTACAAACGATAAAGGATTCTCAACCCCTGAGAAAGAAAATAAAAAAGAATGTGCGAATTGTCTTAATTTCAACCTGGAGGTAAGGTTTCTACTAGACCATTTCGTTTCATATACCTACACTAGTTAAATTGTCTCACCAAGAGTGTTAGCTTAAATTTGTGCGGCACACCCCGTAATGGATTTACATATAGAAATAGATCAATCAGTATTCTATCGGCTTCGATGCGAGGTATATGCAAATGAGACAGGTCCGGATTAAAGGTAAACACAGTCAACGATAAAATCGTCAAAAGGAGGCGTGCTGCAGATGTTTTAATTTTTAAATAAGCGTTTTAACCTAAAATGCGCACCCGAAATAGAAAAAAAATCTCAAATCCGTTAAGAAGAGTAATGATGCGTGCCGCTTCTCATAGCGTAACCACAAAGCAACGCAGAGGTTGCCCCTAGTTTGACATGACACCCATTGTATTGTTCAATGTTCGGTCTATTATTTCCCACTTTTGAACATATTGACTTTACAAGGGTGTGAGCTTTGCGGATATTTACAATGCAAACCTTCCGATCCGTGCCATATTCAATATTAACTCCATATATACGTGCTGTTGGTACAAATAGAATTTTTAATTGAAATCGCTACGTTTCTAAAAACTGGGACAGATTTGTGTATACCGCACCGTAGCCATTTCAAAAAGTTGTTGGTTCGATTTCTAATGGTGTGATATAAAGTGGAATGCATAAGTACCTAATCAATCAAATACATAACTACTAAGATACCCATACTAATGGAAATAAGAAGCAAAATTGTGTAAAATTAATGCGCACGAAATGAAGACTGTTGTAAATCGGCACAATAATTCACTAATACACATTTAATCCATTACAGTACAGGCACCTTTTCTAATGCTACGAAAATAGAGCTTGTACAATGTTGTTTTTTATATAATAATAAATAATAAACTGAGGGTAATAAATGTTTTATTGGGAGGGGAGGGGGGGGGAGTACTCTTACAGTTATCAAGGTTCATACGAGCTACGAAAACTGGACACTGTTGAATAAAAAAGGTATTTAGGCTAAGCCATAAATTTTTCAGATTTGGTACTATTTATACAAGGTGTCCCAAAAACGGCCCACTGCCCCTAACTTCAAAATTCTACATGGGACCCTGTATTTTATTCGATTTTTAGAAACGGGTTGCGTCGAACGTAATTAGTCGCACGACTTCAATGATATTTTCGTTTACCGGCCGATTGCGTAATTTTGTGTAATCGCGTGGGGATTCCCAAATCAGAGCTGCATTTATTTACGACAATCAGGAAGATTTTCCATAGATTTTGTTACGTTCACCTTGGGTAAGCTCGGGCAAAGTAGAGATGGGTCGGGGTGCATATCGAGGTTTTCATACACTAACAATAGGGAAATGTAGTAAAAGTAAACTGGATAGGCGCTTTAGTAAATTTGAAAAGAGAGGAGATAATACTTACTGAAAGAGGAAAAACAAGGCAGACTAAGAGATCCTTGATCTGGTCTTGACAAGATACAGAAATAAAATACTTGATAGGGATGGAGCATAAACAATAATTATTGATGTCATAATCGAGGGTGATTGATTTAAAAAATATTACAAACCAACATTCTAAAAGACGCCTTTGAAGATCACCTAAACGACAAGTGGTCGTAAAGCATTTCGCCTCCGGCCCTTCATAACCCACAGTCATAGATCCAGCGAACGCGAAGGCCATGGAAACATTATATTATTGGTGTTACTTTCACTTGCATAATGTTCTAATTTTCATCGTTTCTTTTTTCCAAATAAATACAACTGTCCATTCATCAAAATTGATCAAAGTCAGGCACTTATGGTGGGTAGTATATATATATAGATCTGCAATGTCAACATTTAAATTTAAATTAATTTTTAGTAAAAAAGGGATTAACACGTAGTCGGAGAAAGTATCATTACCAAAACAGGCTTCCGCAGAAAACAACGGAACTATAATCGTTAAATCTCAAAGAAAGGTAGTCATTACAATTCAATTTTATCAAAAATCAGTATGTAATAAGCGTTATATCAAGGGGTCGACGAAAATAAAAATTACCCTTTAAAACCGCCTTGTTGAGCTCAAGAAGGACGCTTTCTGTCAATCTGTAACAGACAACAACACAAACAAACAAACAAGAAGGGTAGTGAATAGCGCAGCACATAAAATATTGCGTAAAAGCAATGCTAACGTCTTACATCAGGCACTCGTATACTAAAACCGTAAATAATGCTCAATAAGAATCAATAACTCGAATGACTTTACACTAGCAAAAGCAAAATTTTTATCCGACCACGGATTGTTCGTACAAAAATCGGATATAAAGGCATAAACGTGACGTTAACTTTAAGAAAACTACTTTACGACGCACAAATAATTTAACTATAACCAAATAATTGTAGATATAGGCTTCGTACAAAGTCTCGATAACTTCAAAAACTAATTTACAAAGTAACGGTAGCTAATATCGGTATAACACCTGCCAAACTGAAGGATACAAGTAACCAAACAAACAATATTAAATTTTCGTAGTAATCAGAAAGTAACGTAGACAGGGTCTCCATATCGGTAAAGTCAAATCTTCGATAACGACAATATATCGGAGCAATTTACAGGAATAATGTTCTCCAAACGGTGTCGTTAATACTTGAGGTTACAATTCAGGAACAATATCGGAATCTCCAAGTACAAACTTCGAGTAGGTAGTAATGTTGGTAGAATGAAGTAGATTTGCATGGTTAATGTAGGTGGAATTTCCCAACCAATCATAATATGGCGGGTCCAAGTAAAAGTGCGATCTGCGAAGTCGACGTACGCATAGGTAGCAAGTAATATCCAGGTAGATACAACGTAAAAGGTAATCAAAAGAGAAAACTCAGAAACTTTGAGGGAAGGTAAAAGCCCTAAAAAACACGTACTATGCGATCAAAAATGAGTTGCTGTCGAGTCACCTTTGGAATGTTTGTTTACATGAGAAATGACCGGCTTTATGGCTCAATGGTAGAGCGTTGGGCTATAACTCCGGAGGTCGGGTGTTCGAACCTAAGGGTGAGGTGAATTTTTCATCTGTGGCGGAGATGAAAATTACCTTACACCAGTTCCGAGCATTCTACCGGCTACTCCGAATTAGGTTTTCCTGCAGTTTTCCTCATTCGTAAGGTAAATACCGCAGTAGTATAGACCAACTTAAGGCCTTCTGCAGAGGCACCTCTAAATAGCATTATGCGGGTCACTCTGTAATTGGGCGCAAGCCTGTTGAGGGCCCAGAACAAGAGAGGCATAATAAATAAAAAATAAATAAAAAATAAAATAAATCGTACTTAATTTGAACTTCCATAGGCGACTCGACAGCAACTCATTTTTGATCGCTCGTTATTAAGAAAAATGCTACGTAGAAATCTAACATGCCTCGTACTGTTTATATGCAAATACAAATCCGCAAAAATGCTTCAATGGAGCAGAGCCACAGACATCAAAAGAAAGAGAGAACCCACTCTAGAAATATGTGGTAACAGCCAAAACAATAATCCCTTATACAGGTAAGATACGAAGTCAGTAAAAAAAAATGGCGTACCGAAGGAAAATTTGCATGTAACCAATGCGAATGCAGAAACTTCACTGAAGGGAAATACAACTGCACGAGTGGCGTGCGCAAAATAAATTTAAAAAGGGATACAATTAGAAATACCACCACGGTAAACATCTGTACGACCTCGAGCGGCAAAACAAAGAACTACAAGAATAACTACATCTAAACTAGTGGATTACAATGGAAATACCTAGATGGCGGCAAAATTTAAATTAGGGTAACAATAATTAAATGAAATTTAAATCAGGAATATCAATCGGTAAGAAAGTAACCTTACAGCTATATCGTCAAATCTTTTGGAATTAACAAATTAGACTATCCAGTACTTTTAGTTATAAAAGCCCTTTCTGTACTTTCATGTCAACTGGTTGGAAAAATATCGAACTGTACAAGTGTATAGGTATATATTATATGTGTGGACTTATCTAGATGAAATTAAATCCTTGCATTTGTATATCTAATAATAAATAATGTAAATCCTCCAGCTGGATTCAAAAAATATTATATTTTTAAGATTGTGAATTATGTGTAAACATGGGGTAGTCATTATTTTTCTACCATTACTTTAAAATCAGGTTTACTTGCTTCATTTTTAACAACAGACAGAATGTAGCCTATTCCGTAATACTAAAGTGAAATAATTTCATTCTAACTCTTGTGATGGAATGAGCACATGTAGCGACTTCTATTATAGGATATTCCAAATTACACACTCTCAAAATTGTAATTACACTTTAGCGTCTAGAAAGAGAAGTTTAGAATTTTAAGCACCTGCAGTGGGAAAATGAGCAGCAGTGGCGATTGAAATAAATTAAATATTGTAGGTACATTTTTGAACAAATGCAACGGACAAACTCTCATTAAGCAACAATCTCCGGCTATTGGTTGATGCTGATCGTTATTATTTTTTTTTTAATATACAGTCTGTTTCAAATTTGCTATTGCTATTGCTAACTTTCTTAGTTGTAGAGTTAGAAAGACGGTTAAATTGCTAAAATTGTGTATTTGTGTCTGAATCCAAACTTGTAAATAAGAAAACAAAACAATATCGCATTTTCAGATACAAGATTTTTCAATTATTTTCATTGCGATCCAGTTATCTATGAAAATGATAAAAATACATAAAAGTATTTCAAACCGTTACTGGACATAGGGCTGACTGTAGTAGGTTGTTAACAAAATAAGAATAACATGTAAAATAAGTAATGTAAAAATAACCTACAAGTTAGGTACAATAGATACCTATGTTAAAGACGGTATTTATTTATTATTATCCTTCTCCCTTGTTCTGGGCCCAATATTATATTAGGTATTCAAAAACGTTTCCATTTTCTTCATTTTTTAGGGTGCGTAAAAGGCATACTTTCTAGGAAAAAGATAAACAGCAACATGTAACTAACTTCAAGGTTAGCTGTCACCTGTCAGACTTTACAACAAACAACGTCATTTTATCATTTTCACGGATAACTAGATCGAAATGAAAATAATTAAACATCTTTGGTTATTTGAAGTATTTCGGGCATGGTGCATTAAGAACTTTAGTTTAGAAATTTAATAAAATGTCATATGATGTATTAATATGCAGGGTGTTCCATAAAAAGTCACATTTTTGTTATTATCTGCAAAATGTGGCGTGGGGACGGCGATATTGAGGGATTTTTTAATTTTATTATTAGAGTAGGTATAACTTTTCTGTCTTTTTTCTATTATTTAGATTTGTTTAGTATTTCTTGGGATCTGTTTCCCGAAATATTCATGTATATAAAAAATTCATTTCCCATGAGTTAAGATAGATGACACGACATGAAAAAGTGTTCGAAAATTATGCATCTATTAACAGGCCGATGTAATTATTCTAATCATTAAACACCATATTCCATATACCTTACAGTTATCTAGAATCTCAACGGTAAAAATTTCTAACGAAAATCATAGCCGGTAGCTCGAACCGTTGACAAATTGCTCACACGATAAGCCACCAAAGACATTAACGAACCAATTTCCTAGATTTTTATCTTCGTTAAACCAACGAAAAGTCCCTTGCCGATATTTATATTTTCTGTAATCGCCGCTAATTGAAATTAAAGACCTTCCATGCGAATTTATTTTTTGATTTAAAAAAAATCTCGACCATATGTCGGTACGCTAATTTTCTAACACCAATTAAGGCAGCCAGTATGGTGCTAGTAGGTGATTAACGATCCGTTTTTTCTGCTATTTTAGATAAACGGTACCGCTCGCGCTTATTATGCCAAAAGTGGCGTATTCCGCCGCGGCGTGATAAATCGGTTACGAAAATTAATTTAAATATTTATAAATTGATGGGAGAGTTAATATAACACATTTATAAAGATATTATCAAATTTACGTAGATATTAACAAGTAAGGAGTTCTAGTAGCAGTCTATAAAATATACTTGTCATTTATCAGATGTAATGTAGGAAGTTGAGGTCGCTACATTTGTTGTAATAAATAGAGTTATTAATCCTGGTTATTATCAAAATGATTTTCTAAAATTGCTTCTGCGATGGGTATAAATTAACATCATCAGTCTTACTAGTTAACAACGTGCGAGAGTTATTTGAAAAATTAATAACACGTTGGTCTTCTTCTGGAACAATGGCGCTCTGGTTTGGCGTCTTTTCCACGCGTTTTGATTTATTTAGCAATTAGTACCGATGTGTGGTACCTTACGCATGATGCGATTGAGCAAAAGAGCGATTATTGTGTACTAAACATAAACAAGCTGTAATATACTTATAAATGTGTCGGGGTGGTGTGAATGGCCCCCTTGGGTGCCCCGGGGGCTACCTCACCGGTAAGAGCGCAAACCCCCGCTGTCCGTGCCCCCCACGGCGACGGTCCACTATCGCACCGCTCTGTTATAAATTATTACACATCCACGGACAGCAGAATGCGTGAAAAATGTGTCGGCAGATCGTAGCTTAGACCTTTATAAAATTTTAATGTGTGCCCGCGTATGGATATTAGATGCTTTCGTTCTTAAAATAATTTTCTAAAACGGAATTTCTAATCAAGTCTATCGGTCACGTTTTCTTATCATTGGACGATGGTCTGCATTGCATTCGAAAAGTGAAATTTCTTGAAGCAGATCAAGGCAAGACATCTCTGAAGTTACCAAGAGTTAGCAAGTAGGAGCTCAAACATTGTTCTTTGAGCTTTTCGATGGTATTCTCAATTTTTGAGCTTCGATCATTGAGATTAAAAAATGGAATATTATGGTAGAGATAGTAAGAATGTTTGTAGACGGAAATTGCCACTCTTGTGGACAGGTTACCGTGAAGATACATTTTGACACATACAAACACGATGGTTGATTAAATACTTATGGTAGGTGAAATCCTGGTTAGCGTTTTAAATGGCTCAGTACTTCCAGAAAAGTGGGTTATAAATATATTTGAATAGCAGCAACCGACATTATGCCTATTTGTGTTGACTATATACTCCCTCTAGACAGCGAGATGGTGCACCGCAAAATGATGAAACATGCAGTACATACCAGCAACTTTTTCTCAGAGCTAAATGGGTTTGTAGGTATATTATGGATGCATTTGATCATGGGCGACAGAAACTCCTTTTACTAGCACCAAAACATGTCGCGGTCGCGGTCGTGGTTTTAAAATATGGTACACTAATAGCAGAAGCCAAAAATTGTAATGACTTGAAAATACGTTAAAAAGTAAACCAAAGCTTTGAAATATACCATTTATTCAATGCGATTTTAGGAGATGTAAAGCAAATGAACTAATAATAAATCAATTTGCCAAATAAAATTCTTGAATACTATTACTAGTAGGTACCTACCATCGTAGCTAAAGAATCTACTTGACGAGTATACCTATTGATCAGTAGATAGATTACCTTCGTCATAAATTAATTTTGTCTCAATTAACTAAGGTAAAAAAGGTCAAAAGCCGTTTGCGGTTCTGACGGACGAAGCAATATCCTTATAGCAACAAAGGCTGCCATAGAATTTACCAGAACCGTATATTTCCGACAGACGAAAAACATATTGCTAAACATCTATTACAAAGTTTGACTGGAATAATTACAATAAATACAAATAAGTTATGCAAAAGTGATAAATGTAATACCAAGTTCACAATAGCTGATTCGATTGTTGATAAAAAAGTAATGATTTAATTATTTGAACGAAACTGCATCAGATTCCTTTCTAACATTTGGGCATCACACAGAGCCTATTATGCACACCTAAATAAAATATTTATAAAAATAAATTAACTTCGCCTCTTGTGGTGATAAACCAAACTTGTTCTCACATGAGATATTGCAAAAGTATTTTATCTTCCGCTTATCTAACTGTTATGCGGAAAGATAAGGAGGTGAATGAAACTACGAGTAATAGGTCAAATGATGGGCATTTTTGTGGTATAAATAGGAACCGAATTTTAGATGTCGGCACTTCACTTGTTGAGGCAAGCATAAGTGAATATGGCAAAGTTAGCGATCTTCCTCTTGGTGGCTGTGGCTTTTCAAGTAAGTAAAACTATTCATTTCGGTAAGTTTGATAATTATTTGATTTTCCTCTTGTTAGGCCAGTTTCGCCGTCCCAACCTACTACGAAGACAACACTCTTTTCAAGTACTTGAACGAAATCCGCACCGAAGTACAAGACATCACTTTGTACCTCGAAAAAGACTTCCCTGAAGATCGTTTGGCTCATAAAACCGTCACTTGGCAATGTCAGAAACTTGTTGAAGCTATCCAAGTAATCATCAACAAGCTCCACGAAGAAACCTTCACCTACCAAAGTGAAGGAGTTGGCATCTTCAGAGAAGTCGTCTCCATTTTGAAGGAAGTGCGTGACTCGCTCAAACAAATCACCCTCTACAATGAAATCACCAACATCCACGAAGTTAAGAAGAACTTCATCGTCTCTATCAACCTGGTTCTTGAGCGTTTCGAGAAATTGGTGCAACTCACCTACAAACTCTACCCTGAATTCCAATACACTTTGAAATACCTTTTCGTCGACTTCTTGACCACTCTCCGCGGAATCCGCTCCCACTTTATCCACATCAACGAAGGTTTGGAAGTTGTCAAAACCCCACGTGTTTTGATCAAGGAAATCCACGAATACACCAACGAGCTTACCCAGCTTCTCCAGGAAGCCGTCCACCCAACCCAGATTAAGGTAGCCCTTCGTGAATACCTCATCGTCGTCAACGAAATCGTCCGCAAATTGCAAGAAGAGGTAAGTCCGAAAAATTATAATTCGAACACTTTTGAACGGATTCTCTTTTAGACCATCATGGGACACAAAGAACTCGATCTTGTCTTACATCAGCTCACCAACAAGCTTCGTGAAATTGTTTACCCCGTCATGGAAATCATGGCCGAAAACACCGTTGATGTGAAAGCCTTCAGAACCCAAATCATTAGCAACTTGCGCGAAGTTGTTGCCATCTTCGAGCAATTGGTACAGCTCTGCGAAGACAAAGTCTTGCGTAAGTAACCTCAGGATGGGTTAATGGTAACAGTAGGTGATTCTTTGTCTTTTTGCAGCCGTAGAAATCAAAACTCTTCTTGTTAGAGTCATCTACCACTACTTCTACGCCGTCAAGCACGTTATCCAAGAAACCAGATTCGGTAACAAGATCGGTTTCTACACTCCCAAGTACTACAGCACCGAATACTATGGCAAGCACGGATACGGACTCTTCGAAAAGGAAATCCACAACCGCTTCTACACCCCATACAAATACGAATCCAACTACGAAATTCCCTTCGAATACAAAAACATCGAAAAGAACTACTACAACCCGTACAGATACGAAACTCTTTTCCCAATCCGTAAGTTCGAAGCAGAATCTATGTATGGTAAGTCCCTGGAATGGAACAAGTACGAAACCAATGTTGCCGTTCCATCTTTCAACGAAGGCAATACTCTCTTCAAGTACTTGAAGCAAGTCCGCTCCGAAGTACAATACATAACTTTGTATCTCGAAAAAGATTTCCCAGAAGACCGCTTGGCTCTTAAAACTGTCACCTGGCAATCGCACAAACTTGTTGAAGCTCTAGAGGTCATCATCAACAAACTCCACGAAGAAACCTTCACCTATCAAACTGAGATCTTCAGCGAAGTCGTCTCCCTCTTGAAGGAAGTACGCGACTCCCTCAAGCAATTCACCGTCTACAATGAAATCACCAACATCCACGAAATTAAGAAGAACTTCATCGTCTCCATCAATGTCGTTCTTGAGCGTTTCGAAAAATTGGTAAACATCACCTACAAACTCTACCCTGAATTCCAATACACTTTGAAGTACCTTTTCGTCGACTTCGTCACCACCCTCCACGGAATCCGTTCTCACTTTATCCACATCAACGAAGGCTTAGAAATTGTCCAAACCCCACGTGTTTTGATCAAGGAAATCCACCAATACACAAACGAACTCACTCAACTCCTTCAAGAATTCGTCCACCCAACTCAAATTAAGGTAGCCCTTCGCGAATACCTCATCGTCGTCAACGAAATCGTCCGCAAATTGCAAGAAGAGGTAAGCACGAAAAATTATAATTCGAAAACCTTGGAACCGATTCTCTTTTAGACTGTCTTGGGACACAAAGAACTCGACCTTGTCTTACATCAGCTCACCAACAAACTTCGTGAAATCGTGTACCCCATCATGGAAATCATGACCGAAAACACCGTTGATGTGAAAGTCTTCAGAACCCAAATCATTAGCAACTTGCGCGAAGTTGTTGCCATCTTCGAGCAATTGGTACAGCTCTGCGAAGACAAAATCTTGCGTAAGTAACCTCAGAATGGGTTAATGGTAACAGTAGTTGATTTTTTGTTTTTTTTTGCAGCCGTAGAAATCAGGACTCCTCTCGTCAGAATCATCTACCACTACTTCTACGCCGTCAAGCACGTTATCCAAGAAACCAGATTCGGCAACAAGATCGGTTTCTACACTCCCAAGTACTACACCACCGAATTCTATGGCAAACACGGATACGGACTCTACGAAAAGGAATTCCACAACCGCTTCTACACCCCATACCAATACGAAACCAAATACTACAACATTCCCTTCGAATACAAGAACATTGAAAACAACTACTACAACCCATACAGCTACGAAACTCTTTTCCCCGTTCACCAGAACCAAATCGAGTCTTTCTATGGCAAAAACCACCAGTGGAACAAATACGAATCCCCCAAGGATTTAGTCTTAACCGTCCAAATGCTTGTCAAACGCATCTTCAACCGCTTCGAACAGAACACCTGGGAAGTTACCGATGTCAACACCGTTCTCCTCCACAACATCCGTGAGTTCATCAACGTCCTCGACAACATCTCGGAGAAATTCGAAAACAAAGTAAGTGTAATTCGCCGGATTTGTTGACGATGACTAACCAAAATTGTTTTCAGATGACCTTCGAACGTTCCCTTCACACCGAAAAGTACGTAGAAGAATTCATCTACAGAATCAAGGAAATCAAGAGAGAACTCAAGCAAACCATCAACACCGAAGTTTTCACCAACTTGCCTGAACTCAAGATCCGTTTCCTTCGTTACATTGAAGTTGTTGCTGCCGAATTTTGCAAATTGATCGAGAACCAAGAAGTATACGGTCTCGAAAGTTTCTTGATCAAGGATATCTTCAACAAATTCATCTCCTTCTTGAACAAGGTCAGCTACGAACGCAGCTACGTCTCCGAGCACTACCCAATCAAGGGATTCAACGGTTTCTCCTCCAAGTATTACAAGGACAACACCATCGTCCCATCCAATTACAACAGCTACTCCCACGGGCTCCCAACTGTTTACAACCAATTGTACTAAAATGTGGTTTGCTGTGATTACCGATATTGTCTCAGTATTTAAATAAATCTAGACTTCATTATACATTCTTATTTTCTTCTATATATTCTTATTCTAAAAGGTACTACCTACCAGAACACGCTACACTCAAAAATATATTACAATTTTTCAAATTTGATGGGAAGTTTGAGGACAACATACAGAAAATCATTGACTCTTTATGTTAAAAAAATGCTGTAGCTCCTATAGGGTCAGGAAAGTTAAAGCTTACTTGTGCGATGTCTGTTAACAGCCGAAACATTAGATAAAGGTGCATTTAATGGGAAATTTTAATTGGAATGGTTACCTTTCCAAGAAACAGTAAAGTACCGCTAATATTCGATCTGCGGATCCTCAAGGTAAGTCGAGTTCACGTGAAAATTTGGATTAAATAAAACTTTGGGAAAGGTTGAATCGACTTTTCGAGTTAACTTAAATCAACGGGTCAAATATTGTGATCCTTTCCATTTCTAATCTCCGATATAAAAAGGATTGAGCGAATCAACTCCTCTGATCCGTAAACCCTACCCATCCCGCATGTTTTCCCGATACATTACTAGGTACCCATAGTTGGCGTGAAAAATGGTAAAACTCTGCGAAAAAATGATTTTACAACTAACTATAACCTTTGAAATTCGAATTTTATATTCAAAGCTATAAGAGATGGACATACAAATCAACAAGAACTCTGCATGAAAAGTGCCGGTTTGTTAACGGGTAATTGGTAGCTAAGTTGTGTCAGCAAGTCTCGTACCTACCTAGTCAGTCGAGGTTACTGGTCAGAGTATTCTGACCCCTTATGTTTGTTTTTGACTATAATTACATTCATTTTATAGAATCTTCTAACACCATCTAAATTTTCAACATCATTCTAACGAGAGGTACGTAATTAAAGAAGGTCACTGTGAAATACTCAGTACAAAATTCACCGAAAACATGAAATAAAAAGCAAGGCTGCACACTTAAGCAAAAAATATGACTCTGTATACATCCTCAAATGTTAGAACTTGCGCTGGCACCGCCGTTTACGACTAGCCAATTAAAATTAGGGCGTTTTAGTTTATATAGAAACACCATAGATGTCTCACATCTGAGATTTCCAATTAAAACGTGACAGTACCTAACGTCAGATGGTCAAACCCTCTGGGAGGAGAATGGCCATCTACTTTAAACCCTAAATATTTTAAACACTTGTGCTGCACGCTCTCTAGTCTATTCTTGTGATTCCTGTGAAGAGGGTTCCAAACCAAAGCACCATTCCAATTTAGACCTTACTAGGGAATACTTCAACGAGTCTATATTTTGGAATGATTTGCAGTTATGCAAAATAAATTCAAGGGTAGAAACAGCAGATTTTGAAATGTTATCAATATGTTGTGTAAGCTCACTATCGAAGTGCATACCCAAATCGACTATATCCTGTACTCTGTTCAAATATAATTAAAAATAATAAGGTTAAACTTACAACTATAGCTAACTACGAGTACATTACATTGGCTAATATTTAAACAAGGCAATTCTTGACACACCATTGGTCTAAAACATCAAGTAGTTTCTGCAAAAAAAGTACAATCTACAATTGTCGGAATGGAAGAATATATATATTTTAAAATCATCAGCAAAAAGCAAATTGCTACCCTCTATGATAAAAGGTAAATCGTTAAACAAAAAAACAACATCAATAATGGATCGAGGTTAGACCCCTGAGGTACTCCTGAAGTAGCAGTAATTGGCGAAAAAATGAAGTTATTATACAGTGAGTTTTTTTTAAATGCGAACATAGGAGTTTGCATGCAATGTAATTTCCCTATGTTCGATTTAAAAAAAAACACATCAATCTGAGGTGTGCGCGGTTCACATTCCCAAAACGCGCAACTTGTGTGACTATGAACAGCAACTCATAGTCTTTATGATGAAGAGCACTCGGTAAGATTTTTTAAATAAGCCATGTGAGGCCATAGCAACTTTAGGATACATTTTTCTTAAACTTACGATAACTTGACTTCACATGACACCACAATTCATTGTGAACCAACCTTCAATTATTTGTAGGTCATGTGCACCTGATATTCTACTAATTTGATTTATTCAATACATAAATGAAGAAAATAAGAAAATAAATAACGCAAACAATTACAATAAATGTTCGAAGTGTCCTCCTTGACACTCTAAGCAATAACCTAACTGATTTCGTAATTAAATTGGACGGCGGTATTTTTAAAAATGTGACAGCTGTCAAAATTGTATCTACTACTCATTTGAACTACTCAATACATTGATGTGTTCTTTTTAAATCAAACATAGGGAAATTACATTGCATACAAACTCCTATGTTCGCATTTTAAAAAAATTCACTGTATGTTACATATTGATATCTGCTATGTAGGTATGACATAAAAGCTGCAGAGATTGGGCAAATCCAAAGTTTTCCAATTTGGCTAAAACAATATCATGAGCGATAGAGTCGAAAGCCATAGCAAAGTCCGTGTAGACTGTAGATCATGTCAACTTGCCCCTTATTATCTATGATGGTTTCCATAAACTGAGTAAGACAGACCAAGTTTGTAAAAGTCGATCTTTGCTCCATAAAACCATGCTGGGCTAGAGATATTAGTCGTCTAACAGATTAATAGATTCTAGCGCTAGCGTAAAGACTTTTTTCGTATAGGTACCCTGGCAAAATTAATTTAAATACCAATTGGTCTGTAATTCGTCACATCCCTCGCACTACCACTTTTTTAATAAATAGGACAAATATTGGCCACTTTCCAGAGTTTCGGAAATGTACTGGATTTAAGGGAAATATTGAAGTCATGAAATACAAATCTTGGGAATAAAAATAGAATTTAACTTTACGTTAACAAATAAAACGTTCAGTGGCTCTCCACCCCGAAATCTAATTGTGATAGAAATTCAAGCTAAATCCATTTTCAAAATAAAAGAAGGGTTTAAAAACATTCCATTTGGTGGTACAGATCTATTGCATCAACGGAAACTAATGCGGTCATTGATATTTCGTAAGTTCTCTTATTTCTTTCAAATTCTTCAACGTTTTAGGTTCCCATTTGGAACAAAATAATTGTCCTATGATTATTTTAAGGTCAAAGAAAATTTTTGAAGGAGATCGTCTAACAAAAAAGTTCCATTAGAATAATTAAAAAAATAAAAATAAGTTACGCAAAAGAGATAAATGCAATACTCTAATAATTAATGTAATGCTGATAAATAGGTCAATGTTCGAATTGTGAAGGAAATTCTATGCCATCCTCTAAAATTTTAGCAAGAAAGTGCCCTTTGTTCACTCTCAAATTGTATGCATACTCCCAAATAATCAAGACTATTCGGCTGCTCTCGTTGTACGAAATGTATCCTTGCAGAAGACCCTGAAACAATCATTATTCGTCGCTTATCTAATTGTTATGTGAGAAAGGTGATGTGATAAGAGGGTGAATGAAACCAATAGGTCAAATGATGGATATTTTTGTAGTATAAATAGGAACCGAATTTTGGATGTCCGCACTTCACTTGTTGAGGCAAGCAAGCATAAGTGAACATGGCAAAGTTAGCGATCTTCTTCTTGGTGGCTGTGGCTTTTCAAGTAAGTAAAACTATTCATTTTGGTAAGTTTGATAATTATTTGGTGTTGCTCTTCTTAGGCCAGTTTCGCCGTACCAACTTTCTACGAAGATAATACTCTTCTTAAGTACGTGAGCGAAATCCGCAACGAAGTACAAGACATCACCTTGTACCTCGAAAAAGACTTCCCCGAAGATCGCTTGGCTCTTAAAACCGTCACTTGGCAATGTCACAAACTTGTTGAAGCTATCCAAGTAATCATCAACAAGCTCCACGAAGAAACCTTCACCTACCGAAGTGAAGGAGTTGGCATCTTCAGAGAAGTCGTCTCCCTTTTGAAGGAAGTGCGTGACTCGCTCAAACAAATCACCCTCTACAATGAAATCACCAACATCCACGAAGTTAAGAAGAACTTCATCGTCTCCATCAACCTGGTTCTTGAGCGTTTCGAAAAATTGGTGCAACTCACCTACAAACTCTACCCTGAATTCCAATACACTTTGAAATACCTTTTCGTCGACTTCTTGACTACCATCCGCGGAATCCGTTCCCACTTTATCCACATCAACGAAGGTTTGGAAGTTGTCAAAGCTCCACGCGTGTTGATCAAGGAAATCCACGAATACACCAACGAAGTTACCCAGCTTCTCCAGGAAGTTGTCCACCCAACCCAAATTAAGGTAGCCCTCCGCGAATACCTCATCGCCGTCAACGAAATCGTCCGCAAGTTGCAAGAAGAGGTAAGTCCGAAAAATTATAATTCGAACACTTTTAAACGGATTCTCTTTTAGACCGTCATCGGACACAAAGAACTCGATCTTGTCTTACATCAACTCACCAACAAACTTCGTGAAATCGTTTATCCCGTCATGGAAATCATGGCCGAAAACACCGTTGATGTGAAAGTCTTCAGAACCCAAATCATCAGCAACTTGCGCGAAGTTGTTGCCATCTTCGAGCAGTTGGTACAGCTCTGCGAAGAGAAAGTCTTGCGTAAGTGACCTCAGGATGGGTTAATGGTAACAGTTGGTGATTCTTTGTCTTTTTGCAGCCGTAGAAATCAAAACTCTTCTCGTCAGAGTCATCTACCATTACTTCTACGCCGTCAAGCACGTTATCCAAGAAACCAGATTCGGTAACAAGATCGGTTTCTACACTCCCAAGTACTACTCCACCGAATACTATGGCAAGCACGGATACGGACTCTACGAAAAGGAATTCCACAACCGCTTCTACACCCCATACAAATACGAATCCAACTACGAAATTCCCTTCGAATACAAAAACATCGAAAAGAACTACTACAACCCGTACAGATACGAAACTCTTTTCCCAATCCGTAAATTCGAAGCAGAATCTATGTATGGTAAGTCTCTGGAATGGAACAAGTACGAATCCAATGTTGCCGTTCCATCTTTCAACGAAGGCAATACTCTCTTCAAATACTTGAACCAAATCCGCTCCGAAGTACAAGACATCACTTTGTATCTCGAAAAAGATTTCCCAGAAGACCGCTTGGCTCTTAAAACCGTCACCTGGCAATCGCACAAACTTGTTGAAGCTATCGAGGTCATCATCAACAAACTCCACGAAGAAACCTTCACCTATCAAACTGAGATCTTCAGAGAGGTCGTCTCCCTTTTGAAGGAAGTACGTGACTCCCTCAAGCAATTCACCGTCTACAACGAAATCACCAACATCCACGAAATTAAGAAGAACTTCATCGTCTCCATCAACGTCGTTCTTGAGCGTTTCGAAAAATTGGTAAACATCACCTACAAACTCTACCCTGAATTCCAATACACTTTAAAGTACCTTTTCGTCGACTTCGTCAACACCCTTCACGGAATCCGTTCTCACTTTATCCACATCAACGAAGGCTTAGAAGTTGTCCAAACCCCACGTGTTTTGATCAAGCAAATCCACGACTATACCAACGAACTTACCCAACTTCTTCAAGAATTCGTCCACCCAACCCAAATTAAGGTCGCCCTCCGCGAATACCTCATCGTCGTCAACGAAATCGTCCGCAAGTTGCAAGAAGAGGTAAGTGCGCCAAATTATAGTTCGAACACCTTTGGACCGGTTCTCTTTTAGACCGTCTTGGGACACAAAGAACTCGACCTTGTCTTACATCAGCTCACCATCAAACTTCGTGAAATCGTATACCCCATCATGGAAATCATGACCGAAAACACCGTTGATGTCACAGTCTTCAGAACCCAAATCATCAGCAACTTGCGCGAAGTTGTTGCCATCTTCGAGCAGTTGGTACAGCTCTGCGAAGACAAAGTCTTGCGTAAGTAACCTCGGGATGGGTTAATGGTAACAGTAGGTAATTCTTTTGTTTTTTTTTCAGCCGTAGAAATCAGAACTCTTCTCGTCAGAGTCATCTACCACTACTTCTACGCCGTCAAGCACGTTATCCAAGAAACCAGATTCGGTAACAAGATCGGTTTCTACACTCCCAAGTACTACTCCACCGAATTCTATGGCAAGCACGGATACGGACTCTACGAAAAGGAATTCCACAACCGCTTCTACACCCCATACCAATACGAAACCAAATACTACAACATTCCCTTCGAATACAAGAACATTGAAAACAACTACTACAACCCATACAGCTACGAAACTCTTTTCCCCGTTCACCAGAACCAAATCGAGTCTTTCTATTGCAAAAACCTCCAGTGGAACAAATACGAATCCCCCAAGGATTTAGTCTTAACCGTCCAAATGCTTGTCAAACGCATCTTCAACCGCTTCGAACACAACACCTGGGAAGTTACCGATGTCAACACCGTTCTCCTCCACAACATCCGTGAGTTCATCACCGTCCTCGACAACATCTCAGAGAAATTCGAAACCAAAGTAAGTATAACTCGCTGGATTCGCTGACATTGACTAACCAAAATTGTTTGCAGATGACCTTCGAACGTTCCCTTCACACCGAAAAGTACGTAGAGGAATTCATCTACAGCATCAAGGAAATCAAGAGAGAACTCAAGCAAACCATCAACACCGAAGTTTTCACCAACTTGCCTGAACTCAAGATCCGCTTCCTCCGTTACATTGAAGTTGTTGCTGCCGAATTTTGCAGATTGATCGAGAACCAACAAGTATACGGTCTCGAAAGTTTCGTGGTCAAGGACATCTTTAACAAATTCATCTCCTTCTTGAACAAGGTCAGCTACGAACGCAGCTACGTCTCCGAGCACTACCCAATCAAAGGATTCAACGGTTTCTCCTCCAAGTATTACAAGGACAACACCATCGTCCCAACCAATTACAACAGCTACTCCCACGGGCTCCCAACTGTTTACAACCAATTGTACTAAAATGTGGTTTGCTGTGATTACTTGTGATCTCAGTATTTAAATAAATCTGACCTTTTTTTGTATATTCTTTTTTGTGTGTATTTCTACCTTCTAAAAATGTGTTTAGAATTATAAAAATTAGGGCGATTTATCTGAAAGAGAAGTGGGAGAAAATTGTTAATTATACGTATTAGTTTGTCGCTTAATAAGCGATACTTAATATCGAATAGGATGGTGCGTAGCGCACATTGCAAATGTAAGGCCACCGCCTTTCGATCGGAATGACAACAAATTTGTAGTGGTTCTATCAGAAACTGTTGGGCGCAGTCCCTATGCCCTAAAATAAATAATAGTAATGTTTTTACCGTGACCAAATACACAGAATTCTTTTGTGCAACAAAGGGATTAACTCAACTATGGGCACATTGATACACAAGAAATGCTTTGACCCGATTGGTAATAAAAAAGGAACAGAATGAATATTTAACTTATAAAGGAAGCGCTCGAGAGGTGAGTCAATAAAATTCATTGTAGAGCAACTTACTGAGTAGAAATATGCAATTTAGAGTAAATGGAAGGAAACGTCAAGTAAAAACAGGCATACGTATTGGACCAAAAAGATATGCAACATAATTTTCAATAATAATACTTTTATCAACTACAATAATTATAAAATAAACAAAAAGGTAAAGTAATGTCTATTTGTTTTGGTCCAATATATATGCGTCCGTAATGAACTCCAATTCTCACAGAACTTCAAGGTACCTACTACCTTTCATTTACTATCTTTTAATTGAGTTCAATATATATTAATTTATCATACATAAACTTGTGTGTGGTCTAATATACAAAAATGTAACAGATGAGGCGCTGGTTAGAGATAGACTTAAGTTAGGATTGACATTTGTGTATGTGCTTAATTATTCTTAATGGAAATTCAATTGTAAACGGAATAATGTTTTCCACTTACGCAAACAGCTAGTAAATCATATTTAAATTTAGATGAAACGAGTAATTATCTGATTTTACTTGTCTGTTGTAAAACGTTTACTGCGGTGGCCTCAAAGACCAAAAATGATGCCTTTAATTAAGTTCTGCAAGAAACAGACCAACCATCTTACTGCAGCTGTGAGTGGGTCCAAAATTGCGCCTCCAACTTTGGTTCTGTAAACTACATGGCCATTTCTGAGTTTCCGCGGCCAATCGATGTCGAGTACTGCCATTTACGCGTTTGCTCGTAGTAGACCGAAAAGTTAAGGATCTCAGTCAACAAAAAACAAGTGGGTATAGGTGTACCTAAATAAGGAACCATTGTCTACGTCTACTAGAAATCTAATCCGGTCTCAGGCACCAAGATGTTTTTCTGTCACGGTAGCTTACAACACGTAACGTTGGGTTGTATTGTTTATCAAGGTCCTTCTGCTTATATATAAGTCCGTAGTGTGTAACTTATGCTTAGGTTAAGCCTTAACCTAAGCATAAGTTACCTTAACCGTTAAGGCATGGAAAGCAGTTGGTAGCAGTACACACGGCTCGTTGAGTACGTTTATTCAGGAACACCTGAGCCCCGATTCTGTGGTGGGAAAAGAGTTAATTTGCAAATAACTTCGGATGGAAGACCATGAGTTTGTCGGATATTATCGAGTTTAGTAGCGGTTTGACCACAGTTTGTTCAGATTATTTTATTCAAATGATGAGCTAAGAAGAACTGGTTCTTACTAATGCATAACCTTGAGTGTAAGTCCAAAATGTTAATTAAGGAATAAATCTAAATAGCTAGTAGTATGCTTTTAATTTGTCTCGTCTTTATGCTACTTCAAATAATCTGGAAAATTGTAGACACAAACTAAAATCTATGGTCCCAGCACTACCATCTAGCTAGGACTCTAGGAGGTCAGAGTGTGGGAGTAGGTGAGTGGCATAATAATCTGTGTATTTAACCCTGCCCCACCGCAGTGCCTAATTGTGTCTGCCACTCAAACTTAATTTTCATTTCAGATCTTTTAGATCCCGCACTCTATTTCTATACTGCTGGTTCACGTGCTTTCTCTTTCGAATTGAGTTTAATACGATCCCCATTTTTATTTTTTACGGGTTCTTATGAACCAATATTTTTCAATGCTTCGATGCCAATCTTCGATTTTAATTAGTTTCTCGACTAGCAAACAAACTCTACCGCGTCTCGATTCCTCATAATCTCTTAATAATTCATCTAAATCCATACCTACACGTACACCTCGGCAGAATAGCAACGCGTTTCTTGTGAATCTGATTACCTCGCGCCAAACTTGAGCCTGATAATTTTATTGCGCCATTAAAATCAAAGATAAATTATATGATCTTACCCAAATATCCCTATTGGAAAGTCATTGGCTAAAAAGAAATTTTAAAAGTTAGTTATCTAATAGAACAACTGCCTCACAATTAGCTACCCAAACGAAATTCCAACCGCTACAAAGAATCAATCTCCTACCCCTCTACAGTTACATGCCTTAGATTTTTTTTCAACTTTGAAATTTGATATAAAAATAAACCTTAACTGGATATACGAGTGGATATATTTTGAATTTTTCTAGAAAATCTTAGCACATGTACCCATTCCCAAAAAAATGGCCTCTTGTAATATAAGCACGCATATTACTGTCAGAATTTCTGAAATAAGTCACATAGGTACCTATTCCCTACATTGCATATACCTACACTATACCTACAGTGTGCTTATAGTTTTAAAAATTCGAAAGCTAAAGCAAATACAACATCCAGAAATTGGCGAATCCAAAATGGAATGTTGATTCGATCACAAGGATGAAGGTATTAATAGCAATAATATATACTACATTAAAATCGCAATTTTTTTGCATTTGGCCTATTGCAAAACATCTGGGCTTTTCGGTCATATCCCACGAAGTTGGATTGGATTAAGTAAAAAAAAAGATCGGTTACGCAAAATTGATAAATGTATTACAAAGTTAATAATAATTATTTTGATAGCAGATAATTGTTTCAATGCATTAATTATGAATGAAATTCTATGCAATCCGCAAAAATTTTTGCAACAAACCGCGCTTATTTATTCACTCAAATTGCATACTCGCAAATAATCAACTATATTCGACGGTCCTCGCCATAACCAAATCAATTCCTGTAGAAGAAGTAGCAAAAAATATTATTCGTCGCTTATCTAATTGTTATGCGAGAAAGGTGATGTGATAAGAAGGTGAATGAAACCAATAGGTCAAATGATGGGCATTTTTGTAGTATAAATAGGCACCGAATTTTGGATGTCGGCACTTCACTTGTTGAGGCAAGCAAGCATAAGTGAACATGGCAAAGTTAGCGATCTTCTTCTTGGTGGCTGTGGCTTTTCAAGTAAGTAAAACTATTCATTTCGGTAAGTTTGATAATCATTGGATTTTGCTCTTCTTAGGCCAGTTTCGCCGTACCAACCTTCTACGAAGATAATACTCTTCTTAAGTACGTAAGCGAAATCCGCAACGAAGTACAAGACATCACTTTGTACCTCGAAAAAGACTTCCCCGAAGATCGCTTGGCTCTTAAAACCGTCACTTGGCAATGTCACAAACTTGTTGAAGCTATCCAAGTAATCATCAACAAGCTCCACGAAGAAACCTTCACCTACCAAAGTGAAGGAGTTGGCATCTTCAGAGAAGTCGTCTCCCTTTTGAAGGAAGTGCGTGACTCGCTCAAACAAATCACCCTCTACAATGAAATCACCAACATCCACGAAGTTAAGAAGAACTTCATCGTCTCCATCAACCTGGTTCTTGAGCGTTTCGAAAAATTGGTGCAACTCACCTACAAACTCTACCCTGAATTCCAATACACTTTGAAATACCTTTTCGTCGACTTCTTGACTACCATCCGCGGAATCCGTTCCCACTTTATCCACATCAACGAAGGTTTGGAAGTTGTCAAAGCTCCACGCGTGTTGATCAAGGAAATCCACGAATACACCAACGAAGTTACCCAGCTTCTCCAGGAAGTTGTCCACCCAACCCAAATTAAGGTAGCCCTCCGCGAATACCTCATCGCCGTCAACGAAATCGTCCGCAAGTTGCAAGAAGAGGTAAGTCCGAAAAATTATAATTCGAACACTTTTAAACGGATTCTCTTTTAGACCGTCATCGGACACAAAGAACTCGATCTTGTCTTACATCAACTCACCAACAAACTTCGTGAAATCGTTTATCCCGTCATGGAAATCATGGCCGAAAACACCGTTGATGTGAAAGTCTTCAGAACCCAAATCATCAGCAACTTGCGCGAAGTTGTTGCCATCTTCGAGCAGTTGGTACAACTCTGCGAAGATAAAGTCTTGCGTAAGTAACCTCAGGATGGGTTAATGGTAACAGTGTAGGTGATTCTTTGTCTTTTTGCAGCCGTAGAAATCAAAACTCTTCTTGTCAGAGTCATCTACCAATACTTCTACGCCGTCAAGCACGTTATCCAAGAAACCAGATTCGGTAACAAGATCGGTTTCTACACTCCCAAGTACTACTCCACCGAATACTATGGCAAGCACGGATACGGACTCTACGAAAAGGAATTCCACAACCGCTTCTACACCCCATACAAATACGAATCCAACTACGAAATTCCCTTCGAATACAAAAACATCGAAAAGAACTACTACAACCCGTACAGATACGAAACTCTTTTCCCAATCCGTAAATTCGAAGCAGAATCTATGTATGGTAAGTCTCTGGAATGGAACAAGTACGAATCCAATGTTGCCGTTCCATCTTTCAACGAAGGCAATACTCTCTTCAAATACTTGAACCAAATCCGCTCCGAAGTACAAGACATCACTTTGTATCTCGAAAAAGATTTCCCAGAAGACCGCTTGGCTCTTAAAACCGTCACCTGGCAATCGCACAAACTTGTTGAAGCTATCGAGGTCATCATCAACAAACTCCACGAAGAAACCTTCACCTATCAAACTGAGATCTTCAGAGAGGTCGTCTCCCTTTTGAAGGAAGTACGTGACTCCCTCAAGCAATTCACCGTCTACAACGAAATCACCAACATCCACGAAATTAAGAAGAACTTCATCGTCTCCATCAACGTCGTTCTTGAGCGTTTCGAAAAATTGGTAAACATCACCTACAAACTCTACCCTGAATTCCAATACACTTTAAAGTACCTTTTCGTCGACTTCGTCAACACCCTTCACGGAATCCGTTCTCACTTTATCCACATCAACGAAGGCTTAGAAGTTGTCCAAACCCCACGTGTTTTGATCAAGCAAATCCACGACTATACCAACGAACTTACCCAACTTCTTCAAGAATTCGTCCACCCAACCCAAATTAAGGTCGCCCTCCGCGAATACCTCATCGTCGTCAACGAAATCGTCCGCAAGTTGCAAGAAGAGGTGAGTGGGCCAAATTATAGTTCGAACACTTTTAAACGGATTCTCTTTTAGACCGTCTTGGGACACAAAGAACTCGACCTTGTCTTACATCAGCTCACCAACAAACTTCGTGAAATTGTGTACCCCATCATGGAAATCATGACCGAAAACACCGTTGACGTGAAAGTCTTCAGAACCAAGATCATCACCAACTTGCGCGAAGTTGTTGCCATCTTCGAGCAATTGGTACAGCTCTGCGAAGACAAAGTCTTGCGTAAGTGACCTCAGGATGGGTTAATGGTAAAAGTTGGTGATTTTTCGTTGTTTTTTTCAGCCGTTGAAATCAAAACTCTTCTCGTCAGAGTGATCTACCACTACTTCTACGCCGTCAAGCACGTTATCCAAGAAACCAGATTCGGGAACAAGATCGGTTTCTACACTCCCAAATACTACACCACCGAATTCTATGGCAAACACGGATACGGACTCTACGAAAAGGAATTCCACAACCGCTTCTACACCCCATACCAATACGAAACCAAATACTACAACATTCCCTTCGAATACAAGAACATTGAAAACAACTACTACAACCCATACAGTTACGAAACTCTTTTCCCCGTTCACCAGAACCAAATCGAGTCTTTCTATGGCAAAAACCTCCAGTGGAACAAATATGAATCCCCCAAGGATTTAGTCTTAACCGTCCAAATGCTTGTCAAACGCATCTTCAACCGTTTCGAACAGAACACCTGGGAAGTTACCGATGTCAACACCGTTCTCCTCCACAACATCCGTGAGTTCATCAACGTCCTCGACAACATCTCAGAGAAATTCGAAAACAAAGTAAGTGTAACTCGCTGGATTCGCTGACGTTGACTAACCAAAATTGTTTGCAGATGACCTTCGAACGTTCCCTTCACACCGAAAAGTACGTAGAAGAATTCATCTACAGAATCAAACAAATCAAAAGAGAACTCCAACAAACCATCAGCAACGAAGTTTTCACCAACTTGCCTGAACTCAAGATCCGCTTCCTCCGTTACATTGAAGTTGTTCTGCCGAATTTTGCAAATTGATCGAGAACCAACAAGTATACGGCCTTGAAAGTTTCTTGATCAAGGATGTCTTCAACAGATTCATCTCCTTCTTGAACAAGGTCAGCTACGAACGCAGCTACGTCTCCGAGCACTACCCAATCAAGGGATTCAACGGTTTCTCCTCTAAGTATTATAAGGACAACACCATCGTCCCATCCAATTACAACAGCTACTCCCACGGGCTCCCAACTGTTTACAACCAATTGTACTAAAATGTGGTTTGCTGTGATTACTTGTGATCTCAGTATTTAAATAAATCTGACCTTTTTTTGTATATTCTTTTTTGTGTGTATTTCTACCTTCTAAAAATGTGTTTAGAATTATAAAAATTAGGGCGATTTATCTGAAAGCAAAGTGGGAAAAGATGTATCTAAACTTTTCGTACTTAGTGACATTTGGTATGCTTGAAATTTCAAACACCTCGTTCACCCGCAATTCGCATTTTGGTGGATTTCGCTAAAAACCCTCTACAAATTGAATACTAATTCAATTTTTGAGGCCACGTCTCATACACACACGAGAAAGACAGACCACGATTCGAGCTTTAAGAAACTATTGGGCCCTTGAGCGGCTACCCCTCGAAACGCGCCTTGCAAAAGGTGGTTAAGTTCGCTCCTAGGAAGAAAAACAAAATTCCGCCACGCAAGATTTGTTCGTTTACAAGATCTATCCGACGCAACGATACCAATTTGAAAACAAGATATGTACATGTTCACTTCTCGTCTTTCTACAAGCGATCTTCTATTGTCCCCAGAGACTATAACAAGTCCATGATTGACCCTCATTTGTTGCGAGCCAGCCAGCCGGCCAAAGTGAGATTAAAAGCTAACTTTTTACAAATAAACTCGCAAAAATGCGTTAAAAATTCTTAATAGTTTGTATGACAACATTTGTTAACCAACATGACATCCCAATAACTTTATCATTTTGAAGAGACGCCCTACTGGGCATACTACACTAAAAATAAGATAAACTACATAACATTTGGTTAGATCGATACAAACTACGTCATTTAAAATCAAAATTTTCCGTCCTCTGTCTGTCTGTGGAGACCTCGGCCCCTGGGCCACCTAGAGACTTCGGATTTTCGCTAATTGATAGCTGCTATGGCCTAGATTTGCCCGTTACGCATCATTTACAGTTGTGTTACGCGGCAACACCCATGAGTGGGTTTTGAAAACATTTATTTCTTTTGAACTCTAATAATTGGTACATCAAAATAACTCCGGCGGTTTCTTAATAATATATAATAATGGTTTTAGGCCGTGACCAAATACACAGAATTCTTTTGTGCAACAACAGCATTAACATAAAAAAAGACAACTGCGTGCGTGGCTCATTAATAAACAAAAAATGCATGGGGCCGATCCGAACTAAAGAAGGAAATGAATTTTTAACTTGTAAAGAGAGCGATCGGGAGGCCAGTGAATAAGGTTCATTGTAGAACAACTTACTGAGTAGAAATATGCAACTTAGACTGAATGAAATCGTCGAGTAAAGACAGACATACGTATCGAGCCCAAAAAGATATGCAACACAATTTTATGAATTAGAATTTATTATACATTTAAGGAATACGATTACGCTTATTTGATACTATGTGGTTTTGCCAATTTATCAATGTGTAATACTTTTATTAACTACATAAATTATAAAATAAACAAAAAGATAAAGTAATGTCTATTTGTTTTGTTCAAAGTACTACCTTACATTTACTACATATCTATTAACTGAGTTCAATATATATTAATTTGCACATCATACCTATATAAACTTGTGTGTGGTCTGATGTGGAATAAATTTTACGATTCCACAAGCAGCTAGTAAATTATATTTGAATTTAGATGAAACGAGTAATTATCTTATTTTGTTTATCTCTTTGGTATTTTAATTATATTTAAATTCATCATTTCATGAACATAAATTGGAATATTTCAGAGAGGTTTGTATTGGTTTAGGGTTATTGTAAAACGTTTACTGCGGCAGTTAAATTCCGCAAGAAATGGGCCAACCATATTACTACATCTGTCAGTGGGGCCAAAATTCTGCCGCTATCTTTGGTACTGTAAACCCGTTTCTATTTTTTTTACTATTTCTCCGCGTTTCCTGTGAATCTGAGCTTACCTCGCGCCAACCTTGAGCATGATAATTTTATTGCGCCATTAAAATCAAATAAAAATTCTATGACAGATCCTGCATGCGTCTTACTCAAATGACTCTTTTTGGAAAGTTATTGATTTAAAACAAATTTTAGAATAAAAAATGTTAAAACTCTATCTAGCTATCTAATAGAACAACTATGCCTCATAATTAACTACCCTAAGAAAATTCAATTCCAACCGCTATCAAAAATCAACCCCCTACCTCTCTCAGTTACATGCTTCAGATTTTGTTAATTTTTTTGGATATATTTTGAATTTTCCTAATTTTAGCACGCATATACCTATTCCCAAAAAAATGAGGATGAACGTATTAATAGCAATAATATACTTATAGGACATTAAAATCGCAATTTTTTGCATTTAGCGTATTGCAAAACATCTTTTCGGCCATATCCCACAAGTTGGATTGGATTAATTAAAAAAAAGATCGGTTACGCAAAATTGATAAATGTAATACAAAGTTAATAATAATTATTTTGATAGCAGATAAGTATTTCAATGCATTAACTATGAATGAAACTATGCCATCCGCAAAAATTTTTGCAACAAAGCGCGTTTCTTTATTCACTCAAATTGCGGACTCGCAAATAATCAATATTCAAGTGTCCTCACGATAATCCAATCAATTCCTGCAGAAGAAGTAGCAAAAAATATTATTCGTCGCTTATCTAATTGTTATGCGAGAAAGGTGATGTGATAAGAAGGTGAATGAAACCAATAGGTCAAATGATGGGCATTTTTGTAGTATAAATAGGCACCGAATTTTGGATGTCGGCACTTCACTTGTTGAGGCAAGCAAGCATAAGTGAACATGGCAAAGTTAGCGATCTTCTTCTTGGTGGCTGTGGCTTTTCAAGTAAGTAAAACTATTCATTTCGGTAAGTTTGATAATCATTGGATTTTGCTCTTCTTAGGCCAGTTTCGCCGTACCAACCTTCTACGAAGATAATACTCTTCTTAAGTACGTAAGCGAAATCCGCAACGAAGTACAAGACATCACTTTGTACCTCGAAAAAGACTTCCCCGAAGATCGCTTGGCTCTTAAAACCGTCACTTGGCAATGTCACAAACTTGTTGAAGCTATCCAAGTAATCATCAACAAGCTCCACGAAGAAACCTTCACCTACCAAAGTGAAGGAGTTGGCATCTTCAGAGAAGTCGTCTCCCTTTTGAAGGAAGTGCGTGACTCGCTCAAACAAATCACCCTCTACAATGAAATCACCAACATCCACGAAGTTAAGAAGAACTTCATCGTCTCCATCAACCTGGTTCTTGAGCGTTTCGAAAAATTGGTGCAACTCACCTACAAACTCTACCCTGAATTCCAATACACTTTGAAATACCTTTTCGTCGACTTCTTGACTACCATCCGCGGAATCCGTTCCCACTTTATCCACATCAACGAAGGTTTGGAAGTTGTCAAAGCTCCACGCGTGTTGATCAAGGAAATCCACGAATACACCAACGAAGTTACCCAGCTTCTCCAGGAAGTTGTCCACCCAACCCAAATTAAGGTAGCCCTCCGCGAATACCTCATCGCCGTCAACGAAATCGTCCGCAAGTTGCAAGAAGAGGTAAGTCCGAAAAATTATAATTCGAACACTTTTAAACGGATTCTCTTTTAGACCGTCATCGGACACAAAGAACTCGATCTTGTCTTACATCAACTCACCAACAAACTTCGTGAAATCGTTTATCCCGTCATGGAAATCATGGCCGAAAACACCGTTGATGTGAAAGTCTTCAGAACCCAAATCATCAGCAACTTGCGCGAAGTTGTTGCCATCTTCGAGCAGTTGGTACAACTCTGCGAAGATAAAGTCTTGCGTAAGTAACCTCAGGATGGGTTAATGGTAACAGTGTAGGTGATTCTTTGTCTTTTTGCAGCCGTAGAAATCAAAACTCTTCTTGTCAGAGTCATCTACCAATACTTCTACGCCGTCAAGCACGTTATCCAAGAAACCAGATTCGGTAACAAGATCGGTTTCTACACTCCCAAGTACTACAGTACCGAATATTATGGCAAGCACGGATACGGACTCTACGAAAAGGAATTCCACAACCGCTTCTACACCCCATACAAATACGAATCCAACTACGAAATTCCCTTCGAATACAAAAATATCGAAAAGAACTACTACAACCCGTACAGATATGAAACTCTTTTCCCAATCCGTAAATTCGAAGCAGAATCTATCTATGGTAAGGCTTTGGAATGGAACAAGTACGAATCCAATGTTGCCGTTCCATCTTTCAACGAAGGCAATACTCTCTTCAAGTACTTGAACCAAATCCGCTCCGAAGTACAAGACATCACTTTGTATCTCGAAAAAGATTTCCCAGAAGACCGCTTGGCTCTTAAAACCGTCACCTGGCAATCGCACAAACTTGTTGAAGCTATCGAGATCATCATCAACAAACTCCACGAAGAAACCATCACCTATCAAACTGAGATCTTCAGAGAAGTCGTCTCCCTTTTGAAGGAAGTACGTGACTCCCTCAAGCAATTCACCGTCTACAACGAAATCACCAACATCCACGAAATTAAGAAGAACTTCATCGTCTCCATCAACGTCGTTCTTGAGCGTTTCGAAAAATTGGTAAACATCACCTACAAACTCTACCCTGAATTCCAATACACTTTGAAGTACCTTTTCGTCGACTTCGTCAACACCCTTCACGGAATCCGCTCTCACTTTATTCACATCAACCAAGGCTTAGAAGTTGTCCAAACCCCACGTGTTTTGATCAAGCAAATCCACGACTACACCAACGAACTTACCCAACTTCTTCAAGAATTCGTCCACCCAACCCAAATTAAGGTCGCCCTCCGTGAATACCTCATCGTCGTCAACGAAATCGTCCGCAAATTGCAAGAAGAGGTGAGTGGGCCAAATTATAGTTCGAACACTTTTAAACGGATTCTCTTTTAGACCGTCTTGGGACACAAAGAACTCGACCTTGTCTTACATCAGCTCACCAACAAACTTCGTGAAATTGTGTACCCCATCATGGAAATCATGACCGAAAACACCGTTGACGTGAAAGTCTTCAGAACCAAGATCATCACCAACTTGCGCGAAGTTGTTGCCATCTTCGAGCAGTTGGTACAGCTCTGCGAAGACAAAGTCTTGCGTAAGTAACCTCAGGATGGGTTAATGGTATCAGTAGGTGATTTTTGGGTTTTTTTTTGCAGCCGTAGAAATCAGAACTCTTCTTGTCAGAGTCATCTACCACTACTTCTACGCCGTCAAGCACGTTATCGAAGAAACCAGATTCGGTAACAAGATCGGTTTCTACACTCCCAACTACTACTCCACCGAATACTATGGCAAGCACGGATACGGACTCTACGAAAAGGAATTCCACAACCGCTTCTACACCCCATACCAATACGAAACCAAATACTACAACATTCCCTTCGAATACAAGAACATTGAAAACAACTACTACAACCCATACAGTTACGAAACTCTTTTCCCCGTTCACCAGAACCAAATCGAGTCTTTCTATGGCAAAAACCTCCAGTGGAACAAATATGAATCCCCCAAGGATTTAGTCTTAACCGTCCAAATGCTTGTCACACGCATCTTCAACCGTTTCGAACACAATACCTGGGAAGTTACCGATGTCAACACCGTTCTCCTCCACAACATCCGTGAGTTCATCAACGTCCTCGACAACATCTCGGAGAAATTCGAAAACAAAGTAAGTGTAACTCGCCGGATTCCCTGACGTTGACTAACCAAAATTGTTTGCAGATGACCTTCGAACGTTCCCTTCACACCGAAAAGTACGTAGAAGAATTCATCTACAGAATCAAGGAAATCAAAAGAGAACTCCAACAAACCATCAGCAACGAAGTTTTCACCAACTTGCCTGAACTCAAGATCCGCTTCCTCCGTTACATTGAAGTTGTTGCTGCCGAATTTTGCAAATTGATCGAGAACCAAGAAGTATACGGCCTTGACAGTTTCTTGGTCAAGGATATCTTCAACAAATTCATCTCCTTCTTGAACAAGGTCAGCTACGGACGCAGCTACGTCTCAGAGCAGTACCCAATCAAGGAATTCAACGGTTTCTCCTCCAAGTATTACAAGGACAACACCATCGTCCCATACAATTACAACAGCTACTCCCACGTGCTTCCCTTCTTTAAGAATGGATTGTTCAACTCCAACACTCAAAGATTCGCCCCAACTTTTTACAACCGATTGTACTAAAATGTAGCTTGCTATGATTACGGATATGGTCTTAGTATTTAAATAAATTGAAACTTAATTATATTATTAATCCTAGCGAACTTTTTAGTCTCAAAAAGAAGGTTTCACTAACTGTCTGCTGTTCAGCGCTTCGAAATCTTTGTAACAAATTGATTGCTCTTTTCAAACAAAAATTGCATCGGTTTCCGCTTAAACAGGAAGTGGTACCGGAAGTTTGAATATGCGGGGCCCTTTTATAATTTGGTGTGATGGAAAGCTATCGCTTAATAAGTGCATTAATTGCAGAGAAGTCACTGATAGACTTATAGAGACCGAACCCGAAAAACTCGTTGCTGGTCAAATTGTGCCATTGTACCTATTCCAAAAAGTATACCAGCAAGTTCATACGTAGATATAGGACAAAAAAAGAAAAATAATTACGTGTCACTTGAAGCACCTGGAATTTCTGAGTGCCGTTTACGGGGACCACCCTATATAATAACGATTGGTTTGGGCTTCGTTACATAGAAAACCGTAATTTCGAGAACTTTCCGCGATGCCATGGAGACAGGGAGCTGCCGTAATTAATTAGTCCGTCTATGACCTTTCCTGTTGGAATTTTGGAATTATTTTTGTAACCACCGAAGAGTCTTGTCTTGGCGAAGATGAGGGACACTTAATCCGAAAACTTACAATTAATATAAAGTTAATTGATGTAACGAGTTCATGCGTTTCCATTCAGCCTTTTGAGTATGTATAATTAGCACACACTAATTATACAGTTGCAGTAATGGAGCACCTATCGAGAAGATTTTGGTGTCAAATTGTTCGCGCTTAATTAACGAATCGATTACCAGATGTTCGGGAATTTCAGCACGAACTGGAGCCGAGTAATTACTTAAAAATCAAATCGATTGGTCTACATTTCGTATTGAATACGCGATGAATTGGATTTTCCCTGTTCCACTTCTACCAAATTGGGTTTTCTTTAGACGGTAAACGCTCAATTTTGGAAGGATCTTTTTGCGTTCTACTTGCCCTCACCGGCTATGCGCGAGCTGCAGCTGAGTTCGTCGCAACTCAATACTTTTTCCATAAATTTACAAGAAAAATTTCAAAATCAACTGTTTTGACATTCATTCTCTTAACAAAACATCCACGGGTAAGTAGAAGTTGGTGATCAACATGATTTTGGTCCATTTGTCACCCTAACACGTCCCTATGTTTAGCGCATTTTTGAAAAAAATACGCTATTATATCCGTTGTGGCTGGCTGGCTGGCTGTCCGGCTGAGATCTCAGCAACAACAATAGCTAGAGACTTCAAATTTTCACTAAAAGCTTTCTGGCATACTGTAGATGTGCAGGTTCTAGTCTATTGTGAGTTAGAGATTACTCGTGAGATCGATAAGTTTAAACGTTCCTAATAAAATACCTACTGATATGTATTACCAAGCATTTACAACTTGTTTTCTTTTTCATTCCGTAAAAATCCAGTATGGCGCCTAAAAGAAATAAGAATGTAGTAGCCTGTACCTTCTATAACTAATAGGGCCCCTTCACGTGCATTCCCGGAACGACGCTCCGTAAGTTTTGGAGTGACGTCAATCCAAAACTGTGCGTGTAGTTCATCCTCGCGCCATGAATGATACGCGCCTGGCGTGGAGCGATGGAATCAAACATGTTTGAATTCCTGGCGTGGAGCGAGACCCTCCGCGCGCCAAATGCGAGCGTGTAGTTTCGTTTCGCGCCTTCCCTTCGCGCCGTTAGAAGAGGATGCGCTGTTAAACATTGGAGAGGAAAAAGGATAGACTACATTAGCAAAAGTCCTATAGGTTTGTTTGTGTGTGCTGTGCGGTGTGACATTAATTGTGGTAATCCTCTGGATTGGTATTATTACGAGTATTATTAATTTCTTGTAATAAAATCAAATCGCCAAATTTCTGTCTCTTCAAATACCATGGCTTGGACCTCTTCCTCCTCTTCTTGGGCTCTTCATTTACGTTATCCATCATATATTTGTGAAGAATTACAGCTGCAATTTGTCTTTTTTTTACCAAACTCATCTTGCTGTCGACAGTACCACACTGGAATGAATGAAATGGCGCGAACGTGTAGTTTATTCACTGCACAACGCGCCAGAAGTTGGCGCTCCACGCTTCGTTCCAAAACCGATGGCGCGTCGTTCCGGGAATGCACGTGAAGGGGCCCCATAACGTGTTATTATTATGATAACAGGTGCAGATTCTCTCACAAAAGTGACCATAGAAGGTACAAACGCGCGGGAATCGTCTATTTTCGACCGTTCAAGCTGGGGAAAACAAAAACGAAAATTGACACTTTCGCATTTTCCACCACAAACTTTTTCGACCACTCCTTTTTGGGGTTTAAGGGAAAATTAACGAAAATTTCCCGGCCAATCCTGTAACCCTTCTAACCCGCAAAGTTATTAGTTTAGTTTGACTTATTTTTTGGCCTACATTGCCAATTCACGAACAAATTTGATAAAAAATCCACCTGAAAAATTGATCGTAATCGGTCCACTCGTTAGTAACGGACAGATGGACGGACGGACAGACAGGCAGACAACGCAAAATTATGGACTCGCTAGGAGCTCGTGAATAATCGTCCCAACTTCTTTCACATGACACAAATGTGGACTGAACTTAAAAGCTTTAATGCGAAAGGAATCTGGGTATCAAAAAGCCGCTTCTAAAATAGAGCCATCTACACTCGAAGATATATATTTTGAAAAATACGTACCTTGTGCAGAATTAGATGCCGATTCTGAATCAAGAGGGCGCGATGGTCGCGGGGATTGCAAATAGCCAGAAAAAAATAATTTGTACAAAATTTCACACTTCCCAAAAGTTAGAAATTTTACCTTTACATCGCATGTACGAAGTTATTTATGAATATTTTTCAAGAATTTGTGCACCATTCGAAAGCTCATGGTATTTGTCGTCTCACAGAACAAAAAGGAAGTCAATGTTGTCTTTAACAACCACTCTATAAACTGTTAAAGCTGTATATGCGCGAAAAGTGTAATATAAATTTCAGTCGCGAGGTATTTTCGTTATTGTTGGAGATAGAGGTATACATATCGAGACAAAATATGTACAATGAAACAAGGTATTTTTTTCTGGCTATTTGCAATCCCCGCGACCATTGCGCACTCTTGATTCAGAATCGGCATCTAATTCTGCACAAGATACGTATTTTTCAAAATGTATATCTTTGAGTTCACATATCATGTTCGAATTTTGACTCCCAGATTCCCGACTAATTTGTAAAACTAGGTAGATAAAGATACGAGTATATATCATAAATTACAAATTAAAAATAATGGTACAAAGGGCTTTCCAAACGTTACGCCACTTTCCACTCGAGTTTCCACCACAATCTCTATTACGGTAAAAGTTGTATGAGAAGTTGAAAAGTCCAAGATATTTTCGAAAACAAATAGAAAATCCCCACGTTTCGTGTTAAGTCGTCAGCCTATATGAATAAAAATTAAAGAACCACAACCTTTATTGTATTTGGCTTATTCCAAAAACATGTTGGTGTTTTTCCGGCCAATATTTTGAGGGCAAAAAAATTGTTTGGAGACCATCGTCTAACAAAGTTGGATTGGAATAAATTAAACAAATAAAAATAAGTTATACAAAAATGATAAATGTAATACTAAGTTAATAATAATTAATTTGATGCTGATAAATTAGGTCAATGGCTCCGATTATGAAACTATCGAATTAAATACTCGCAAATAATCTACTAAATTCAGTTGTAATCAAATGTATTACTGCGGAAGACCTTGGCAAAAAAAGTTAATCATCCTTTATCTAATTGTTATGCAAGAAAGGTGATGTGATAAGGAGGTGAATGAAACTAATGGGTCAAATGCTGGGTATTTTTGTAGTATAAATAAGAATCGAATTTTAGATGTCGGCACTTCACTTGTTGAGGCAAGCATAAGTGAACATGGCAAAGTTAGCGATTTTCTTCTTGGTGGCTGTGGCTTTTCAAGTAAGTAAAACTATTCATTTCAGCAAGTTTGATAATCATTTGGCTTTGCTCTTCTTAGGCCAGTTTCGCCGTACCAACCTTCTACGAAGATAATACTCTTCTTAAGTACGTGAGCGAAATCCGCAACGAAGTACAAGACATCACTTTGTACCTCGAAAAAGACTTCCCCGAAGATCGCTTGGCTCTTAAAACCGTCACTTGGCAATGTCACAAACTTGTTGAAGCTATCCAAGTAATCATCAACAAGCTCCACGAAGAAACCTTCAGCTACCAAAGTGAAGGAGTTGGCATCTTCAGAGAAGTTGTCTCCCTTTTAAAGGAAGTGCGTGACTCGCTCAAACAAATCACCCTCTACAATGAAATCACCAATATCCACGAAGTTAAGAAGAACTTCATCGTCTCCATCAACCTGGTTCTTGAGCGTTTCGAGAAATTGGTGCAACTCACCTACAAACTCCACCCTGAATTCCAATACACTTTGAAATACCTTTTCGTCGACTTCTTGACTACCCTCCGCGGAATCCATTCCCACTTCATCCACATTAACGAAGGTTTGGAAGTTGTCAAAACTCCACGCGCTTTGATCAAGGAAATCCACGAATACACCAACGAACTTACCCAGCTTCTTCAGGAAGTTGTCCACCCAACCCAAATTAAGGTAGCCCTCCGCGAATACCTCATCGTCGTTAACGAAATCGTCCGCAAATTGCAACAAGAGGTAAGCGCGAAAAATTATTATTCGAATATCTGAACCAATTCCCTTTTAGACCGTTTTGGGACACAAAGAACACGATATTGTCTTGCATCAACTCACCAACAAACTTCGGGAAATCGTTTATCCCGTAATGGAAATCATGGCCGAAAACACCGTTGATGTGAAAGTCTTCAGAACCCAAATCATCAGCAACTTGCGCGAAGTTGTTGCCATTTTCGAACAGTTGGTACAGCTCTGCGAAGAGAAAGTTTTGCGTAAGTGACCTCTGAGTGGACTAATGGTAGCAGTTGGTAATTTTTTCTTTACAGCCGTAGAAATCAAAACTCTGCTCGTCAGAGTCATCTACCATTACTTCTACGCCGTCAAGCACGTTATCCAAGAAACCAGATTCGGTAACAAGATCGGTTTCTACACTCCCAAGTACTACAGCACCGAATATTATGGCAAGCACGGATACGGACTCTTCGAAAAGGAATTCCACAACCGCTTCTACACCCCAATCAAATACGAATCCAACTACGAAATTCCCGTCGAATACAAAAACATCGGAAAGAACTACTACAACCCATACAGATACGAAACTCTTTTCCCAATCCGTAAATTCGAAGCAGAATCTATCTATGGTAAGACTTTGGAATGGAACAAGTACGAATCCAATGTTGCCGTTCCATCTTTCAACGAAGGCAATACTCTCTTCAAGTACTTGAACCAAATCCGCTCCGAAGTACAAGACATCACTTTGTATCTCGAAAAAGATTTCCCAGAAGACCGCTTGGCTCTTAAAACAGTCACCTGGCAATCGCACAAACTTGTTGAAGCTATCGAGGTCATCATCAACAAACTCCACGAAGAAACCTTCACCTATCAAACTGAGATCTTCAGAGAGGTCGTCTCCCTTTTGAAGGAAGTACGTGACTCCCTCAAGCAATTCACCGTCTACAACGAAATCACCAACATCCACGAAATTAAGAAGAACTTCATCGTCTCCATCAACGTCGTTCTTGAGCGTTTCGAAAAATTGGTAAACATCACCTACAAACTCTACCCTGAATTCCAATACACTTTAAAGTACCTTTTCGTCGACTTCGTCAACACCCTTCACGGAATCCGTTCTCACTTTATCCACATCAACGAAGGCTTAGAAGTTGTCCAAACCCCACGTGTTTTGATCAAGCAAATCCACGACTATACCAACGAACTTACCCAACTTCTTCAAGAATTCGTCCACCCAACCCAAATTAAGGTCGCCCTCCGCGAATACCTCATCGTCGTCAACGAAATCGTCCGCAAGTTGCAAGAAGAGGTGAGTGGGCCAAATTATAGTTCGAACACTTTTAAACGGATTCTCTTTTAGACCGTCTTGGGACACAAAGAACTCGACCTTGTCTTACATCAGCTCACCAACAAACTTCGTGAAATTGTGTACCCCATCATGGAAATCATGACCGAAAACACCGTTGACGTGAAAGTCTTCAGAACCAAGATCATCACCAACTTGCGCGAAGTTGTTGCCATCTTCGAGCAGTTGGTACAGCTCTGCGAAGACAAAGTCTTGCGTAAGTAACCTCAGGATGGGTTAATGGTATCAGTAGGTGATTTTTGGGTTTTTTTTTGCAGCCGTAGAAATCAGAACTCTTCTTGTCAGAGTCATCTACCACTACTTCTACGCCGTCAAGCACGTTATCGAAGAAACCAGATTCGGTAACAAGATCGGTTTCTACACTCCCAACTACTACTCCACCGAATACTATGGCAAGCACGGATACGGACTCTACGAAAAGGAATTCCACAACCGCTTCTACACCCCATACCAATACGAAACCAAATACTACAACATTCCCTTCGAATACAAGAACATTGAAAACAACTACTACAACCCATACAGTTACGAAACTCTTTTCCCCGTTCACCAGAACCAAATCGAGTCTTTCTATGGCAAAAACCTCCAGTGGAACAAATATGAATCCCCCAAGGATTTAGTCTTAACCGTCCAAATGCTTGTCACACGCATCTTCAACCGTTTCGAACACAATACCTGGGAAGTTACCGATGTCAACACCGTTCTCCTCCACAACATCCGTGAGTTCATCAACGTCCTCGACAACATCTCGGAGAAATTCGAAAACAAAGTAAGTGTAACTCGCCGGATTTGTTGACGATGACTAACCAAAATTGTTTTCAGATGACCTTCGAACGTTCCCTTCACACCGAAAGGTACGTAGAAGAATTCATCTACAGAATCAAGGAAATCAAAAGAGAACTCAAACAAACCATCAGCACCGAAGATTTCACTAACGTGCCTGAACTCAAAATCCGCTTCCTCCGTTACATTGAAGTTGTTGCTGCCGAATTTTGCAAGTTGATCGAAAACCAGCAAGTATACGGCCTGGAAAGTTTCTTGGTCGAGGATATCTTAAACAAATTCATCTCCTTCTTGAACAAGGTCAGCTACGAACGCAACTACGTCTCCAAGCACTACCCAATCAAGGGATTCAACGGTTTCTCACCCAAGTATTACAAGGACAACACTATCGTGCCATACAGCAACAACGGCCAGTTCCACGTGCTTGCCAGGTTAAACTACAACACCGAGCGATTCGTGCCAACTCTTTACAACCGCTTGTACTAAAATGTGGTTTACTGTGATTACTGGTGTCTTCTCAGTATTTAAATACATATTTACTTTATTATACCTTTTTTGTTAGTCTACCCTCCTATAATTTACGCAACAGAACATATTCATTTGATCCCAATTTCCTCCTAAGCTCTTTTCGGACTAAACTTTCACCACACCTACACACATTTCAACACAGTATCTATCTAAATGTTTTGTCACATTAACTACTTGATTGTTAAATTCGATTGTATTTTTTCCCGCACGGCGAATGTCGGTGGCGGAAATGTTTGTGTAAGATTTTAAAAAAATAAGTCGTGGAACATCAAGGATCCTTTGTAAAAAAAGACCATTCATATCTTTCACCCATATGGTCGTGATATAAAGCTGAAAGAGTTAAAATGTAAGTCAGTCACCTTGTTGAAATGTCACTTTAAAATCGAGAAGGGATACTTATTGCCAGTTAAAAAATTCAAGAGCCGACAGCACGGAATAGAATAGATCTAGTCAGAGGTGCTTGAAATATTTTTCGAAGTGCCCACTTGTTGTTTGATCGAGTTTGTTTATGTTAGAGCTTAATCTAAATACACGTCTTACGTACATACGTAGGGAAGTCCATAGATTTTCTTATTTATTTTTATTTTTATCAAGCAATTGTTGAATTCCTTGTCATTTCTGGTCAAGTGTGTAACTTTTTCGTTATATCGAAAGATGGCAACGTAATGGAATGGAAACAATTCAGCGTGTAGGGCAGGGCGCAATATTCAAGATCTTTGGATATTCCTCCGTTAATAAAAAATCACACTAAATACAAAATTAGTACCTATCATCGCCGTGAATTAGGAATGTAAAAAATTGAAGGTTTTAATATTAACATCCAGTCAGTTATGACAAAATAACCAGAGTAGGTGGTTATTGGCAGTATCGTATAAAAGTAGAATCGTATAATTTCGCCCTCAACTTTCAATCCTATCTCTATATAACACTTCAAGCTTTTATGAACCTTATTATTATAATCGTGGGTCGCATTTAAATACTTTCGCACTTAATTAAATCCTAAAATATTCCTTTATAGTAAAAGAATGGGCAATACCATTTATATTTACACCTGACACTTTACACGCGGGCGTCAATAATTAAAAAATTGTGGCCGCTAATGAGAAGTGAAATGCGAATGATGACATCTTTTATTGCTAATCAGCGAACAGTGGAACAATGGTGATTATCATAAAATTGGCAAATTAAAGGAATTTTTTATTTGCCCAACTGCTTATATCTCCCCCTTATATTTTCCTAAGATTTTAGTCGCATTTAAATTCTGTATCATTTTACACTTCGTAATCTATTAGTGCTAGACATGTAGAGAGCGATCATGAGGGGTTAGTAGGTGAATTTAATAAGTAAACCAGTTAGGCAAATGGATAAAAGAGAAGTGGTGGACGTAGACACCCATGAGAATGCAAGGGATTCGCAGTAAGTTCGCCATTTTAGTTGTTACGTTTACTTGCATCTGCAGGAAGTTGTAGACTTATGGAAAAATTGGGATTTTAATGATGTCGTGTCACCTTTATTAAAGTACAAGTACCATGTTGTTTACAAATGATTTATAATAAATCGTCAACTAATTTTCTGAACTTCTGTAGGATTTGTATTTCATAATATTAAATTCAAAGAGGTTTTTCATCTTTTTTAACACCCTTGAAGGAAACGGCAATGAGTTGAATACAGAAATTGTGTTTATTCGAATCCATTGTGTAACCCGGATATGGTTTTCATGTCAGATTTTTCTTTTAGTGCCCAAGAATTATGTCAGGCGTTAATGAAAGTTCGTGTAATTAATTATTTGGAATTTTCGGAAGTTGATCGAAGCTACTAAGCCTTGCAAATTATTCATTTAATGTCAACATTGAGATTTTGAGACAAGAGCCGGGCGTCTACGAGGAAAATAATTACAATTCTAAATTTAAAGGTTGTTTTGTTTTGAGCTAGCTGAACATTTGTTTTGTGGATGGCTTAGTGACCGCATGCCATTGCACACAGCAATAGTTTGTGAGGTAAATTTATCATGAACCTTTCCATGATCATCAGCTGACGAAATTATGAACTTACTGAAAATTTTGTTTTGCGTCAGTGACAAATACCAAATGTAGTAGGTGCTTGAAGCATGTACTGAATGCTTTTATTACCATCAACAAGTGTTGATTTCAACTTCAAATGCTGAATAAACTGCTGCAAACGCTAAATCGGCAAAAAAGTGGAAAACATTGTCTAGTATCTTGTGTGAACAAACTGATCTACAAATTAACGATAGAAAAAGAACACGCAATTTTAGTTCCAATGACTCCAGGGAATGTGTGTTGCCTTTTTCCCGACGAAATTGGTAGTTAAATGAACGTTTCACTCTACCAAGATAACCAAAGCGAGAGCAAGGCAAGAACATAAATTTCGTTCCTGATGTGGATAGAGGAGACAAATTACCACCCTAACCAATAACAAGGAAAGACAAAAATGCGCAATAATGTGGTTCTGATACTTTAATTCAAAGTGCTTTGCCGTTTCTGAACGGATCTTATAGAATAAAATGCATTTATTCTTGAAAAATTGAAATACTTTTTCCTCGCGATTTTCTGTATACTGTATACTGTTTTAAAAAAGAGTCCAGGGTCATCATTTAACAATTAACAACCCCTACATATACAAGTAGGTACTGTTGTGTAAACTACATGGGGTGGCGTTTCTTTAGGTTGAAACCGAGGTTGAAACAATGGCCAAGATGAAAAGCGAGCCACCTTGTAGTGTAAAAATACGTGTTGGTGACGGAATTTCAGTGTGAATATCGGAAGTAGCAGTCAGGACAGCCTTTATGTAACATAATTCTCGGGAATTTTGTTGAATTTGTTGAATTATCATTTAAATATCAGTTTTTTTTTTGTAAATTTAGCAGATAATTGGTGAATTCATTTAATTTGAAATTTGATTTGTTGCATTTAGTTTGTATGATAAATTTCAAACGGGTAACTAAGGTAACATTTAATTGAAGTTTTTAAGTGAGTTTCTGGTTTTAACTGGTCAGGTGTTATTGGAGTATTGGAGTTAATTGGTTTTTCGACAAACAATGTCACGTGCGAGATAAGCGATGCGGGTGTTTTATTAGCTTTGGCGATGGAAATGGAGCGTAAGTGTCTGTGACGTGATTTTGATACCAGTAGTGCAATTTTACAAAAGGAAACGCATTCGTCCTCCGTTTTACCGTTTTCGTTTTTACGCATGGAATTTCGAGTTTAAAAAGTTTGTGTTATCAAGAATGAAGAAATAATTGGTATAATACAAGAGAAGTCTTTCCATCCGAGCAGTCACAATGCTAAGTGCTATTATCTTCGATCCCGTGTGTTTCGCCGAACATCTTATATTTCTTGTTTTGCCCAGTTTGTTGGATCATTCTCAACAGAAGGGTGAGTAATTTTTGAGATCTCTTAATTTGTTTTCAGATCGAGCGTTTGCAAACGGGGCGTGTTGTATTCAAAAGGCACTGTTAGCCTTAACTTTTTTCATACAGAATTCTTTTGTATTTCATTTTCATTTTATATTGTATCTTGTAATTTTTTTACTTAATTATGTGTCAATTTGAACCCCAATTTGAAATCCACGTAGAACTTTATTTTTCTGCCAGATTTTTCTAATTTCTTTTCATCCGAATGTTTTTCCGATTTTATTCAAAATTTGAGTAGTGATTTCGTTGGAATCGTTACGGAATGTGATTGAGGCTTTCGAGTCTTTCAAGTTTATAAGAGTTTTAATAAGTCAATGTTAGGATTTTCTTGTCGTGTCGAAACTTAACTGTGCCCAGCGGGAGATATTAAAAAGAAAAAACCCACTTTTTACGGAAATACACGTTTTAAAGCACCAAAAATCCAAATCAAACAAATTCTCGATTATGTCGATCGGTGTGTCGGTCTGTCTGTCTGTCGGTCTATACTCGCATTTTCGGCTAAACGGCTGAACCGATTGGAACCAAATTTGATAAACATATTCTTTAGACATATATGAGCAGTATCGCGCATTGCGGGTGGTATCTGTGCCGCGCACAGCAAATTTTTTTCATTACGCACGGGTGTAGGTAATGGGTACTATATCATGCTTCTGAATTATACGTTATGACCTCATTTTCAGAGAGGTCGTAAAGATTTTACGCTGATCCTTTTCCAGATAGAATTGCATCCAATCGTAATCCAATCCAATCCAATCATAAGTAGGTATCCATAATTATTAGCTTTCTTAAAAAGAACAAACGAAGACTGTAACCCGAAGAAATCCACCGTGGATGGGTAGATGAACTTTTAAGCAATAAACATGTCAAAATTTCACCAAATGTCAACGTTTTATCATCATTTTAAGCAAAGTTTAAAAAATAAAATTTTTTCCGTCTGTATGTATGTCGTGCGTACGTTGGTAATTTTTCGAGAAAACCGCTCGATGGATTTTCTTCAAATTTGGATATGTATATTAGGGGTACGGAAACGAAAAATGTCGAGCCGGGTTTTTGTAAAAAAATTTGAGCGCCACAACGGCATCCAACTTTTTCTTTTCAAATTGAAAGGATTATTCAAAAGAGTTTCTTTTTCTGTGTGCAACCTATAAAAATTATTTTAGGTTTTATATATAAAAAAATAGAGAAAATAAATGTTACCTAAAAAAAATTTAAATATTTTTTAAGCAAAACCGTTCTTTTGGCAGTGTACATTAGGCATAAAGGATGTAAAACTGTCAAAACCGTTTTTTTAAAATAAAGGTATTTGAGTTTTTAGCGCCGTGATGTTTTACAACTTTTTTTGTTCAAATAGCAATCCCATATTGGAAAT
>NW_022170663.1:33741896-33859325 GCF_008802855.1 Photinus pyralis
TTATAAAATGTGGAGTAGAACCAAACAACCATTATTGACATCAATTTCGTTTGGTCTAATTTCTAGGTTGTGATTTGGACAAAATAAGGATTCAAAATGGTTATGTTAAAATAGTATTTGGTCAGATAATTAACCACTGGCGCCAAAGTGTTGAAGGAAAATCTCAATGTGCATTTGGAATAAGTAGCTCAATTTAAACTGAACAGTGTCCAGACAGAAACATAAATAATGAAGGAAGGCAGCAACAAATTGATTTAAATGTAATCAGTAAACCTTAGGTATTATGTAATAGCAATAAAATGTTTCATTATATTCTCCTCAACTTTAACCATCACATGTCTGCACATCCTGTTTACATGTACTAAATTTACGAAAAATGTCAAAGAAATGCTCTGCACTATTATGTAATAGCAATAAAATGTTTCATTATATTCTCCTCAACTTTAACCATCACATGTCTGCACATCCTGTTTACATGTACTAAATTTACGAAAAATGTCAAAGAAATGCTCTGCACTCACTCAACGTCGGAGAGACAATCTATATTTTAGCATCACGTTTCAATTTATACACTTGAAATAAATAAGACCGATTTTCCACTGTAAGCAAGCAGGACAAATGGTAGACTTTCGATCTGAAACGCTGTAAACATTATACATCAACCATATAAATGCACACTTAGATACTAATATAAAAACAAATATTTAATTAGAGCACCATTTCATTTGAACACCCTGCAGTAGTTTTTCACAATTTTTCCCTATACACCATGAATTCTAAAATAAAAAACATTAGTAAATCACCGCTGGAAATATCAAAAAACTTTACCGTCTCATATGAGTTTTCAGATTTTTTTCTTCTCTAAACGTATTTGCGCACAATAGGCAACAAAAGGGTCGATAGCCTGAGTGTAATTTTAGATGAGTGTCCAATTCCTCTTTGGAGGCAAGTTTGTCATCACATTTTGTACATTTAAACTGATTATTGGTTGCATGCACTTTCTTCTGATGTTTAGTCAACGTCGCTTTGGTGACATAGCGTTTGTCACAAAGTTCGCAACTGTAATCTTTTACCACGTTACGTTTTTGAAGTTCGCCCGCATTGTCGACGATCGTTTCACCATTCGCAATTTCGCAATTGTTCACGTCTACTTGTATGAGGGAGGCTAATTCTTCGTTGATATTATCTTGCATTAGTATACCGTTCATCTGCAGTTGTTGCAGAAAAATTGGATCAATTTCCACTATCTGGCTCTGATTTGCTTCTTCAAAAGCTATGTGCAGAGATTCTTCCTTAGGACTTGCAGTCTGAAAATTTATTACTTAGTTTTAAAACGTTAGAAGACGATAAGTGACGTCTGTGATTGCAATTGACTCATGAATTTAATGTGAAAGACAAGTTCCTCAGGTAAAAACTTACCAACTTTACAAGTCATTGGAGCTTACAGGTGCGCGTATCTAAATATATTAGGAAACTCGTAGCTACACGACTTGGGATAGAATGATGCCTGTTAAAAAATATGAAAGGGAATGAATGGTATTGTAAAGAGCCTAAACGAGGGCCTAAGGGATACTTCCACAATACTTGTGTTGACTTTTAACCCAGATGAGGGTCGCGTAGCCAAATAGTAGTTGATCCAATCAACATAGTAAGTTTATCTCAAACTGGCATGCCATTAGCTGTGTAATTGGGATTGGAAAAGAGTTGTTAGAAATATGGCCGATCGCTAACAATACCGCAGAAACTTACCACGAAAAGTATTTACTTCTCTGTCTTCAGTGAAACATGAACAGATGAAAGGAACGATCTACTGAGCAATAGTAAACAGGATGTTTAGATTGGACCTTTCATTACCTAGTACTGAATGATCCCCAAAAAAGAATACAAACATCAGTTATTACTTTTTTCTTTGAAGAATCGCAAGATAAGTTTTCACTCTTCAGCTTTGTTTAATTCTGATGTCAATAAACGAAAATGTATGTTGCTCAAGTCGCCTAGAGACTCCGTCTTTGCCAACATATATATAGTATATATATATAATCATGAAACCTTTCTACCCTTAGGTGTAAAGGTATTATAGTACAGCTTCACATTTAACTTAAACAATTTCATTGTGATTACATTAAAAATGAAAAAAAAAGTAAATTCTCATAAAAAAAAAGTAGTATTTATGTGTGTACAAATTTCGCCCACTCTTTCTTATTCTTGGCCAGGGTTTTTGCTGCTCTCCATGTGGTATTTCTCGCCTCTAGTATCTTCCTTATGTTCTCGTCCCATGTTATCTTCGGTCTGCCCCTTTTTCTTTTGTGTTGGCTCCTGGATTCCCATACCTGCTTCACTTGTCTTACGTTGTCCATTCTTTGAAGGTGCCCCCACCACGCTAATTGTCTGTTTTCAATGAATTTTAGTATTGGTTGTACGTCCAGTTCGTTTCGTATGTGGTCATTACGTAGTCTGTCCATTCTTGTTACACCTTTTGTTCGTCTAAGATATTTCATCTCCACAGCCGTTAATTTACTTTTAAGTTTTTGTGTTAACACCCACGTTTCACACCCGTATGTCAAAATAGGTCTGTACACTGCCTTATACACATTTATTTTAGTTTGTTTTGAGACTTCTTTTTTACTTATGAAACTTTTGTTAATCGCGAAATAAAGTTTTAAGGAGTTGTTAATTCTTGCGTTGATTTCTGCATCTTCATTACCTGTTTCGTCTATCATTACCCCGAGATACTTAAATTGTTTAACATGTTCTATGGTTTCCTCGCGTAATGTGATTTTTGGATTCAGTTCTTCTGCTCCTATTGCCATGACCTTAGTTTTCGTGGTATTTATGCTCATGCCATTGCTTCTTAATTCCTCGTCCCACACCTTCAAATTGTTCTGCAAATCCTGTTCCGTGTTTGTAATAATAACTATATCATCCGCAAAAGCACATTCCGATACTAATACCCTATTCATCTGCCTATATCCTATAAAAGCCTTCTGTGTGTTAGCGTTGCAACTTTTAATAACATCATCCATAAAAATATTAAACAGTGTCGGACTTAGCCCTCCACCTTGTCGCAATCCTTGTGTTGTAGCAAAGAATCCTGATTTCATGTTTTTCCATATCACATAGTTAAGAGTGCTTTTATATAAACTTTTAATTACTCTAACCAACTTATTATCAACGTTTCTTTTCAGTAGACTCTCCCAAACTTTATCTCTGGGGATAGAGTCAAAAGCCTTCACTAAATCAATAAATGCAAAATATACTTTTCCTCCTAATTTCTTCTTTTCTATCATTTGTTTGATTGTGAATATGTGATCCTGCACTGATCTTCCTTTCCTGAATCCGCTTTGTGTATCTGTAAGGGTTTGTTCTGTGCTTACTGTCAGTTTCTTATTTAGTATTTGCTCATAAATTTTCATCACAGTACTTATTAGTGTTATTCCTCTGTAATTATTACAATCCTTGTTATCGCCTTTTTTATGGACGGGCACGATTACACCTATCTCCCAATCTTGAGGGACCCTTTCTTCCTCCCATGCTTTGGTATATATCGCTCTTAGCAACTCTTTTCCGGAAAAGCCCATGTTTTTTATCATTTCTCCGGTAATTTTGTCATGTCCGGGTGCTTTATTGTTTTTTATTTCCTTCAATGTTTCTTCGATGTCTTCCCCTGTTATCATTCCTGTAACATTTTCATTTGTGTTTCTTGTTCTTCTCCTAATACTTCTTTCGTGTGTTGTAGGACTTGTATTGTTTTCACCGTCAAGCAGTTTCTCGAAGTATTCTTGCCATCTCACCATTATTTGCTCCTCATTTTTAATTTTCTCGCCATACTTGTCTTTAATTTCCATAGGTATGTTAGTCTTTCCCTCCTTGAGGGTTTTCAGCACCTTGTAAAATAACTTTTGATGGTTTTTACTATCTCTCTGCAGCTTCTCTCCAAATTTGATCCAAGCAGTTTGTTTAGCTTTTATAATAGTATCCTTGACCAATCTTCTTTGTTCTTTGTAAAAATTATAGTTTTCGTCATTTCTGTTTGCTAGGTATTTTTTCCATGCTGTTTTTTTTCCTTCCACTTTCTCCCTAATATCGTTTGTCCACCATGATGTTTGTTTACGTTTGTTCGAATGCTTGCATATTCCGCATATCTCTCGAGCTGTCTCTATCGTTATGTTCTTGAATTTTATCCATAGCTGCTGTAATGACATGTTTCCTATGCTGCCAGCTGTTTCTGTCATTTTTCGATGTGTTGTCTCTTTATACTTCTTCGCAATGTCCATGTTAGAAAGTTTATACGTTTTTATTGTTTCAAATTCCATTTTCTTACAACTCAGCTCCTTTTCCTTGTGATTTTCCACGTTTTTTATTCTTGCTACCAATAGATAGTGATCACTGCCGATTTCAGAGCCTCGTCTTACCCTAACATCTAATATGTCGCTTTTAAGGTTTTCCGGTACCAGTATGTAGTCGATTATTGATTTTTCATCTCTGCCAGGTTCTACTCTGGTATATTTATGGATGTCTTTATGTTTATAAAATGTATTCGTTACTATAAGGTTATGCATTTGGCAAAAGTCCAATAAGCGTCTTCCATTTTCGCTCCTTGCTTGTTCTCCGTATCTACCAATAACTGATCCATATATCGCATCTTTCCACCCGACCCTCCCGTTAAAATCTCCTAGGACGTATATCTCCCCTGTACATCCTTCCATCACCTCATTTAGTTCATCCCAAAAAAGTTCTTTCGTGTCCGCTTTATCATTTTCATTTGGTCCATATGCGACGATGATAAATCTATGTTGTTTGTCTGCTTTTTCGAGTTCTATGAGAAGTATTCTTTCTGTTCTTGCTTCCCATCGATGAATTTTATCCGTTAGTTTGTTGTGTATTAAACATCCAACACCTGCCGCTGCTCTATCTTGTATTTTCACCCCGCTGTAGATAAGGACATGACCGTTCGGCAAATACTCACACCCTTGCTTCTTCTTTTTTGTTTCAGTTATCGCGAGTATATCTAGCTTGGCGTTTTCGAATTCTTCAGTTAGTTCAGTTTCTTTCCCATTAATGCTCCTGATGTTCCAAGTTGCAAGTTTCCAGAATAAATTTTTGGTTTTCCTTATGTCATTACCTTTTCCATTGCAATTTTTCGTTACCATGTGACTGTCGAGATATGTGTTGGTTAGTTTTTTGGTGTTGATGTGCGCGTTACTTTCCTTGATTGTTCCATATAGGAATCCCCTGTCGGTGATCTCTCGCTTACTGTACGTTTGGCAAAATTCATTCTTTCTCCACCTTCCGTTATGTGACTGCTACTTAGCTCTTCAATACCGTACATTTCTCCATTAATGATTAGTTTGTTATACTTCATTTGTGTTTTGTATCCTTTTTGCTTCGCTTCTTTCATGTGTGGAATTAACATCTTCCTTTCTTCCAAAATTTCTCTCGAGTAATCCTCATCGATCCATATGTTGCTACCTTTCAAGTTTTTAGAGCTATGTAGGATTTGTGTTTTCTTCATACCTGATGTTAATTTAATAATTATTGGTCTTTTATACTGGTTTTTAAATTTCCCTATTCTTCTGATTTCATCTATATCATTTTTTTCATCCATTTCAACCCCTATATCTTGCATTAACTTTGTTACTTTATCTCGCGTGTCTTCAGCTCTTTCGTTTATAATATCCTCAACTCCTTTGATTATGATGTTTTTCCTCCTTATTTCTCTTTCCAATGAGTCTATTTTTCTGTCTTGGTGTAGTATTTTTTCTTTCATTAATCGATTTTGTTCCTTCATTGCAGTGTTTTCATTTATTAGTCTTTCAAATTTATCATCCATTCCTGTTAATTTGTTTGCTATTTCGGCGAACATGTTTTCTATTTTTTCCATGTTACTTTCCTCCATGCTGTATTTTATTACCGTAAATGCGCTGTAATTTTTGTTTGGCGCGCTCGAATTTTGTTAACGTTTACGCGCTATAATTTTTATTTACCGCGTTCAAGGGCGCCCGCTATCTATTTGTTTATTTAGAATGTCAATTGAAATTATACTTACAGTAGATTATTAGCCGTTTTCCACTTTTTAAGCCCGATTTTACGTACACTGGTTCAAACTGTGAAGCTGTAAAATGTGTTAACACTAGTTATTTTTCAATAAAGTTTACTTATTATACGAATATCGAATTATTTGTCTGCACAACGCGGTGAGCCGTACATACGGTTTTCACTCCGCGAATCAATTCATAACAATGGCATCGAAATTAGCACCGACACCACTACCAACATACAACTTAGATGACGAAGCTGATTTGACCAAAACACAAGAAATATTAAATCTCGAAACTCCACCAGTGGCCCAAATTCATGACTATCTATCTGATTTAAATATGAGCGATATTAAAGAAAACATTATGACAGAAGATCTTGATCTAGATATTTGTTATAGCAGTTTTCTTAATAACAATAATATTGAAGAGTTGTCCGAAAAACCAAATAATCGAGAAGAACTTATTTGGCTCACTGATGAAAACCATAACAAAAATTTAAAAACACTGACTAAAAATACATGGTGTTTCGAAATTCGCGCACAAGGACTGTGGGATGGTGTTATACAACGAAAACTGAATAAAAAGTTCCTCTACCAGGTTTTGATCAGACCGGCACTTTTTTTTTCGACTTGTTTACTAGCAGACGGTGTACATTTTGAACAACTGTTGTAATATTTTGTTTTATTTTGAACCTTCTTTTGTTTTTAAAAATGTGTTATCATTAAGTTTAACCAGTGGCGTAGCGTAGGGGGGGGCGGAGATTTTTAAAACCGCGGTAGCTCGAAAAATAGCAGTCTGATGGAAAACTGGTTGAGGAACTTTTTGTTCAGTTTTTGTCGTATAACATCATTCCATAGTCCGTGTGCGCGAATTTCGAAACACTCTGTATGTCAACCTCGATGAACCAAAAAGGATTAGATTTGAAAGAAAAAGAAGAACGAAAAACAATAAAAGAGAACAAAAAACCCACATCAAATGTTAAAGAACAAAAAGCGCAAAAAAAGAATTCTGCAGTTTTTGAAAATGAAAAGAACATGGAAAGAAAAAACGTGTATTTCCGTCAAAAAAGTGGGGAGTCATTTTTTACCCCAATGCAATACCTCCCTTACTATCGTGCGGGTGGTAAAAAGGAATAAAATACTACAACTGATTAGATTTTTTCGAAACAGACAATCTTGTAAAATCCGTGATTTTGCAAGCTTTGCCGGACTCTTAGTTCCAGTATACCCAGCAACGAAGTACGGCTGGATATACACAAAACTCTTCAAAGCATTATACGCTTTGAGAGAGAATAACACATGAACTTTAATGCATCCATGCCCATTCTGAATTTTGATTGGTGGCAGAATAATGTCCAGATGGTCAATAATGGCTATCACTCACGAATCTTTCGCTTTCGAGATTTTCTCGGACGCATCGTCCACAAGTTGGGAGGCATGCTGTAGGAACAAAAGGGAGCGGGGATAGTGGTTGACAAACGAACAATTACACCATATTAATTTTATGGAACTCCAAGCTATCCTCCTAGGGTAATTTTGTTTCACTAAAGTTTAAAGAATTTTCCTGTCGTTGTCAGATGCGACAATACCACCGCCATCGCATGTGTGAGTCAAGTAGGCAGTGTGCAGCACGAACGTATGAACAAACTAGGGAGATCTGGCAATGGTGCAAAGAGGGAAATATTAGGATATTTGCTTCCTATATTAACACCAAGGACAATTGGGAAGCGGGTGTCGAGTCTCGCGCTTTTCGTCCAGACACAGAGTGGTCTTTAGTGGACTCTCTCATTCAGAAAATAAAGAGCAGACTGAAAAATACCATATATTGATTTATTCGCCTCCATAGCTAATCGCAAATGCGAAATGTGGGCAATCAGATCCAGTAGTTCAATCATCCTAAGAATATTTCAAACAGATGAAGCTGAGGGTGTCGTAGTAGTACCATACTGGTCTTGACAACCTTGGTTACCAGTCTATGTGAAACTGGCAATAGACAGAAATTGGTGGAATTTCCGCGTAGTCTGAGGAGACGACGTGTTCTGGGCATCAACCCAAGAAGTGATTTCAGCAAAACCTCAATACAACTGCGGTTGGGAAACTAGGCAAATTTATAATTACTTTGAAACACATCTGGCGGAGCTTATCACATTACCAACGGGGCCAAGGTTGCCAACCCTCTCCCTTACCAAAATATCAAACATCTTAACTGCGGAGGATGGAATGCAGATTGTAATTCCGGACAGAATCAAAAGCCTCTAGGCTACCAACCTTGTTTGATTCTATCCAGATTCAATGATCTTCCTCACCTATGCTTTTTTTCCTACTTACAAGTTACAGGATACTGAGAAAATCTGTTCTTAACCTACCAAAAAAGGAAAGCAAACTTCTACAACCGCCCTCTTATATCTATACAGGACAGGACATGCATTTTAAGCAAAAAAAACTCTCTATGAACGTATGTCCTAAACGTTTTAATTTTTGAGATACAGGGTGGTCAAGTTTAAAAAAATCAGTTTTTTAATAATAACAGAGATAATATTGCAGCAATCTGTATGAAATTTGAAAAAATAATTTTTATTTTAAGAGAAAGCAGTGGCGTAGTTTTTTTTCTCCAAAAAAATTTGCAAAATTCACTGGTAGAGAAAATAAAAACTTTTGCACATAAGAAAATGCACCTTGATGCATAGAAGACATGTACCAAATTTCATAAAGATCTCTACAATATTAGCTCTATTATTAAAAAACCGAATTTTTTTTAAAACTTGACCACCCTGTATCTAAAAAATTAAAACGTTTAAGACATACGTTCATAAAAATTTTTTTATATTAAAATGAGTTCATGAATCACCCCCTTAAATATTAGTATGTCTTTAAGGAACACTCTGTATATTATGTAGAGGAGATTTCTTGCAGTAAGTATATTCAATATATAACTCCGCCAACGAATATAAATTTTATTTGTCTTAGTCTTAGTCACCACTAATCAAGCTAGACCACATTTCTGGGTAGATTGGAAGAATACTAATAAAAAGGTTGTCTCTTACTCTACATCTGCTGGCAGTCCCATATTCTAAAGCAGGAATCAAATAAGATGACTGTTACAAACAATATAAATATAGAAGAAACCAACTAAGGAATGGAACACATTATGTGGGAGTGGTTTCAAGCAGTGATGCGGTTAAGCTACGGCAGACAAGCACAGAAAACTCTGTCGAATGTACGTTCACTAACATAAGTAATGATCGCCGAATAGGTAAATCCTGCAGCATATGAAACCAACATTTTAATATATTGTGCAACTTGGAAATGTGAACCAACCAACCAATGAAGTTGCAGTTGACCTATTAGGCGATCATTACTTTTGTCACTAACCGTACATGGGAATCTGTTACTCTCCAATATATCCAGTATCTACTCAATCTTATTATTATTGTAATAAAAACCTTCCGACAGAATATTTTACATTTTACAGTGTTACACATGGTGAGATAATGGAAATGAAATAAGCTCATTTTAGAGTAAATTTTCTAAAAAAAATTCTCCATCTCATCAACAATGTATGATCTCCCTGAATTAAGGTGAGTTTGTGGATTATATCAATTTCAAATAAAAGTTCTTTGTTAAAGGTTATTTAGTACATCAGGTCTGAAACAAAGCTACTACATAAAAAAATAGGCAGACTGTGAGAAAATGGACTCAAATCTGGCCGAGAATCTGGCTATAAGCTGCTAATTCCACTGACTTGTGCAATTGATATATGTTATACCGTTCAACCATGTTGATCATTACCTCTCCAAACCAATCAAAATCGCTACCATTTAATGTGCACACTAAATGAATTTTAGAATAAAATTGAACGTTCGCGGTAAAAAATGAAAGTTTCATAATCTAAAAATACCTTTAGGTGCACATGAGGAGTATCTTCCTTAGTACTTTTATTTTCCAAATTCTGCGCGTCCAAAGTTATCGCCTGCAACAATTTTATTTTCGAAGATTTGGACTGGCCATTCTTCTTGGAATCATTTGTTTTAAAGTGACCTCGTATATGAGACTTCCTATGAGCCGAAGTACGAAACTTCTCCGAACAAATATGACACGCAAACGGTTTCACACCTAAACATATGTAAAAATATCCCATTAATACGTTTCGGTTCTTTTACCTGTATGCACTAATGTATGTACTTTCAGACTGGACTTTGAGCTAAAGTTTGAACTACAAACGGCACAACTGAATTCCTTGTTGCCACCTGGCTGATGTGTGCGATCGTGCGACTCCAGCGTTGATTTGAGAGAGAACCTTTTCCCACACTTGTCACATTTATATGGACGTTCGCCAGTATGCGTCCGTATGTGCCGAGTCTACAAATAGAAAAATAGCAAAACACAATATAATAATCAATCTCACCATATCCGAGCGTTTTTTAAATTCTTTAGTGCAAAAGGGGCATACATTGCTTTTCGCCGTTATGTGAGACAATAAGTGACGAGTGTATATCATTTTATTTGAGAAATCCTTGTCACAAAATGTACATTTGTACTTTAGATTTTCACCCTCTTCAATACAAAAGAGGTCCTTTTCGCTGATCTTAGCCTACAAGTTTGTGCTAATCGATGAACAGGAATAGTCATACTTACCCGACGAGTGCTTTTCTTCGCTTCCACTTTTCTGTTAGGTCTCGTCCTACCCTTGCCTTTGAGGTCATCCTCTTTATCTTCACAAACATGATTTTGGAAATCGGCAATATCATTCAAACTCTTCTTGCACGAAGAACATGACAAGTCTAGCTGGTTTACTGAATCGACTGCATCAAAGGATCCCTCCAAGGTAGGTGCGTTAGGCAACAAGTTCGACATTGCAGGATTCCCAACCAAGGCGTCGTCACTTAGCTCAATAAGGTTCCTGTCGATCACATATTTCTGGTCGGTCGTTTGAACCTTTTTGCTGGAGTCGTTTATATTGGCAAACAAAGGTATCTGATTCATATCGATGTAGTCATCGGTCGACAAGACAATGTTCTGAAAAACGTTATTGACGCTGAACGTCGGCAGTAAGGTTTCCAAGTTTTGCGTGTCCAGCTGGGAGTCAGTAATTTGGTTTAGTGTAGGGTCCGTCGAAAACATCAAGTTCGGATCTTGAATTTCATTTATTCCGCTCAGCAATAACGGATCGTTGTTCTAAAAACATTCGTAAGAGTCGCAGTCGTTTTCAATGATAATCGCAGCTTTTCTTACCTTTAATTGTGACAAGCAGGCGCTATAAAGATTAGCACTAGTGAATGACTGTATGTCGTCGGAATTTACATATACGGTTTGGAAATTGACGTCGGATGTGCCTGTTAAACTCTCTTGGCTGAGATTTGTAACATTTTCGTCCATGTTTTCCAAAATGGTTGTAGAGCCAGTGTTCGTGAGTAATGAGACATTTCTGGGTTTGTTTGGAAATGGTACAGGTTGATCCAAAGTGGCTTGTAAGTTGGGTACTATCTGTAAAAGTAACAATCTGACGATAAAACCAAGAACAGTTCCCAATTAAGCATCATTACAAGTTATATTTCTGGGCAATCATCCCATATAGGTTGCAAATAGTACAAGATCCCACATATGGTCAACCTTCGCTCATCTGTTTACCAAGTGAATTACATTTTTTAGCAATCTTAATATGTAGGAAACAAATACATTGCAAATGGGTTGCTTAAAAAAATTAAATCTGCTTCTATCACACGGTATGTCTATTTAAAAGAACCATTTCTGGTATTTACGGATGTGGTGCCATCTTGAAATTGTTTTATTTCAATTTGCAATGGTCAAATATGACTGTAAACCAAATTTCAAGTTTCTATTTCAACTATTCAAACTTCTAACGTACGGTTTAAGTGAATCTCCCTATATACCAATAGTCCAGCCAGTAGGGATTTTTGTCCTACAACAGTTGATGTACTGTTTTAAAAGTTTGCTCAAGTCTGGGCCTTGAAACAAGAACTATGTTTTCGACCTTGGAGGAGGACAAAAAGGAAACAATCGATTTAAAAAAATCAAACGTTAAAATAAAGGGAACCGGGCTTTCAAAAGAAGATAAACTCAGCATTTGGAGAAGTATGGACTTACTTAATTCCTTCTGTAGTGAACCCATAAATAGCAACGGTAATGGCTTACTTAAATCGAATCTTGTACCGATTATCAGAATCAATTTGAAAGAAAAAGAAAATTTGAAACAAACAACTTTGCCGTGTCAAGAATTTGGTTTTGAATTAGCATTTTGAAACCGAGCGCGGTCGCCACGATATCGTCAAACCTTAGAGTTTCCTTCCGTTTTAATTAAAGCCTAGCACGTGACAAAAATACAGGTTTGGTATCCGTTAAAAAAGGTACGCTAGTCGAGGTTGTTGCGTTCAGAAAATAGGTTCCATTTCAGAATTTCTAACGGGCGAGTTTAAAATAAATAGCGAAAAAAAAAGAAGAGTTGATTTTCGCGACAGGTCACGTACTACGTGGGGTACGCTGAAATTGAATTCTTAGTGAAGTTACGAACGTGAGCCCGTACCAAATTGGGATACGCTTATTATTATTATTGGTTTATTTCATGTATTTACAAAAGGTTTCCGTTTAACTTCAGGAGTGACCAGGTTTTGATGTGTGAAAAAATTTATTCGCGGTCGATTTTTTTGCTGGATTGTGAGAGATAGCCTCGCGTATGTGTGAAGATTCGTGTGCGATTTCAAGAACCAGAACGTGCATTGAGTGAAATCTATCCGAATAGTAGTAGAAACTAAGCAGTTTAACTTCGGGTACATATTAAGTAGTGAAAACTCCTAAATTCGAGTATGTGGTGGAGAAACATTTAAACAAATTCGGATTTCTGACAAACAGAATTATCTGCAATTTTATGTGTGCGAATAGACGAATTACACGAAATTATGGGGGGACAAAAAACGTTTTAGTAGCCTGATTATGTAATAATTAGTGATTGCCGAAATTAGGATACACGTGCATAAGGTTTCAAAACTTTGAGTTCAAATAATTGTTGATTCATAATCATTGCATTGAACTGATTTAAATTTAATTGCATTAACTTTCTTGCGAAAACGCTTATTATAGCAGTAAGCATTATTCCACTTTCGGTGTGTCACTAGTAGGTTAATATTACTAACAGTAGATTTGTAATCAAGATCGAGTAAGCATGTACCATTAATTACTGTCTACGGAATTTATTCAATTCCTAATAAAATAAATATGAAGTTTTCGTGATCTTAATTAAACCAAACCCCTGCAAATATCACATGGCGATCCTGCCAGCCGAGTTGGAATTTCTGTAGATCCTGCCAGCCGAGTTGGAATTTCTGTAGAACCTGCCAGCCGAGTTGAAATTTCTGTATAAAATGCTGTAAGTGGAAAACACAAAAATTTTTTGAAGGAAGAAAATGGGAGGAACACAGTCTAAAGAAGAAGTTATCATAGCACAAGCGGGCAACAGCGGAGGACAAACTACGACACAATTTACCATAAAAGAAATTTTAGAAATGGTAGTAGGCGGATTAGTCATAATCGTTATACTAATTGGAATATACAGATTTTGTAAGAAGAGGTTGGAACAGAAGATTAGAGATGAGCTGTCAAGGAGTGTGGAGCGAGTGTAAAGAAGAAATGTGGCTAGTGTAGTGAGTGGTTGTGTAGGATTGTGTAATGTGCGAAACCCTTTTCAAACATCTATACGAAGAGCTGAGGGTAATTCACCGCAATTTATTAAAGGACTCTGTAAGTAGACGCAACGATCCCGGTACTACTGAACGTAAGTTTAACAAAGTTAATAAATTAGAGCGAGAATTTGAGGAAATTAGGGACAATTTTAATAAAAATCCATCTAGTGAGGATATAAGGAAACAAGTAAAACAGTATGTTGAAGCTATTTTAAAATATTTTGAATTAATTAACCAAATATTAGATGATAGAATAAAAGAATGTAAGTTAGATAGGCAAGCTTTAGAGTTAGGCACCCATTCAGAAACGGATATACAGGTTTCAAAGTTAAATATACTACCACTAACGTCTAGTACTAGCAGTATAACAATGGGAGAAAAATTTAATTTAAACACCGCGGGAAGTTTGTTGCCATTAATGGATGGCCCTAGTTCATTTTCTCGTGTCATGACTATTGCAATGTCTGGATTAACGTATGATAAATGTTTCGTATACCTAGATGATTTAATAGTTTTTGGTAATAATTTAATCAATCACAATAAAAATCTAACAAAAGTACTGCAGCGGTTAAGGGAAGTAAATTTAAAATTAAACCCATACAAATGTGAATTTCTAAAGAAAGAGTTATTTTATTTAGGTCATATAATAACACCCGACGGTATTTTACCTGATCCAGCAAAAGTCAAAGCTGTTAAAGAATATCCATTACCCAAGGACGCCGACGGCGCCAGACGATTTGTAGCATTAGCAAATTATTACCGTAGGTACATTAAAAATTTTGCAGATATCGCAGCACCGCTAAATTATTTGTTAAAAAAAAATGTTCCATTTAGTTGGACGGCGGAATGTCAGTCTAGTTTCGATAAATTAAAAAATTCTTTAATAAAACCACCCGTGTTACAATATCCAAATTTTTCAGAAGACAATCATTTTATTTTAAAAACTGACGCATCAGGAATTGCGTTGGGAGCAGTTTTATGCAATGGTGATGATAAACCAGTCGCATTTGCAAGCAGAACATTAAATCAAGCAGAAAAAAATTATTGTACGATAGAAAAGGAACTTTTGGCTATTGTGTGGGCTGTAAAACATTTTCGTCCTTATCTATACGGTCGTAAATTTGAAATTTTTACCGATCATCGACCATTAATTTATTTATTTGGCATGAACAACAAATCTAGTCGACTAACTAAATTTCGTTTAATTTTAGACGAATATGATTTTTCAATTAAATATATACAGGGAAAACAAAACGTAACTGCAGACGCTTTGTCTCGTATTGAAATCACTTCAGATGAATTAAAAGCTATGAATTCGAGAATTGAAGAAACAGTTCTTGTTATAACACGTTCAATATCACAAAATCTAGACAAAAATAACGTAATTCTTCATGATAGGACTGATCACCCTGGCGTGGTAGAGTTGCTAAAGAAACCAATTAAAGCTACTGAATTAAGACCAATTTCACAAGAAGAGTTTTCCAAAATTTTGAAGAATAAAAAGTATGATGTGCACATAGGAGAATATATTTATATGATAAGGAGTTGCAACTAATTTATTATTGTATACAGGATTCTCGATCAACGTCGTCATTAAGTGAGTCGTTGAGAGACCTAGAATATATATGTAAACAAAATAATATTCCGGAATTAATCGTAATAAAAAAGAATCAGAACGCGTTCTACCCAAATAGGTTTTGTATAAATAAGAACTTCCTAAATGAAATAATTAAAATTGGAAAACAATTGAAAACCAGAAATTTAAAAATTAGTATATTAAAAGATATTGAACATATAACCGACAAAGATACACAACAGTTAATTATTAATGATTTTCACATGTTACCTACAGGAGGGCATGCTGGAATCAACAGAACATATAACAATATAAAAAGGTATTATTTTTGGAATGGATTACAGAAAGATGTACAAAATTTTATTAGAAAATGTGATGACTGTCAAAGGTATAAACATTCAAACGCTAAGATTGAACCGATGGAAATAACAACCACAGCTACTTCCGCATATCAAAAAGTTTATTTAGATCTGATAGGTCCATTAGAACCAGATGAAAAAAACCATAAGTATATCCTTACGTTACAATGTGAGTTAAGTAAATTCGTAGAAGCATACCCTTTAATCAATAAAGAAGCTAATACCGTAGCCGAAGCTTTTGTACAAAACTTTATATTAAGGTATGGTGTTCCAGATGAAATAGTTACAGATAAAGGTACAGAATTTTTAAACTCAACATTGACAGAGGTTTGCAAAATTTTAAAGATAAAAAAAACTAAATTCAACAGCATACCACCACCAAACTTTAGGCTCTTTGGAAAATTCTCATAAAAACTTAGGTTCATATCTCAGAATGCAGATTGCTAATCACCCAGATGCATGGAGTACATGGGTATCATTTTGGTGTTTTGCGTACAACAATTCGGTTCATACTGAAACGCGTTACACGCCTTTCGAATTAGTTTTTGGTAAAACTTGCAAAATTCCTTCAAATATAACAACAAAAACTGATCCAATGTATAATTTTGATAGTTATCCAATTCAATTAAAATACCGTTTACAACAAGCATGTCAAGATGCTAGACAAAATTTGTTAAATTCAAAGTACAGACGAAAAAATTACTATGATTTGAAAAGTGTAGTTACAGATTATAAGGTAGGAGATAAGATTTTGTTAAAAAACGAATGTAATCATAAAATGGATCCATTATTTAAAGGTCCGTTTGAAATAGTAGAAGTTAAGCAACCAAATATTGTCATTAGAGTAGATCGTAAATTGCAAGAGGTACATAAAAATAGAGTTAAGTTATATCATATGTAAGTTTTCTAAAACAATTTCATTATTGTAAATTATAGCATATTAGCATAGTAAGTATTTAATTTTAGTGATGGAAAAAAAAAATATACATTGACCTCCAACAATATATATTTTTTTTAAGTTTCCGAGGGAGATGTAATGTAATAATTAGTGATTGCCGAAATTAGGATACACGTGCATAAGGTTTCAAAACTTTGAGTTCAAATAATTGTTGATTCATAATCATTGCATTGAACTGATTTAAATTAATGCATTAACTTTCTTGCGAAAACGCTTATTATAGCAGTAAGCATTATTCCACTTTCGGTGTGTCACTAGTAGGTTAATATTACTAACAGTAGATTTGTAATCAAGATCGAGTAAGCATGTACCATTAATTACTGTCTACGGAATTTATTCAATTCCTAATAAAATAAATATGAAGTTTTCGTGATCTTAATTAAACAAACCCCTGCAAATATCACACATTGGACATATTTAAGCAGAACCTTATAAAATCGTGACCTTAGAACTTCGACGATTATCACTGCCTTTAAAGCAAGAAATACACTACTGAAACCTAATTTCAAACGTAAAAACCTTCTAGATTATGAAATTATCATCATCATTTAACTTCTAGTCTTTTTTTAATACTACGCTTACGTGAGCATATTTGTTAATTAATTTTAAGAAAAATTTAAATTTGTAGCAATTTTTAATTTACTCGCACAAAATTAGAATAAAATCCAGTATATATTTCAAATAAAAAATTAAACAAATATAGCAAACGAGCTGCTGGGTATGGCTATAGCATGTGAAAAACCAAATTTTAAACCTGATGTTAGTTTTGCTTTTATTTAAAGTGTATATGTATGAAATTTCATTTGAATGCCTCCATAAATAAGAAAGTTGACACTGCGCATGCGCAAAACGAAATTTTGAAACTGGCGTAAAATTTGGTTTTATTCCAAGTGCCTATGCATCAAATTTTATTTAAATGCCTTCATAAATAAGAAAGTTTGCTATTCGGTCTGTAAATGGTCGAGACTGTGAATGCTGATCGATTAGGCTCAACTTTTGGAATTGTGTTTTATATGGCTAAAGCTATGCGCATATTGAATTTCATGCAATTCGGTCCATAACTAACGGAGATGTCAAAAGGGCCTACTTTATTTTTTGGGCTACATTGCCAACTCCAATTTACAAATTTGATACAGAATCGTTTATGAGTTATGGTGCTAACGGACGGACGGACGGACAGACACCACAAAATTATAAACTCGCTAGGTGCTCGATAATAAATAAATGCATTCAATCAAAAGAAAAACGGGAGCGACTTCGCACTAACAAGTACGATGCCTCTTAATAAATAAGTGTATTGTTTCGGCACAAGCTTTTGAAAATCCTTTGTAAGCCATTATAACGATTTTTTATTCAAACACAACGTACTAAAGTGGTCCTATTATTTTTAGTTGTTCAGGTTAGGTATAGTTGTCTGAAAGATCATGTGATTTGTGGCTTAGTTTTGATTTTAAATTTTGAGCTGCGCCACCTTTCGGGGATGACCTGGAACTAAAATAAAACTAAAGTTCGACCACAATAATATAGTAATTGCTGTATCCAATTATATTACTTAAACAATGATCAGATGGATGCACAATTATCGTTTTTAATGAATAGTGATACTATCTCACATTCATTGACCTGGTTAATTGGCGTGTCTCCTATTACTTGAGATAATTTTACTCCCGTCCAAAGCATCTAGTGCATATCGAGCGATAAGAAGTAATCACTTCAACAAAGAACAGAGAAAGATTAAAGACTGGTGAGAATGTAATGAGGGTACGTCTTTCAAAAACAGGACAATAATATCAAGGAAAAAAATGGAAACATTATCAGGTGCGTGAGTTCACATTTTATCCCAAGATTTCTTCATATTTTATAATAATACATTATTTTTTACAAACTTCTTATCCTGCATATCTTTAATAACTGTAAAAAAAAGCTTAAAAAAGTAATAGGGATGCCGCGAATTTGGTTTAAATGATACTGTGCCACCAAACAAAAAAAGTTTGAGACACTCTATTCTTCTTATATAATAATAGTACCATGCTGCTCACCCACTTACTACTATTTACCTCAACTTTCAGGTATTCAAACAAAATATGTTTACAAAATATACATATTTTGAGTCATTAGAATTTTATACATAAAAAATCAATTTTATAAATAGAGGTATTTAGGAAGGTCAATTCAAAATACATGTTATTAGAAGGTAAAGGAAAATGTAAATAGGACAGGCAAAAAGAATACCATTTATTTATTACCCATAGACAGGTCAATGCTAGTTACTGCAATATTTTTTTTTTAATTAGGGGCTGTCCCGATATTTTGATTCTTCAGATACGCCTTAACGCAGCAGATTTTACATGTTTCGTTTGAGAGTCATATCTCCTAAATTCCTAAAATTTTGTCTAATAATTTGTCAGCAAAAATAATACGGGAAATAAACATCTCAATTCCTCAAAACCTTCCCCATGGATATTTAATTATTGACGAACAATATTTTGAGGTTTTGAGGAATTGAGTTGTTAATTTCATGTATGGTTCATTACCCCATTTAGAGTATGAATCAACCATGAGTTTTTTCTGAGCAAAAATAATGCCTAGAGGGATTGTCTAACGGCTTTACACATGTTTTGGAGTGTCCCTTTCTATTTTGTGAAGTGTTTCTACAAACGCTATCCTAAAGTAAGGGGGAATGCATGCGCATGTTGAGTGAAAATCTACAGCAATTAATTGGTTCGAATTTGTCATTTTCATATTGAAAGATTCCAATATACCACAGACCAGGATTTCCTTTTAGCGATTCGCTTTGTTGGAGTAGGAGGGGAAACTTAGAAAAAGTTGTACATAATCTCAAACGACATAAAAATAATTGTAACTAGCTAAATACCATAAGTATACTTTGGTACTTTTTAGAAGAAATTGTTTTCCGCTGGATCTATCTAATTTTAGGGCGTGAAGGTTTTTTTCTTACAATAATTCATTTGGGCTGAAACGACACTATCAGGCGAGTCCCTAAGACTCTGTACTCTCTTAGATGTATGCTTTTGTCGGACCTTTTTACTGTACTTTTACCCTTTTGTACCATCACGGTGCCTACGATAACTTGGTCCTCACTTAATAATAATAATAATAATAATAATAATACCCTGTGGGTTCGGGGATAGAATAGGCCCACTCTCGCCCTAGAGATCGTAAAAGGCGATCAATGGGCACTAAAGGTGACCAGTCCAACCACCTTTAGTACTTACCTACCCACTTTACTTTCCAACTCCCACGTCCATGTTCCCTACTTTCCTACATTATACACAACACGCAGGTGGATATTTGCTTACGCGAATATCTTGAAGAGTGACGCCTTCACGTGTTCCTAGTCACCCCATATTCTTATGAAAATGGAGTTTACGCAAAGCCTCGGAAAAATGCCGCTACCTGAGGAGCGTCAGGGCACGTCTGGAGCTATCGCTGGGCGTTGCAGCATGCGAGCCGATAGTGACGAGTTGGTGAACAGGCGGCCGCTCGTCGGGATACCCGAAACCTCTACAGCCGAAAGAAGACTACGAAGAGGACAACGACCACCTGAAGAGGACCGCCATGAAGAGACCTTTGTGCCTGCTTCTCAACCGCTTGTGGATGGGACCAGCGCAAAGGATACCTCCAAAAGACGTATGAAATGGGACGAAGGGATGAATCGCTTCATTTTCGGTACGTATCTGGAGATCACGAAGATGGAAACGGACAGGACATCATACAGAGGTAAACTATATCACGCGTTCATTACACAATACCCACATTTAGCACACTTGACAGAACAACGCATTGCAGACCAACGTAGAGTTATCATTAAAAATACACTCCTTACATTAGACACACAGGAACAAATCAGGCACGAAATTGAAGCACTACTCAACACAAACAACACACTCATCGTACAAAATAATACACCCGTTCTAAACAACACTGAAATACAGATATTTGCGACACCCCAGCAATCGATAGATACAAATAATCACATAAACCAAACACTCACATCCCTTCAAAAAGTATTTGACAATGCATTGTTAGAATTCTCAAACACTGACCCAACACAAAGAGCACGAATACCTAAACAAAGTCACACTACAAAATTACGCACACTCTCAAAAACACTAAATGATCACATTTTACCAAATTACATTAACGATAACACAAGCTTACATCAACTACACTTTGTTGTGTATTGCGGTGCGGTTGCAGTTTCTAGATGTAACGGTTCAAGAATAACAACAAACCAAGAACACCACACAACAAAAAAGCGCTCACCCCCGGCTTGGGAAAAACGCCTGATTAATCGCATCGATGACATCAGACGTGACTTGGGTCGAATTACACAATACATACAAGGAACTCGTTCTTCAAAATTAACACGACAAGTACAACACATAACTACAAAACTAAACAATCACACCACACGAGAACAAAATACAAGCTATAACGAACATAGAGATACACTCACACAAAAACTATCAATATACACAAACCGTTTAAAACGCTATAGGGAAACTGCAGACAGAAAGCGCCATAACACACAATTTAAACATAACGAAAAACTATTTTACAGATCACTAACACAAAACAGCACTAATGAAAAACTCATTCCACCATCTCTACACTCACTTCAGCAATACTGGTTTGACTTATGGACCAAAGACATTAAACACAATCCACACGCCCCGTGGATTACCACAGAAACCACACGCACTGAATACATTACCCCTATGAATAACACAAACATCACTACAACAGACATCATTCAAACTATTAATCACTTACATAACTGGAAAAGTCCAGGCATTGATAACATTCACAACTTTTGGTGGAAATATTTTACCTACACTCACTCTTACCTTGCACAACAATTTACTGAACTTCTTAATTCACCAGATCGCACTCCTGCATTCTTTACACAAGGTATCACTTACATGCTCCCAAAAGACAACAATACACAAGACCCATCTAAATATAGACCAATTACATGCCTTCCTACAATATACAAAATCCTTACATCATGCATTACAAACAAAATATACCAACACTGTACTGATAACAACATTTTATACGAAGAACAAAAAGGGTGTACCAAGTGTTCCAGAGGCTGTAAAGAGCAACTCATTATAGATTCTGTAATACTTGAACAATCCAGACATAACAAACGAAACATACACACTGCATACATTGATTACAAAAAAGCATTCGATTCAGTACCACACTCTTGGTTACAACAAGTACTCTCAATATACAAAGTCAGCAACAATATTACACAATTCCTCAATTACATAATGTCATGTTGGAACACTACGTTAACACTTACACTAAACGACACAAAACTTATTACTGACCCAATACAAATAAAAAGAGGCATTTTTCAAGGCGATTCTTTAAGTCCGCTTTGGTTTTGTCTTGCTCTTAATCCACTTTCATATTTGTTAAACACTACTAACTTTGGGTACAATATTAAGCACAACCACGAAATACATCACAACATTACACACCTGTTTTACATGGACGATCTTAAATTATACTCTTCCACAAGCATAAAACTTAATCACCTTCTACACATTACCGAAACATTCTCGCGTGACATACAAATGGACTTTGGAATCGATAAATGTAAAACACAACACATCACAGCTGGTAAAAGACAACTTTTAGATTATGAGCTAGAACAGGGTAATTTAATAAATTCCATGGACGAGAATGAAACTTATAAGTATCTTGGTTTTCAGCAAAACACACACATTAAACATACGAGTATAAAACAAACACTTATTACACAATACCTACAAAGAGTACGCAGTATACTTAAAACAAAATTACACGGTAGAAATACAATCAAAGCTATTAACACTTATGCCATACCAGTACTTACATACTCTTTCGGGATTATACGTTGGACAAATACAGATTTAGAACAAATACAGAGAAACACACGTACACTATTAACAAAACACCATATACATCACCCTCACTCCTCTACTATACGACTTTACCTTCCTCGTCCGGAAGGAGGTAGAGGACTTACAGATATAAAACTATTGCACCAAACACAAATACACAATTTACGACAATACTAACAAATCAGATACTTCCCAGCTAGCAATTGAGGTGTCATTCGACGTCGATTCGACTTCAAATAAGTAACGACACCAATTTCAATAAGTGCAATATAACATAAATTCGACGTCGAATCGACTTAAGTGGTGTTTTTTGACACGTCGATTCGATGTGAGAAATAAGTTAAATAGGTGTGATTTAACTAATAGGTGTTAGGTGTCTAGACACCTTATTAGGTAATTTTCTACGTCGAAGCGACGTGGCGGATTACTTATTTTCTACATGTCGTTTTGAACTTATAACCATACTTCATTATTATCCTCTCTTTTTAAAGAATAGTACCTACAGTTAATAAGAATACTGTTATGAACTTTATGGCTGGCGTCATGTCAGACAAATTACCTATTATATGTAAAATATTGAATATGTTTAATTTCATGATTTCTATGTAGAAATATTTCGTGGGAATGCATTTTCTATGATAAACATATATCTTCTGCCTTCAAAAAACACAAAGCCCCTCTGAAATAACTATTATAAAAATAATAAAAAAATAATTATTCGTTTTTCATTTTTATAGTTGTACATTTTTGGCAGTTTAAGTATTTTATTCAAACATACAATCATTAATAATACCTAAATATAATTATATTTTAATTGTATAACACATATTTATTCATTAATGCTAAAAAACATGTATGATGATATTTCGGCCGTCTACGCTAGCCCATAAATATGTCTGCCTTCTCGTTATATTAATCTAATAAGTAGAATACCCTAATTTGCACCTATATTTTCGACCTCATGTTTCAAGTTGGTGAAGAACTAGCTACTTTTGATACCTATTACCTAATTGGTGTACAATATTACCAATTTTTATACACCTAATTGTAACAAATTCATGTAAATACCGTATTATATACTTATTGGTGGTCTGTTTAAGTATACCTAATACGTGTAATCGCAACTAAGTATGTTGGGAATTCGACCTAACTAACTAAACCAACCTATTAAGTGTAAGTCCAACACCAAACTCCACCTACGTTCACTAAATCGACACCTATTAAAAGCGCATGTAACTTCTTTTGGTAGATTAATACACCTGTTAGCAACACAACTTATGATTGTAACCTACTACCAGGGATTCACAACCTATTACCTATTGTTTAGGTCGACATTGATACCTACTATTATCTCTTCACCCAACAGATGCAGTAAAGCTCCTTCCAAAAAAATCCCGGCAAATTTAAATGCACATTTTTAATTGGCCGAATTTTCAAAACCTGTAACACACGCAACTATTTGCTTCCAATTATAATTGCCGCATCTGAATTGACACCCTTAACCTCAAACCTGTCACTGCGTTTTGTATTTGTCTTGCCTCAATTTGCCGTTAATTTCATTTATACGAACAAAATAATCTTTCTGAACTTAATAAACAATTTGAAACTATGTACTGCTGTGTGTTCAAAGATCCATATTCAAAACATAACACTTTATAACTTCGTCGTACAATGTGACATGCGGTTTTAAATTTCCCGGTTTTTATAATGTTGTGACTGTGAAACGGGTCTGTTATTACATTGGCCCAAATTTATTGGGAGTGGAACTGCATCTGTTGGGTGAACAGATTATAGTTGAAACAGACCGGCACTTTCGCGCCATTATTTTACTCGAGTGAAATATATTTATTTTGGTGAAATGCTACTAAATAGGTGATCTGTCGTTTCGACCAATAGGTCGAAAAAACTTAATGGTGAAATATTCAAGTCATTTCAACCTATTGGTCAAAATGTAAGTAACTGTATTCTCTTATTAGGTGTCTATGAAATTTTCTTCTATTCCTATTTAGTCATTTTGTCGACTTTGGCCTATATCTCCTATTAGGTTATATTTATGACGTGAACAAAGTTACCTAATAAGTCATGGAACGAATCTATTACCAATTAGGTAACAAACGTCCCTTTAGTTAGGTTACAAACTGGCACAAATAAGGTCCTTCTACCTACTGCTCCTATTAGGTGATACAAAGTTAGGTATATGCCACTCCTTAATTGGTATTTTTAACGTACCTCACATATTAGGTGACCATTTACCACTACCATAGTTTGTTGCATCCTAATAAGAGTTTATTTCACTAATATGTCACCAGTGCCTAATAGGTAACATATTTACTTTGACCTATTCAACATAAACATTACATAATTTCCACCTACTTTGGTCGAATTTCTTTTGCCTCAGGTTGCCGACACCTAAATTGCTAGCTGGGTTCAGTCTTACACAAAACAGTAACGTATGCAGACAAATCTTACACACCACTTAACCTACACGAAACTAATATACTCCCACCCACATCCAAACTTACATACATCACAAATAACATACAAACATGGAACCAGAAGCCTTTACATGGACGATTTCCACAAGAGGTTAGCCAGGATTGTGTTGATTCTATTGCAACGCACAGTTGGTTGTCTGAATGTGATATCTTCCCGGAGACTGAGGGTTTCATGTTGGCAATACAAGACCAGGTCATTAACACACGTAACTATAAAAAACACATAGGTACATAAAGACAAAACAGTGACAAACGATTCTTGTCGACTCTGTTCACAAACATCAGAAACAATCCAACATATAATATCGGCATGCACACGACTTGCACAAACTGAATACAAACATCGACACGATCATACTGTAATATACGATACCCACCCTTAACTCAACCAACCACACAAACACAACTTCCTGAACAAACAAACGCAATAAATACAAGTAACGCAACACGCACTACAAAGACGCCCTCACCCATTAAAGTTACACGGCCTAGCACAGCTAAAAAACACAATACTCTTTCTTCTCAGAAACACACCACGTTATCACAACCCACTCGTATTCAACCCAAACGCAAAGCCAAAGAAACACTTACACAATAAACTCCATTTAATAAAATTACAGAAATTATTATAATGATATTTTTGTTTTGTTTTCTTCTTTCCTGATAGCGTTGACTATTGTGGCCATTAATAGCTATGTTGGTAAGTATGAATTACATACTATCCCTAGATTTCCAATGTGAGTGTGTGAATATTTATTTTATTTTTATTTTTATTTTTCTTTAGAACCCTACATAAATTCACCAGACACAGACACGGACACTAATCGTTACTTGATTTTAATCCGTGCGATTAGTTAACCAGGCTAGACCTGAGTTCTCACAAGAAACACCGACCATAATAATAATATTTATTTAAACCACTTTACAATAAATATAATTTTGTTTGTAGCAAGTCAAGAGAGACAAATAAAAGTATAGGACAAACGTAATGACCTATAACCTATAAAGCCGTAAATAACCCTTATTCACACGGAATAATCTTGCTTCACTCGCTCGCAAGCTCGCTCGTGTCGCAAACGTAAATTTTCTGAATATTAAGCGGCGTAACATGCTTGTAATACTATCACGGGCGATGTGCGAGAATTTTCAATTCGAATTAACAAAACCCCTACGGACTGTTAGGTAAGTAAGTACCGTATCGAGAGTATCCGCGACTTTTCCTAAATCTACCGATTGTAGTCGAGTACGGTACAATCAACACTAGACGCGACACCAATTGTCTTCTTTTCTACTCGGCAACCCTGGTAAATTCATACCCATACAAAACATAAGCATTTCCAATGCTAAAATCTGCCTTCGCTTGTCACCCTAATTTTCAAATTTGTTCTGCGTATTGCGTAAAATGTAAAATGTACACCTACATTAGTAGAAGAAAAAAGGTTTAGCTCGAACCAGTTACCAGAGCTTTCGAAGTTCTTTCGAAAACTTTCAAATTATCAACCAACACCATCTTCAAATAACTTTTTATCGTTCCTTTGTGAGTACTGTTTTCCGACGTTCCGTTCTCAACATATATTCTCGCATTTTGAACTTTACCACCCCCGCCCCCCTCCCACAGGTTTACAATTTTGACGTAAGGATCGAATTTTCCTTTATTACAGTCCAGGGTTAACTCTCGGTGGCACTAGGATCAGAGATCAGATCTCGTCCTGGAGGGGCTCCTAGTGCTACTTTGATGTAATTGTGTGTACACACATCGGACAGTTTTCGTGGATAATAATTTCAAACCAATAGAAATCTCGCAACAGAAATAAATGGGCTTCGCAAGTGTGGTTAATTGTTCTTTGAATGTGTTGTTCTGCCAGTACTGGATAATAAATGCAAACAGTACGCTTTCACCAGGAATGCACTAATTAATTAGCAAAATTGCTATTAGAACGAAAATATTATTGTCATCCATCTTCGTTAGTAAAATAAAAATTCCTAAAAAAAAGGGAAAAATCTCTGCATTCTTTATAAAAATGCGAACCGTTATTTCGTCCATTACTGCATTAGAAAAGTAATTTTCTTGTTATAACGCAGCATTATTCTTTCATAAATAACGCCGCATTAATTTTTGTTTACTTTCACATCTCTGACAAATGCTCTCTTATTTTGTACCAGACACTTCATTTGTTCTATGAAAAGGAATAACACCAAATTTATCAAACCGAAAAAAGTTACTTCTTTACAACGTGGAATTGGTAATTTATGTTTCACCATCACACGCGTATTTATGCCTTATGTCGTGATAACTTGACAAATATATATGAATATTTCCTGCGACCTGAAATAGTACAATACAGCTATTGGTCAGGATTTTCTCGTTCTCCTCACGAACCATATATTCTTTGAAGCGTGTTATTTCATAGCTAACTTTTGTATTCAGTGGAGTTCCTGTACCTCCAGGCTCGTCTCATTGCAAGAGTATTATTATTGTCTTATTTATTATTCTCTTCTCATTTCAAATATATATAGGCACATTTATAATTAAATTCCAAATGCCACGGCTTTGATTTATGAGAGCTTTTCTTTATGAGAAAATAAAGTAAAACTTCGAGACTCTCGAGAACGTATTTGAATTGAAGATGATGAGGAATAAAACAAAGTGGGCGATTATCATATTTACGTGCATAATCCTACATGCAAATAATATACAATCGTAAAATATAATATCAAAAGGTTTCCTGAATGCAAAAGCAAATATTTGAATTTTAGAAATTCTAATAATTTAAATAATTGGAGACAAATTTGGGGGAAGTGTTAGAATGTATTTATTCACGAGATTAAATGAAACAAATTTTCTCTACGTTTCTTTTGCAATTTGTGCTCCCATCGTGGCAATTTCCTTGACAGTCAGAATCATTTAAGTCATCTGGATTGTAAAGTGTTATCTAAAGCCCCATTCCGATAGGTGGTAGTGTGGTGCCGTTGCCTTGTTGTGCGGTGCGGGTCGGTGCTGCCGTGTTGACATTTGCATTCACAATCACCGTAAAATTGGCCCGCCTATCACAAGTATGAACAATCAACAACAACGGCAACAGCAAATTAGCTTTGACAGATCGCCACGACAAATATGTTGCGCTTCTATTGGTGCTTGCTAACTGTAGTGCAGAAAGTTTGAAGTTTACATACTTTTGGCACGCAGCTGCGAGTCCTCTGCACTCCGCACGTCAATTGTGAATGGTCATACGAGTATGCGTATTTCTAACTTTTATACAAAGGCACCGCACCGCGACAGCACTGCACTACCACTACCACCTATCTGAATGCTGCTTAATTGTACCTACGTTTTCAACTTATTCAAGTTTATTGTTTTCGTTTTTCTATGCCACCGAGATGACGAACTACTGGCGCTAGGTGTGCATGATGCATGCTGCATGCCAACGCATATTTTCGCTGTTCGTAGAAAAGCTACGAAGCGACGCGACGTTAGGCGATGTCGGTAACGCAGCCATTTTGTTTGTAAACAACTGTGCGAGGGTGCAAAAAGGGTGCAATTGCTCGAAAAATAGCCCTCCTCTCTCCTCTCGAAACACCCTTAAGCGATAGCGCCAACTGGCTGGCGTAAATCGTATGGGGTCCCATTCAAAAACTAAGAAGAGTTGGGGGGGGGGGGGGCGCAAAGTTTACCTTTATCGACGTCACTCCGTTTTATCTCTCGCGACTCGAAAACAAGACGACCTAGGAAAAACCTACTATTGCTCAAATGCGGCCCCAGACGTCTTCCAACTGACGGCATACCATTTCGACCCCCTTCTATGAAGGGGGGGAATGGAGGAAATTTTCAAACGAAAATCGGACAAAATTCGAGATATAGAACATTCGCCTGTAGACGATATTTACGGCAGCCGAACGGCATCGGAGAGAGTAAGTCTGATGTCTTTCGTTCGACGTCTTTTTCGCACCCTCGCACGCCGCGTCTAAGCCCCCCCCCCTGGATCACTAAGCGATACTTTTTTTTGTCGTTTTAACGTTTATTCGGAAACGCGGAGGGTTAGAAAGACGCGACCTTACCACCAACGCCAACAGGTGATATTCCCAAGAAGCAAAAATATACACCCTTCAAAAATTCAAAAATGTTGCCGATTCCATCTACCGACATGTCGGACGTTGCAATTTATCGCAAAGAACACGTTACAGAAGGTTTCGTCGAAATACGAAAGCTCTTCAAAAGTTATACGAAACAATTCTAACGATAAAATTTTCATATAAATGCCCTGCCACGGAAAAAATAAAAAAAAAAATTGTCAAAAATCGTCGCTTTTTCAATGTGATCTTATACATCTGGGCACGAGGATTGCAAAAATTGAAAAACAATTTATAACAAATTAGCGGGTTTGGCCTTAGGGGCTAATTTTCATTTTCCGCATTTGCATATTTTTGCATAATTTCGCTAATATTCAAGATATTCTAACGCTGAGCACGCCGATCGGAAGAGGAAGGATGGAGCTACCGTATAACACTTTTAGTGCTTAAAAATATTCACAAATAGGACGTCAAAGAGATGTCGCCCAAATGCGAATATCGGTAACGGTAAGTACCTACTAGGAAGGCGTGAGAAGTACCGTCGGAAAGGCCTCGGCGATGCGGTTAGGATAGGTTAGGTTTAGTTCAAGGTCAAGTTCATGGTTGACCTAGCCTAACCGCAATCTAACCAAACTGCGCATTTCGACCTAACCTAACCGCGGCCTCGATCTAACCTAACCGCAGACACGGTCTGATTTTCGGAAGGAAGGCCCCAAATACCAAAAATAAAATAGGCGTGCCAAAAGTCGTACTGCGCATGCGCAATAGTCAACTTTACTATTTGTAGAGCAATTTGATAGAGATTTTTATGGTGTGTTACTCTAATTAAAGCAAAAAAAATCGTATTGCGCCCAATATAGATTACACTCCAAAACTGAAAACACAAACGTTAAATACAGCATTTTGGCAGGTATTTGTGCGAAATATACATACTCTAGCGGAGTTACCCAATCTATACGATGAGATTAACTAAAAAAGAGAATATCATAATGTATTGGTTCTTTTTTGAGCCGAATCAAGTTTCCTTTCGCTTTTTTCCCCTTTTCAAACATTCCAACGATACCTAAAACAACTTATAAATCGTTATTATTTTGTTATTTGCGACATTTTCAGTTACTACATGCGAAATTAGATCACTCACTAGTAGGCAGCGGACCCTTTGTGATCCGAAGGCCCACTGTTTGAAAAGTTATTAAAAAAAATGTTCGACAATTTTATTCCTTAACGCAAGTACCTATGTACACAACGAATTTCGTGGAATTCCTCCATTTTCGTTGTCCGGCCAAGAATTGCAGTCGAACTATGGTCATCAATTACCCTGGTCGCAGGAATTTTATCAGGGAAGCGTTGCTAAAACGAGGTGCTCCAGAGCCGGCGATTGAAACCTTAACGTCCTCGCTGTCAGACTCAACCTTGGCCTAGTACAACAGTGCTTATGCCAAGTGGTGGAATTTTTGTGTAATGAAACACCGTGACATTTTTAATCCAAGCGTTTCAGAGGTTCTGGAATTTTTTGAAATTCAATTTCAGGCAGGTTGTTCATATTCCACTTTTAATACAACTAGATCCGCTATAAATTTCGTGAGCACTGTAAAAGATTAGCAACACTTGATTTCCCGCTTCCTTCAAGGTGTATTTCGGCAAAAACCCACATTTCCAAAATACTCTTCCTCTTGGAATCCTAAGTTGGTTCTAGATTACCTAGAAAAACTTTTTCAATTGGAAGATGTGTCTCTTAAAGATTTAACATTAAAATTAGTAATGTTAGTGTCTTTAGCTTCCTCTCAGCGTAGCCAAACGCTATCGAAAATTAGAGTTAAGAATATTGTTACATTGGAAGACCGAGTCGAAATTGAATTGACCGACCTTCTAAAGACTTCGGCTCCAAGCAGGAAGCAACCAAAGCTCGTCTTTCCAGTGTTTAATAAGAAACCTCAGTTGCAGCGACTTTATCATATTATTTACAGAAAACGTTTAATTCACGAGATCTAACACCGTTTCTGTTTTTGACTTACAAGAAACCTTACCACGCAGCGGCTTCTGACACCATAGCAAGGTGGCTGAAATCAGTTATGCAAATGAGCGGTATTGATACCAACTTTTTTAAACCACATAGTATTCGCCATGCTAGTTCAACAGCAGCCTTGAACAGTGGCGTTTCTATCGAGTCGATAAGAACTGCTGCAGGATGGTCACATAATTCCACGGTTTTCTTTAAATTTTATAATAGGCCTTTGGTAGAGGACATACATCAAACCTCCTTTGCTACGGCCATTCTCAATATCGCCAACAATGTTTCTTAAGAGGGTTCTATTGTTATATATAGTTTATTTACTTACATTGTTTATGTTTACATATATCAATTTTGTTTATAACCGTTAAATATGTTCCTGGTAAACCATTGTTTTTATTCTAAAATAATGTACTTGTGTATCTACTTAAATTGTATTACTATTTTGTTTTCTTTTTTCTATAGTTTTTTGTAGTCAGTACTGTGCATCTGGTTAGTAAATCCTTGGCGTTTGTAGATCGTTTCTTTGGCTTTCAACATCTACAATTGTGCTATAGGCTGCCGGAGTAACGAAGTATAATTGAAGATTAAGCGACTTACCTGTAAGGAAGTTCAATCGTAATTATACGAGTTACTCCGGCAACCTATAGCATCCCACCCCACCATCTATTTAAACATACAGTGTTTCCTTCCCATAATTACGATCTACAAAATACTAAATGCAGAATAACGAGTTGGGTAACGAGCCACCGATAAGACGGACCCCTTTTTTGCTTTGAATGTAGTGCGCGCGCCGTGTTGCCAAAATGCAAACTACAATTGTGCTATAGGCTGCCGGAGTAACTCGTATAATTACGATTGAACTTCCTTACAGGTAAGTCGTTTAATCTTCAATTATTACTTTACCACGGTAGTTACGAGGAACAGTATTCTTAATAAATCCGGTGCATCAATGTCTTCATGTAATAAACCGATACAACGAAATATCGAAAGATCCTCAGTATTCCAATCACTTTTAACGACAATTTATTTTAATCCCACAAAATACATTTATAGTTAACAAAAATGCATTAAATTCATGTCTTAGGCATCGAAATAATGCTCTTAAATTTTTTTTAATGAAGTTATCCATATTTTGCCGGTGCGATAATTTATAAGTGGTTGTAACTCATTTTTTCAGCACTGCCTGATGATGAGCAATATCATGCCCGAAATTGATCGCCATTAAAAAACTATTAAAAATAAGATTTGCCTGTTCTTCCCTACAACCACATGATTTGATTAAAATCCACGTGGTCGTCAAAAATGTATCAAATTTATGTCTTCAGCATTGAGATAATGCTCTTAGTTCTTTTCCAACGATCTTGGTACATAAATCACGATTTTGAAATGTTTTGATCAAAAGCTATGTGGTCGCCAAAAATAGATCAAATTCATGTTTTGGTCATTGAGATAATGCTCTTGGTCTTTTTCCCACCGAACTTGGTGCATAAATAACCATTTTGACATATTTTGATCAAAATCCAAGTGGTCTCAGAAAAATAATTTCACATCTTTGAATCACACACACGAGGTTACCAAATGTGAACGTGATGTACTGTTTCAGCATCAAGATAATGCTTGTACAACTCTAAATTCATGTGTAACCAATAATTTTGGGTACATTTTGGTCTAAATTTTGACCTAGACCACAGAGAAGAGTTATATTGAATTGTTACAAGAGTCTATGCTTACTGCATATAATTAATAATTATACAAAATTGGATATAGGTACCTGAGTTTAGTTTGTTTTTAATTTGTCAAAATAATAAAATAAACACGTTCATCTTACCCTAATCAATTTTACATTCAAAAGAAGATTATTTCAATCATTTGCAACATAATTTCGCAACAAGCCATAGGGAATAATCTAGCGAAAGTCCGAACTCGATATATGACGTAGGAAATGAAATGTGTTGATTTCTTTTATACTGAGCCCTCAATTTTTCCTGTTCCCGATTCTTGAAGTCCTACAACTTTTGTTCCTGTTGAACGTCCGTCCTTAATGTCCAAAGTACCCGTACACCAAATTTCAACACAATCGGCCACTTTTAAAAAGAGTTATAGCGCACACGGACGAACGGACGGACGGACGGACGACAACACAAAGCTATTAGGATCGGAGGATCCAGTGGCGGCTCATGAGTTACGTAGCTGGTGAGGCTGGGCATTGAAGGAGGGGGGGAGGGGGTCTCCGAAAAAATCATTAGCTACAATTTGACAATTTCTTACTCCAAAAATTAAAAAAATTACTGCTTTTTCTTATATTTTAATGGGTGTACCTATAAAGTAGACATTGAAAGTAAAAGAAGGTACCTTGTTACCTACTCGTATTTGATACACGACACGGTACGTACAATGTAGGTATACTGCATGCATGGGCGCATTTTCGTGGTGGTTTATGTGTGCCTCTCTGATGAGCATTGTAAGAAATTTTCTTTGTCAGTTGGGCATGTTACTTAATTTTATAGGCGGTTTCCAATCCTGCCCTTCAATTCATTTGACAATTAGCGACTATTTTAGCCGCGATATTTAAACCATAAATGTTACGTATGAGCCAATCATTTTTCATACCAGGTCTTAGTAAGAGCTTTATTTTATTTCCAACAGCTGCTTGCTTACGTTAATTAACGATTTACTTAAATCAGGAACGGAACACTTCCACTACCGCAAATTATATGAATGTTTGGTAATGGTTTCATTCTTACAAAAATTAAATAATAAAACTCAATCGGCATACGTCGTTCTCCCCGTTTAGAATTCGCTGCTCCTCAATCGAGAACGCCAGACGACAGTCTTCCGGAGATGGCATCGAATCTTTTCCGTCTCTTTTACACTTTCGCTGCTAAACGGACAGAGGCTAGCCTCAAATGGTTCCTTGTTTAACATACAGCACTTAAAACGTATAGTGGAAAGCTTTGATTATAAAATACAACTATATTCAAAGGTGGAAAGTTTACGTTGTTCTAGTGTTTGATTATATGGAACTGTAGAGGCAGATACACATTTGCCTCGCGCTTTCATACTGCGACCCGCAGCAAATTACAAAGTAAATTCGTTGGCAATTTTAATTTAAATTTGTTCTTCGATTAACATTTATGATGACGTTACAATTAAATAATCGTAACGTACCAAATTATAAATCTATAGGTGAGGCACTGCCTCACTTGCCTCATCGGACAAGCCGCCACTGGGAGGATCAGGACAGGACAGGACAGGAACGCGAGACTACATTCTTTTCGAAGTTGTTCTAGTGACACCGTGCCCGACATTGATAGCAGAGCTTAATGATCGAGCTTTCTTTCAGGATATATTCCATGACGTTTATAGAGTAGATATTATATTTGCAAAATTTGCGCTGAACAGCTTCAATGGCATTCATATGATTGTTATACATTGGCTGCCATACTATTGAGGCATACTCGAGCTTAGTCCGAATTAATGAATAGTAAAGCAAAGTTTTTTACAGTTTCCTTCACGAAATTTGTAAGTACCAAAATCAGAGTAATATAGGAAGCGCAGGCAATGTGATTTGCAGTTTTCGCGATGAAATTGACGATATCCTAAAGTGCTTTGAGAGAAAAGATTTCGTGCTGCACTAATTGGGGACCCATATATCTATCAAACGAAATATCAACGTGTTTTCTACAACTTCCCAATGTCGAAATCTCGTCCCTCGATCGAAATAGCGCATTTTAGGATCTGTAGGATAGTTACATCTGTGGTAAAATGGTGCACCTAATCACTGTAAATGGAAGAGTCAGTGTACAAATGCATAATGCTTATTGGTGTGTAGTACGGCATACCGCATACTGCATAAACCAAAAATGTATTATCTAATTCAACTACTCTTGCGTTGTAGGCATGGTTGTAGGAATATATTATCATTCACAAGGGATAAAACCTTAAAGCCCTAAGCTGTAAAATGTTGCACTTAGTGGGGTTTGCTCCGAACTACCTAATAATAATATCATGAACTTGGGTCAATCCTATCATCGTCTTAAATCTTTTGTGATATTCCTACATAAAGCTTATAAAAACATCTTTTGTTCCTTGAAACCTGTTAAAAGACTCGAGCAATAACTTTCAGAAAAATGATGCGCTTTCCGTTATCGTAAAATTTCGGTAAATGTGTTTTAAGAAGATGGCATCTCAAAAATTTAATATAAGCATGAATTCCTGCGCTCTTATCTTACGCGATAGTTGTTTAGAAACGTAAATTAAAACAATATGTTTGCATCATAAAAAGGAATAAATACATCTTACATACTTGCTCTCGGTACTTTAAATTACGCCGTGTTTATTTTCGGGAAGTAATCGTAAATCTAAATATGGTATAAATCAGGTACACCGTACAACGAGCGCAAACGAACACCAAAAGGTAAATTGTTTCGAATTTGAAGACGGAACTGTGTAGTGCTCTAATTTTTCCGACACGTGGTGACTACTGGCATAAACTTTCACTAATTGGTAATTGTTCACATAACCGCACACTGACACCAGTCAATTCGGCATCAATGTTGGGACGTGTAACGGTCCTAATGGTTACAGGCTACCCTTTGCCTATTGGTAACCCAAGGACCTCCAAAAATCTCCCTTTCCTAAACCTCCTCCTGTTCACCCATACAACACTGTATGGTTGGTTGCCTATGGTTCAGGTTCACCGGGAGTTATGCTGCGTAGCTCTACAGCCGGAGATATCAGGTCCCCACTTTTAATAAACTAAAACCTTGTTATAATACAAGAAAATATAATTAAACAAATATATGTACACAAAATATTTACAAAATAAAGAAAAACTGAAAATGATTGAATGCGACCCAAGTAGGAGGGGTCGACCGGGACAATTGACACTCGTGGTAGTTTTGTTAATCTGTAAATGATATCACGTTAGCTTCCAGTATGAACACCGGTAGGTAGTTTCAAAGACAACTTCTATGATTTAACTTTACACGGGATCAATACAAATCAAGTAAGTTTTACGTTATAAGCCCAAGTACAACAATATTCGGGGTATATTACAGGAAGGCTGGTTCCAGTCGAGCGCGTAAATACATTCGCAGCGTCTACCGAAATTTCACCACAGGGATAACCTAATTCTGAGCACGGCTATACAGCCGTATACTTTTTCCACGGATCGTAACAGGAAGAGCGCAGTCATACGACCTGCACCTCTTTGTACTGGATAGACAGGTAACCCAAATTAACGGCAAGGCTATACGGCCGTACACTTTTAATTCAGGAAGGGTTTCAGAGCGCGGTACTACAACCGGCACGTCTGAGGTAAATTATTCAACGGGGCGGGTGTCAGAGGGCGATTTACAATCGCTAACGTCTGACCAGGAAACAGGAAAGAATTCCTTAGGATCAGGAAAACAATTCTAAGACGAGTCCCCTTTTTGGTCTGTTTTCTGTTTATATAGTCTGTGGAAGGAAGTGGGAATGTAATGGTGATGGTAATCGTACTGGTGGGAATGTCCACAAACATGACGTCTTTGAAACTACCGCCCTCTCCTGATAGAAATCTAGATTAATTTCCAATTCCTACAGGAGTCAAATTACAAATTAATCTTATAACATTTCACATCATTACAGACGTCACATCCGCTTTAATATCTCTTACCGCTGGTGACTATGTAACCCTTTATCGCGAGCTTTATCGCCTTGGTGCCGACTTGATGGCGAGTCGATGGCGCACAGTACGATAGTAGTGTAAATTGTATTTTAATAGCAGTAATCGAAGTTTCAACTTTGGGATAATAAGAAAATAGTGTAAGCAAGGTCATCTAACTTACGTTATTGAAGCAGGCATAAAGTATCTATCGAATTTAATTTAGGATATAAATTAACCTACCCTCGTACTCTTCGAATGCGTTGAATTTCATTTACATAAAGTTTCCTCTGTATGTTCTCGAATTTGTGTCTTGAAAATGCATAGGTATAGCTATTCTTTATCTTAATTCTCTACATATTTCAAAATGAACGGTAATGCGAAAAGGTCGCACTTGAGTTACTCACCTTATTTTCCAAAAACGTCTCTAAATGTAGTAAAAATGTAGTACTCCATTAGTTTACTTCCATTTTCGGTATTTCATATAGAAAATAAATTATGTTGACCGTAGAGTATAATATGTGAAGCTCACACCGCCTTTAAGCGCTTTCTATAAAATTTATGCACATTTTCTTTTATTAAGGCGGCTACATCGAAAGTTTGTTTTCAGAAGTGTTTTGTGGTTTAAATCGACTTATAGCATAATTTTCATTGTGTTAAAATTCTGTTCGGGTTCGCTAATACTCCAAACTCGTGCATAAATTAGTGTGGGTTTGAGAAAACTGTCTGGCGAAGAGGTGTGGTAGATAAATAATGGGATAGCCGTCTGAGATTGCGAGTTTCCGCTTGACCAGTGTCCATTGCCTCTCCTGAATATCCAGCGGAGCAAAAAATTAGTAAGCATAAGAGATAACCGCATTAAATGCCAGACACGTTGCATTACGGTTTCGTTTTATTTATCACGATTAAATTTAAAAGAGAATTACAATGAATACCGATATTCTTCTTACATCATGTCATATTCATACATCTGTAGGTAATGCATCTAACTTACCAATACATTAATACGGCTATAAATCTTTAATGAATATAAAAAGTAGGTACATCAAAACATGCCAAATAGGGGTTAAGGTGGCAAAAACTAAGATCTGTAAACTTACTTAGTAGTTCATTGTGGTACGGGATAGATGACGCTCTATACAAAAAAATTATCAAAGTCCTCGTGTGAGATCGATCGCATTTTTGTGTGGCAAGTCAATATTCTATTAGCCAGTGACGACAGGTCCGGGAAGTTAGCACCTTCATTGGAAGCACTAACGTCCGGACCGGTATCCATCGTTACTTCTTCGTTGGTGCTTTTTAGTGCTTCATATCCTGCATCAGCGCCGCTTCCGAAATCGGGACACCTTCTGAAGCAGTGCTGACCACCAACACCTTTTGAAAGCACTAACAACCGGATTGATGTCGATTGTTAGTACTTCGTTAGTGCCTTGATATCTTGCATCATCGCACAAAGCCGTTTCCGAAATATAGGCACCCTCCGATGTAGTGCTGACTATCCACACTGTTTGAAAGCACTAAATATATGGACATCGTCTTCCATTATAAACTACAATAATTTAGACGAATGATCACAATCTCGCTAACGATTCGCGACATTGCGCAGTCAGTGAAATGCTGTATCTCAAACATGGCACTGAAAAAATTCACAGATTTCGCAATCCATGCAACCATCGAAGACATTGGAAATGATAACCGTATAACGCCATAAGCAAAACACAAATAACCCTTACTCACCCGGAATTGAGCTTTCTGAATAATAAGCCTCGTTAGTGCTTCCAAAGACGGTGTGCTAACTTCCCGGACTTGTGAAGTGTTCTAAGCAAGGATGCTATACCGGGTGGTGCCTAACGCGACGCAGCATAGGGATTTCAATAGTAATTTCTTTATAGTCAATTACTAGCTCCCCTAGTTATTTTAGAGCAAAAGTGTAAATACGATTTTTTTAGAGAAAAAAATACTGCATCTGTTCATACTATTAGTTATAATTTTCCCTTTTTCAAAACCGTATTTCAATGAGTTCCATTGTAACATTGTTTTTGGTAACTTTTCATCTCTAAGTTGGCAGTTCGCCAAGACGTCAACGTCAACAGATGCATGTGAAATCAAGTTACGTAAAATTTATGTGTTTTCCTTGATTTTTGGTACACGAAGAACTTAATACATTCCAAATCAGCAGTTTACACATCCACCATAAATAAATTTATCTACGAATAAAAATTACACATTGACGGAATTTAAAGTTTCCAAATGTTAGTGTTTATCTACGCTGCCAACTTAAAATTTGTCAACGTAAATGGTGTTGCCAACTTAAGACATATTGATTCTAAAATTTCCTGTAGTTTTTCATAATTACTTTTTAATGAATTTAAAGCCCCGAAATAGAAAAAATAGTATGAAAAACACGTGTTACAATGCTTTATTGTAATACTCCTATCTTGTGGACACTCGTGGCTCCGCTTCGCTACGCCACTCGTGCCACAAGATAGTCGTATTACAATAGGTCGCATTGTAACACTTGTCTTTCAATATACTATACATTGTAAAATAAAAAGTCAAAGTCCTAATTCATTTGTTCCTTTATGATTACAACCGTGGTCACCCTTGTTGTGTTTAATAGTCTCCATGAACGACCGCATGGAGTGAAGCGAGTGAACCCTGTGAATTAATCCAACAGTTTAGATGAAATAGGTATGTACTTCTCTGCGCCCACATGGGCATAGATCCAAATAGGGCTGGAAAAAAAAATTACCCAGTTTTATCGCAATCCGAACACCACGTTGTATCATACGTCCAAGACGTTAGGTGAGAAATCTCAACGTTATTTCCGCATAGGCACAAAAAGGTTCACACATGCTCCCTCCTCGGGTTCTTTTTTTCATCTGATGGCATGGCACATCGTACGCGTACCTATTATTTTTGTAATGGATTTTAAGGTGGTCATATTTTAATTACCTAACAGGCGAATATACACTTTCTTATATTTTAATTCCATAGTGTATGGTCAGGAAGTAAATGTGTGCGTTAGGGTTATAAATGGCCTCTGCATAACCCAAACTGTTTATCTTTACCTACTTGCAAATTCAGTTTAGCTTAATAGACTATCGAAGCTAACATGAAACTTACTTGCTATTAAATTAAATCGTTGTAGTTGGCGGAAATTTAATTGACTTTAAATCAAGTGTACGTTATCAGAGAATATGAGAATCGTTTTAGAAAATTACTACAAAAAGAAGTTAATTATCTTACATCACATTGAAACAATTGCATAAAAGTTTCGTAGTGAATAAGGTATTTTATTTTCCATTTTCAGATTATCGCCTATTATACGATTAGCTCGGTTTATATGAAACAGTAAAAATACCGTAAAGCTTTATCTGTTAATTAAATCTAGAAAACTGCAAGCGGTATGTAGTTTGATCTAAAATAAAAACTGCAAAAGCTGAGATTTTAATTGAATTCCTAAATCTTCGAAATCAACGATTGCGGGTACATACTGTAACGTGATTTATAAATTCGGGTTCGATTTATATCAATATTTATTAAACAAAACTAAAACACTATAAAAACTGCACAATTTATATCGACTATTTATATCACACTTCGCAATTTATATCAGATTTTCGCGCTCAATGTTTCGTCCGTACTCGATCTCGTTCGGTAGTAAAACTGCCTGCGATGTTTGGTCCGCAACCATTTATACACGCAAGCAATGTAAGTCCAGAACACTCGCGTAATTACCAGATACGTCGCAAACATTCCCACTATCGCGCGCCTAGAAAATTCCAGAGCGTCAAAGGCGACGTCACGTCTGGAGCGTTTCCGTTACAATACGATTATATTAACTTTATTGTAAATGAATGAAACAACTATAAATTGAGTACAACTCTTGTGCAGATAAAGCTCATTTTTTTAACCGAAATATCTTTTATTTTGACATCATCAATGGATATATTTCTTGCAGACTTCTCAATCGCCCTTTGTGAGTACCCTCTTCCGACAATCCGTTCTTGAGGTATAAGGGAATATACCCGATGACGATAAGAGGTAGAGGAGGAGGGCTATGCTTGGCAGAAATTAATTCCTTTCGTTGAGACCTTTCATTAGAGTACCATGAAGCATAAAACTAGTTCCACTGGAGGTGTTCTTGGAATAGCAGAGATGTTCGAAGACCATCTACCTTTCTTTTCTTATGACGAGAACTAGCTCCGTTTTTGTGGGGTTGATGGACAAGGAGTGTTCCCTACACCATGCTTCAGTTACTGTAAGACCCGATTGCATCAATCTGCATAGAGCAGCCTTAAATTTACCGCTTTTTAGTATGGATATATCATCCGCATATCCCAGCGTATAGTAGCCACTGTCATTGAGGCGACAGAGGAGGCTGTTAGTTCTGTTACAGGTAAGTTCCAGAGAAATGGTGATTGCACTCCACCTTGGGGGCATACCTTAGAACATTTATAGTGCATGGACTGCTAATTGTAACTAAAATATGGTCAAGGACATCGCCTGGGTATGTGAGTTTCAGGGTAAACGAATCTGTCCGATTAGAAACGATTTGAGACTGTCAACCTAGCCATCAACCTATAAATTAAAAAAAACGTCCTTACCCTGAGATTTACATACCCACGACTACGGTGCCCTCTATCCGTGACCATCCATTTTGTATTGAAAGCATAGGGCTAATAAACTTTTATTTACTATAATGGTTGTCATACTCTCCACTACCAGTGCACCTTAGTGTTTCGTCGCGAACGCTGATACGCACTGCTCTGAGATTCAGCAGCTGCGTAATCCAGTCTCGTACGACTTTCGTTGGTGTCGTAGAGCAATATCTATTGTTTCGAAAGTTGTTTTGTCAAAAGCTCTTTCTATATCTATGAATATAGGTAAAATAACAAGTTTTCCGTTGCACGTCATTACTGGAATAATTTGACGTACCAACCTAAATATTTAAATGGGATGTGTTGTTATAAGTTAAAAACAGTTTATTTGTAAGAATACGGTTGGTACAGAAATGCGATGTTGGCGCGACTCTGTACTATGCATTTAAGGTTATGTTGCTATCTGTCACCCATTCTGTCACCTTGCGTGTGCTTCGAATCGTCTAGTTTATCGTAGTTTCGTGCTTTTGTATCAAGCTTCTCAATTCCACAAACCAAACTGTTCTTTTCAGAACAACTTTTTGTCGTACTGTGAAGCGTTATTTATTACGATGACGAAGAATTTGGGTAGCACTGCTAAAAAAATGGTAGCATCTTTAATTCTGTATTTTGAACAAGAGCGTGACCATGGAGGGCCCTTGTTACCTTTGCAGGCAGTAAGAGAGGTAACAAAAGCATAATTTTTACGTTAGGTACCTATTCTACTAAGTATAATTATCGTAGAGAGTGGCACAAGCTTTAAGTATCAGTATCTCCACGGTCAGTACCATATCAGCGGCAGTGAAGAAGAATGAAGTGTTGACGTCGCCTTTAAAGAATCGTCCTCGCCTTAAACCTGTGACAGATGTATCTAATTTGAACGTCGATGGTATTAGAAACACAATTTATGAAATGTACGAAAACAGTAAGTTGATCACATTTTGTGTAATCAGAGTTGCAGAAGTGCATGTTACATTGGCATCTGTGCATGAACAGCTTCGTGAAAAAGTCATTTTTCATGGTTCATTGGCATCATTGCGAACAGTGCTAAAAGAAATTGGATTTAAATGGAAAAAAGACGAGCCCAGGCGAGGTCTAATGGAACTACCCCATGTGGCAAGTAAAAGAATTCGTTTTCTGCGCCAATACAAAGATTTCAAGGAAAAAGATTTGTACCAATTTGTTTTTCTTGATGAAACGTGGATATTCCAAAATGGCACTATACAACGCTCATGGCAAGATAGTAATGAAAGAAGTGTGAAAACCATCAAAACTGATGGAAAGCGGTTGGTTTATTATTAATAGTGGTAACAATAATTATAGCAAAAAATATGTTACAGACAAATAATTCTGCATGCTGGAAATGAGAAAGGATTCATACCTGGTACAAATTTAATATTCGCATCAAAAACTTCAAGTGGTGATTATCACGGAGAAATGAACCAGACGAATTTCTTACATTGGTTTCAAAATCAATTGCTTCCAAATTTAAGTGAACCGTCTGTCATTATTATCGATAATGCGCCGTATCACAATATGGAAGTTAACAAAGCACCTAATGTTTCATGGAAAAAAGGTGACATTCAAAGCTGGCTAACTAATGAAGGAATTATATATTCTGAGCAGATGCTTAAAAGTGAACTTCTGTTGAAGGTGTCACAGTAAGTACCGATACCTGTTTTATATTTATAAGAATTTTTATTTCCAGAAATAAACCAGAAAAAACATATTTTGTTGACCAATTAGCGGAACAATATGGTCATAAAGTGTTGCACCTTCCACCCTACCATTGTATTTTTAACCCCATAGAGTTAATATGGGGTATAACAAAAACTTATTATAATAAACATATTGGTAGAGATGGGAGAACAGAGGCTGATTGTTTAAATATGTGGCAAGAAGCAGTTAATGTCGTGACACCAGATATGTGGAAAAATTCAATCAAACACACTGAAGGTGAAATAATGAAATGGTATGAAAGAGAAAAAATATTAGATATGCAAGATATACTGCCAATTATAATAAATTTAGGGGAAGACAGTGACAGTGACACAGAAGATTCTTGTTAATTTGCAAATTAAGTAATTTGTACTTATTTACATTGTAAGATTATAAAATAATTACATAAAAGTGACTTATTACTGCAAAATACTATCCCCTGGCTTTGATGGTAAAGTATGACATGTAAATTGTGAAGCCTTTAAACCATGTAGAAAGGTTAATTAATGAATTTATCGAAATTGCTGTCGGTTCTTAACTTTCCAGTATGTAACTTCAAAGTGTTAATCCTTACATAAAGCTCCAACATTAAAAAGTCGATCGCTTGTAAGCAATTGATATTCGACATTCCTGTACACGTAAATATCTTGTACTTCATGACAATTGAATATGGAGTTAAGATTTGTATCCTTTATAGATTGTCTGGTGGGTTTATTTTTGTATAATTTTCTTGTGTTAATGTTTATTTGATTCAAGTTTTCAAGATTGTAAGGATATATTAATTATGAGTAGGTACTGAGTGGGGTACCTACTATAAAAAAAGTGTGGTTTTATGGCTGCAATTTAAAGGTAATTTCATGCACGTAAAAGCGATTCTAAAATTATTGTTGATACTACATGCTTAGTAGGTCAAATGTGCAAGCAGTAGATACAATGATTTGTAAATAGTTCTATAGTATACTAAATGTTTGTCAACTCTGCATAAGAACGACGTCAGAAAATTAATGACGTGCAACGGAAAACTTATTATTTTACCTATACTGGCGCTTGCAAATGCCCAACTTTTCTTACAAATCAAATTATCTTTAAAAATACTAGTTTTTCGGACATTAACCATATAATAAAAAGGGCGTACAATTACGCGTATAATTCAAAAATTCATTCAAATACATGTACCATTTTGCCGACCTTCTTTGTGGGCGCACCCTGTATAGTTCCAAATATTTTTAAAATGTGAAGAATATTCAACGATATCATATTACAATAGCACTCTATCGAAAAATCTTATCTTCAAGGCATTAAGTTACTCCGCGCAATCGTTGACTCACCCTGTACAGTTACCTCGTTTTGTTACCTGCTTGTATTCCAACCAGTTCTTTGTTTTGCAACTTACTTTTAACGTGTTTTTATATCATATTTTATGTGTAACATTGTCATTTATATTTATCATGCTTTATTGTGAATCAATTGCAACAGTTTATCTCATATATTGACAATAGTTTCAATATTAAAATAACTGACCAAAATGCAAAGAATTATTCTAATACGAATTATAGATACTATTACGCCGTCGTAGTCTTTTATTTTGCGTTCCTTCCCTACTATACTTCAGAATCAATGATCAACAGTCCTAGAAACAGGGGAATTATATTAAATTCTATTGGAAGGAGTTATAGACTTTCTAATCACACAATCTTTGGAGAGTTAAGTTGGCGACAATGGGGACATACGAAGGAAATTAGCATGCACTTTCAGCAAGATTAGCCTCAGTTAGAAATGATGTTAAGACATTTACGAAAGCTTTACCAAAATATGGGTAAATAATCCCTGATATGGACGTGCATATCGTACCTGTCACTCACTTGGAGAAAGTGACTTATGAGTTATGACTTTCTTAAATAGGTACCTGCATTCTTTTGCAACAGTCGTTGTTCCGTACTCCCATCATTACATGAAAAAATGTCACCCTGTTTCATGTAAACACGACACCTGAAACTCAGAGTGTCAGAAGGACCAACTGGCTCTTCAAGCGGGATTGTAAAAGAATAAAAGGGTAGGTAGGAGTAATTATTTCAGTTTACATTTGCTTTAAAATTTCTGAAAAATAAATAAATCAGCACCATAAAGATAATTCGGTTACAAGTGAATGAAGTCATTTCCTGATGAGCTGAGAAGTAATGAACAGGTCTATTGTTCATTCTACTGAAAGTAATGTTTGATTTTTTGCGTTAATGTTATCTCAATCAATCGATAACGGATATAGTGGGAGGGTTAATAAACACAGAAATTTCAGTTATTTCCGCTTATTCATTACCAATACACTTTACAAAATGAGAGCTGTCGTTAGAGTGAAATTAAAATTTGAGCAATTCACTAAGCAGTTAAAAATTTGACCCAAAATTTTCAACCGAAAGGCAAGCGCTGAAGTACTGTGATATGTCACTGGGTTATCGACACTTCTGCATTGTAACAGACTCCTTGTCCGTTATAAAATCGATAGTAAACTGTGACAATGATACGATAACACAATGGTGTCATTCATCTATCGTATACTTAGAAAATCAAGGAAAGCATATTACCTTACTATGGGTCCCCAGTCATGTGGGCATACAGGGTAATGAGGAAGCTGACAAGGTAGCCCTGGAAGCAACCAAACAGGATGCGGTCGATGTACCTGAAATAAAACACAAAGATTTGAAAAATAAATATAATCGTGTAACTGTTTCCAAATGGCAAGATGATTGGGATATGTGTAATACTCACCTTAAAAACATCAAACCTACCATAGCTAAATGGGATAATCCTGCACTCACTAGAACAGACATATCAAAATTAATTAGATTGGGAATAGGCCATACTGCAGTAACGCATACATACCTACTGAAGGGAGAACCAGTTCCTATATGTGCCAGATGTGGACACGAATTAACGGTAGTACACTTCATTTTTGAATGTGGCCGTTTAGAACTTATAAGAAGCAATTACAACATTAGTGATAATTATCGAGATAATTTTATTAGTATGTCGCGTATAAATAACCTAATGTCGTACTTGAAGGTAATAGACATGTACAATAACATTTAAATTAGCAACAAGAGCTAATGACCATAGCTGTCGAAGCTCAATAAAAAAAAAAAAAAAAAAAAAAAAAAAAAAAAATAATGGAAATATAATATACTTTTAGTATGAAATTTAAAAATATAAATCATCCACACGATACCTAAAAATCAATTATGTGACAATAGTAAATAGAAATTAAATATTAATTATTATTAAATTAAAATAAAATATCGCAAAACTCGCTAATGCAAACAGCCTACGAACCAAATTATATAGTGCATTTTATAACCTACAACTGAACTCTAATGCATCTTATTACAAGCAAACATGTACATTCGTTCTCATTACAAAAACAACCAGAGCACTTAACTATGTTCTCCCGCATAGGGAAAAAATTACGTGCCACAGTTACACTTTTGCCACTTCCGAACAGTAAATTAAGTCAGTTATAAAGTAAAAGGTAAAAATATGAAAATGACTGCTCTAAATTTAAATTGCTGATCAGTTTATCCGGTTGAGAAGTTCCGGCCCTTTTGTCAAATTACGCTTTTCTCTTTTTATAATTCTGCTCAAATTACGATTCGTTTTCGTTCCCTCTTTTGCTCCTTATTTAAATCAACTCTTAAAATTACTACGCCTATAGTACCTACTGTTCTTTTAGTAATTAGAGTATGTAGGACTATAGGTAAGGTATAAACATCGTACACTGTTACGGTACACACTGTATATGAATAGAAAGTGCGTAAACGGCATAGGTACTGATAAAAATTTACTATCGCTTGGCCGTAATCGTTCTTCGGTCACTTAATCAATAGCATAGTATATGAAGCCGTTAGCCCGTTTGAAGTATCTAAGTATTTTGGCTTAACCCACTTTGTACAGAGGAGTGCTCTGAAGTTTTGCTAAAATGTGATGTAATTTATAGTAATCGCTCCTATCTACTTTGGTTTGCAATGCATTTTCAAACAAACGAGCGCGATCGTGATTTTGTAAAAACAACACCATGACTCCACTAGCAGAAGTGTGATAAACTGAGTCATAAGGGGTTTTAAAAGGGGCAAGAGAACTTATTTTCATTTTCGGTAAAACGCAGATCGTACTTCACTCTCACTCCAGATATTCAATGTGAAGACGTACGTGTTTTATTGGTTGTCTCACACTCGTGTTAATATCGAAAATCTTTCGGATCTCAATTCAACAAAGTGCTTTGTTGTACCTACATTTCAAGAGTTGGATTAATTTTACAGTTTTATGTTTTTGGTGCATTTGCGATAGTTTGTGGGATAAAAGGGGACCTATTGAGCACGTTACCAGCATTTAGATTTGCCCTACATCATTTAAAGGGGTAATCTTTGTGAATACTAGGATAATTTTTTAGCGGCATTTCCAACGAAGTAGGTACGCTATTGCAGCTCTGTCCGTCCGTCTGTCCGAGGTCTTAAAACTACTCCTACAGTTTTCAACATATTTAGTTCGTTCTTTTTAATGGTGTATAGCTCTGCCACCTGATCCAAGGAAAATCTTAACGATTAAACTGCGCATGCGCAGGCTGCGCAATGTCGACTTTCTTATTTATTAATATATTTTGTTGAAATTTTAACCACAGATACTTCTAGTAAAGGCAAACATATCGCATATATTAAAAATCAGATGTGCGCATGCGTGCAATGCCAACTGTCTTACTTATGGAAGTATTTCTTTGAAATTTTAACCAAAGATGCTTTTAGTAAAAGCAAACGTATCGCATATTGTAAACATCGGATTAATGTGCGCATGCGCAATATCAACTGCCTTATTTATCAAGATTTCTTTTTGAAATTTTAATAATAAATACTTCTGTTAAAGGAAACATATCTGATATTGCAAACATTAGATGTGCGCATGTGCAGTCAGTGCCAGCTTCCTTATTTATGAAGCTATTTCTTTGATATTTTAACCATATATGCCTCTAGTAAAGCAAAACAGCGCACATAGCTGTGGCCTTTTAGGAAGTACTGATCAATACATGGAAAATGCGCTGAAATGCGTCGAACCGGGACAGCGGCGTCAGAGGTTGACGATGGCTCGGCGGCGTAGGTAGATTTTTCGTACGTTTGCCATGGCTACACGCACGTCCTTAATTTGCCTATCTGTCTACTTCTGGTGTCTGCTTCTAAGCGAAACTTAGAATGCCTGTTCTTCGTCGCAGGTCGATATTTAAACCTTTCCCTGGGAAATTCCGGCGTAATCCCAGTTGGGTGATTGGGTGGAGGGTTGTCTAATAACAAGTCAAGGATTCTGTAGCCGGTCCGTGCAGAGCGCAGCTGAAGGAGGACCAATTTTATTCCTATTGAAACTTGAAAGCCGGGACCGGAACGCATCTAAAACTCCTGTTGCACGAGCAATAAAGGCATTTATGAACAATAATTCTTCTATCGCGTTATAATATTGCCGCTTTCTGTCGTGTTACCATGCCTTGTTATGCATTTGAACTAGCGTCACAGTATATTCATTTAATTTGAAACTATCAAAGAGAATTTTATGCTCAGGCGCTAATTAATTTTGTATACTTATGCGCAGACGATTTAACCACGTACTTGCAATTATGCATCAAGTTGGTGTTAGTACGAATTAGTATTTCACCAATTTCAATATACGTTATTATATTTTTCATAATTCCTATACATTTGCATTCCAAACGTGGCAATATGAAATGAAATGATGTTGTACAGCGATATTTGTATAAATAAATTCACAATTGCTGGAATTCGAAGATTTCTCCCTTTAAGCTAGTTTGATTTACGTTAAACAAAAACTACCAAGTTACGTTTTGTATCTCTAACAGTGTGTTTGATTGTAACCCCCTAGAGAGAGACCTTGGGGGAGCTAATGAGCTACCCTAAAACGGCAATCTCTCGAGAATACACAATCGTTTTATACGGCCGATCTATAAGAAATGCATTACAATTTCTTTTATTGGGTGGAGAGACGTAAAGTCGAAAAATAAAAATAACGCTCGAGAAGTCCGCGTGAAGATCGAACATTTAAAAAAAAGGGTTACTAAAAATGTCTTTGTATAGTTAAACAATGTTCTTTGATGGTTGAAATTTGAGTGATGATGGTTTCAATAATCGTGGGGTTTAAATATTTTGTGGTCTTAAATCACACGTGTGTAAAATATGTCCAGTCACTCTTTGACAGCGCGCATTCATTTATCAACTTACCTGTTGGAATCGAATAATCTCAAGTAAAATGACAAATAATGGTGGAGTGAATGTCGGTGTCATTGTCGAGATGTTTTGCATAATCTGCCATATGTACCTACCACGTATTGCAATTGCACAATTTATAGATACACTTTAGTCCATTTAGTAGGATGATTGATTTATTTCCAATAGGGGCATAGTTTAACGACTGTCTAATAATACCTGGTTGCGTAAGTACAAAATTGATATCAAAGGTTTGTTTCAATTAGCTACTGCATACTTGCTATCTACCTTTCTTTCTAAAAACTGGACAATCAGTTATTGATAACTGCTTTACTTTCCAATTGAAATCATGTTCTGCAAGGTAGTGGAACACAATAGTGAAAAGTTTCAATCTTTGAGGGAATCTTAAAATTTGTTTTGGAGCTTTAGAAAATCTTAACGTATTCCACACTTGGAATTCTAAAGCCTGTGTTAAAATATTTCTGTGATTCTAGGATTCCAAACACGAGTATTAATTTCCTCTTGAGTAAAAAGTGTTTTCGAAATAGGTACTTCAATTTCAATATATAAAGTTACATGCAATTAAAGTTTGAAAAAAAAGAAAACGGCCTAAAACGCACACGAACAAAGCGAAAAATGCAAAAGATCCCCTTTAAATCAAGCTCTTATTATAATATAATAGAATTCCCAAATGATGTGGAAATGTAACCCAGAGCTCCCAGCCAGCCGGCGGCGTAGTAGGTTGATAACATCTAAAAATCACAACTTCTTTATCGTCATACCCAACAACAATTACTATTATTATTTATTCAATTACTGGGCTCCCTAATGTCCTAAAAACCGGGGACTAATCTTAGAATTCATGTTAATTCAGCGCGCTTGTAATGACACTAGTCCCAATCTAATCAGCTGAAGTTTGCTGCAACACAATTAATTAACTACGGTTAACTATTAGAGTCACTGAAATGGCCGGATTAAAATTTCCAATTTCGGTAGCCCAAAGTGTCCACCTGAAATTTCAGGTCAATCGCAAAAGGTCTGCGATAATTAATTGAACTGCACGGCCTTGCAGTTTTATTGCTCATTGAGAAACTGAAATGGGTTAAGACCTAATTAACGGATCTGAAATCCTAAAATATTAATTCTTCCCCTACTTCCCACATGCCGAGGGTAATTTACATATCTCTATGAGAACAATTAGAAACTTTACAATTGTGTTCGTCAGCTGGTTTTCCCTATCAACGACACGACGCTAGAAATCATACCAACTATTTTTACCTCCTCCTGATATGATTCCTGTACGAAAACTGGTGCATCGTTACATAATCACTGATGTAAAATGGACTCTTTGATGATGGAAAAACTCCTTTTAACGGGTAAACTTGGATATCCTTAAAGAAAGGCTTCACATAAGCTAACAACAGCACCCCGAATAACTTTTTCGTAAGCGTACTACACGTTTCCGCCTAACTCGATTTAAACAGTCACTTTGAACTAGGTATTAAATAAAATCTCTTAGGGAACAACTGACTATTCTATAACACAGTCATTATCACCAAGACTGAACGTTCACCACCAAAAAAGCAACAATTTGCGTCTTCCTCTGCTATTTAAAACCACTCCCCTTTCTTTTGAACTGTCCGAACCATCTCCTCCTTTTTTAATTTTACGGCGCGTCTTCGAGTAAATTAAACAATTGTGTTTACGTCGGCGAAGAACATCTGTTTATCTCGGCGATAACACGTGCTTATCTTAAAACTAATTAGCTTACGCAGCGGCAACGCTCTTATATCAACGACCGGAGATAAACCTATTTCTTAACTTTCTAAATGAACAATAAAATTTTATCAAAAGGCAATTATTTAAACAAAATATCAAATTATTCTAATACAAAACATTGTCTTAGAATTCAACTAATATGATCAGGATTGTGTTTACCGTGAATTAGCGACCAACATTTAACGTCAAAAATGAATGAAAATAAACAAATGCAGAGTAACCCATCACCCGAAGTCTGTGAACGAAATTCAAATCCTATAACCATTTCTAATTTGAGAATTTTAAAATCTGGTGCCCAACAAAAAATTCGAAATTCTAATTATTAAATGATGACACATAAGCTAACAACAGCACCCCGAATAACTTTTTCGTAAGCGTACTACACGTTTCCGCCTAACTCGATTTAAACAGTCACTTAGAACTGGGTATTAAATAAAATGTCTTAGGGCACAACTGACTATCCTATAACACCTTCATTATCACCAAGACTGAACGTTTTGCCATAAATTACGCTCAACTACCACAGATTGCGGTGCATCAAAAACCTCCACCACCAAAAAAGCAACAACTTATGTCTTCCTCTGTTATTTAAAACCATTCCCCTTTCTTTTGAACTGTCCGAGCCATCTCCTCCTTTCTTAATTTTAGGCGCGTCTTCGAGTAAATTAAACACTTGTATTTACGTCGGCGGAGAACATCTGTTTATCTTGGCGATAACACGTGCTTATCTTAAACCTAATTAGCTTACGCAGCCGCAACGCTCTTATATCAACGACCGGAGATAAACCTATTTCTTAACTTTCTAAAGGAACAATAAAATTTTATCAAACGGCAATTATTTAAACAAAAAATAAGTATCAAATTATTCAAATACAAAACATTGACTTAGAATTCAACTAATATGATCAGGATTGTGTTTACCCTAAATTAACGACCAACATTTAACGTCAAAAATGAATGAAAATAAACAGATACAGAGTAACCCATCACCCGAAGTCTGCGAACGAAGTTCTATAACCATTTGTAATTGTAGAATTTTAAAAATCTGGTGCCCAACAAAAAATTTGAAATCCTAGTTATTAAATGATGACACCATCTGACATAAACACCAAAATCAAGTCTCGGCAGCAAAACCATCATCAAATTTTTAAAATATTGTTGGCACAATTATGAGGTACACTATACACCTTTCTGATATAAGTAAAATATTTATCAAAAACTCTAATTATAAAAGACTAAATACTACTAATTTTGAATTTTAACAATTTATTCCGTAGTGACAATATGACCTACCCCTATTTTTTGAAGCTCATAATCGGTTTTCGAAAAAGGTTTAGAACAATTTTAGCATTATGATTTCCAACGACAAAATTCAATCTCCTCTTTAAATGAATATTTTTAATACTTTTGAAAAACTTTTGAACTTTGAAGGCAGGGATTTTTTAATTGCTTGATTTTTTACAATCTCTACAAACCCGCTGTGATAAAACGCGAAAAAATTCTGCGAATACTACAATTCCAAACAACGAACTCTAATTTACGCATTTTCATTATTTATTTTGCGAAAATTTTTAAATTCTGCTTTTTAATGTATAATGAAGGAATTCTTAAGTTCTTACCTTTGACCGATTTAAAGGTCTAGTGAGTGCCAAAATGTGAAATAGCTCAAATCCATAAATATAAAGTAAAATTTTCAATCATAAAAATCTTAAGGCATTCTAAAGGTAGGGAGACGGTTGGACTTTCATCTTGATTTTTAAATATTTAAAATATGCATATTTTAAGGTTTTTACCTTTAGATTGTAATATGTTATGAAATGTATGGATTAAAGTCACTAGATATAGAAAGTACCGCAATCATCCGCCATTTTTGGGCAAATTTGCTGCCAACTTAAAAAAATTGACAAACGAAATCTGAATAGCTGTCATTTTTTATAACCTAACTTCATAGTACTGTCATGTTTTACAAAAATATGTACAGATATCTCCAAACAGGTGGAACAATCCCTAACATTAAAGTTACTAGAATCTGGTAACTTCCGCCATTTTTGGGCAAAAATCATGCGTTCTCTCTCTAACACACGAGCCCAATGGATTGCGGTACTTTCTATATTTAGTGACTTTAGTATGGATGTATGTATGAAATGCGTATGGCACCGCATTATTAGGACTAAGCATTCTGTCGTAAAAGAAAGGTATTGGGAAACACAACATCTTTAAGGAGGGGGCGCGGCGGTGCAAAGCGTGTACGGTGTACCCCATGCATTAAAATCAGAATTCCGCACGGAAACAAAACATTATTTAAAAACCATTTATTTTGAACTATATCTCTATAGTAAATTTCAAATGAAAATATGACACCAGAATTGCGCAAAAATAATGCTAAGACAAAATAATCAGACGTCACTAGATATAAGTATATCACCACTTTTTAAAAGATTAAAGAGGAAAAATTTAATTCTGAAACAATAAATTACTATTCATAATTCTCTACGCAATGTATATAGCATTATTGTTATCGAGTGAGAAAGCGTTATTGCTATGTTAAATGCTGTTTATTTGCATTTATGGAATATTGTGCTGTCAAAGTGGTGAACAACTTCAGTTATGTTTATGAGGCATAGAAAAGTTGCATAAAATTTTAAAGGCCATTTAATATATTCCCTTTTCGCGTTATTGTTGGGGATAAGACCGCGTACGCCATTTTACGAGTGTAGACTTAATGATCCTCCAAAATGAGATACCGTCCTTTGATAAGTTGTAAATCAGAAAATCGTATTATCTACTGATTAATAGTGTGGATAATTACCGTTTTAATGTTTCGTGGAAACAATTACTTCGCGAAAACTATAAAACTCCCAATAAACCATCCTATATAATTATCATTAGGGTACAAGTTTATTTTATCAGCCGTCATTAAATTATAAAATCTACCTTAGAAGCGACGATGAACCGCCAACGTTCTTTTTGCTTCTAACATTCGCTGCAGCGCTTTCAGGAGAAATTATAATTTGTAATGTTTAACAAAGAATATGTTACGGATCATCAATCTTCCATAAAATAGCTCATCCGTCATTTCATTCTAGCCTTTTTAGTTAAGTTAACCCCCAAAGTAACCGATTTTTTTTTGGCGTATTGTTTTGATGATAAACCGTATCACCTCACCGTTATCCCTTAGCTGAGTAGGTCAATATCTGTTTCGCCATGTTATACCATTGAAGAAATTAATATACCTATGAATATACAGGCTGTTCCATTCAAACCGTAACCTAAAAGTACATATTCACGCTCTCATTGATTTGCATACCAACATAGTTTTGCCGGATTTGGATAGCAACTTTCTTTCTTTAAATAAAACACCCTGTATTTTATCAGATTTTCGAAATCTACATAAAAATCTACGTCGTTTGATATCAACCCAGCAACAAAGGTTTACAAGTTATTCGAAATTTTTCAAAATGTTTAACATTTGACTGCTTTTCTTTTAAGACCTGTAGGTATCTATGAGTCCATTGACTTAAATTTCAAAAAGTCTTCCAAAATCAACAATACTGACTTGATGCTCCATGAAAATTTTTTGGAAATCTTTTATTTGAAAAAAATCGATTTTTTAAGGTTTGAAGTTGAAATTGACCCATAGTTTAAAACACCCTGTTCAAAATTTAAATCTTTCTCATATAGCAACACAGTATTCATGTAGGTTTCGAAAATGTAATAAAATACAGGGTGTTCTATTGAAAATAAGAAAGTTACTATCAACATCCGGTAAAACCAGAAGTGAAGCGATCATGATAATATTTTCGTTCGATAAATCATGGAAAACTATGTTGGTATGCAAATTTTTCAGATTAAATTATGAATGAGCGTCCGAATACTTTTAGATTAACGGTTACAACAACAAAATAATATTCTCAATTGAATGCACAACATATATTGGACGGGTTACTTGTAATGGATACTTTAAATTCATTCGACGAAGTATGTTCCTTCATTTTTGAGATTTAAAAAGAAGAAAAACCCAATTGCCACTTGTGAAAATACTGTGAAATCCAACCTCCCTTCTCTGTGATCACTTCAAAATATACACTGGTCGGTCAGGCTAGTGTAACGGATAATTACCTTTGTGTGAAAAATGCGTCCGCTTTTTCTTCACCTAAAAAAAGAAACGAAAAGTTATATGAAATCACCTTACAATAGAGGTGCTACAGAGGTTCGATTCCGATTCCGAAAGTTCGAAACTTCCGATTGATTTTGCACTTTCGATTCCGATTTCGGCTCCGATAAATTTTGAAATTTTAAACGAAAATCCTATACGAGGCCGATGCACAGCGGCGGCTACCATTAGGGCGTTCGCGCGGGGAACCTTTCAACTGCCTTAGAATCCGACGATTACTCTTTCACTTGTTTTGTTCATTAAATATAATTTGCTTCTTCATTTGATTATATTTACTACGCGTAACCACTATTTGAAGATTTCACATATCTCTTCTGCCTCCGATTCCGGCTCCGATTTCGATTCCGATACACCAAATTTAAAAACTCTGCTTCCGAATTCGGTTCCAATATAACCACCCCCGTAACATCCCTATACCTTACAACACCGTAAAAGAATACCATACCATAAATACATATAAATCAAAATTGAAATGTATTTACAATATTCACAATGGAAAATAACCTCAAAAATAAATGTATAAGCTGAACTCGAAAACGCACGTACCGCTCATAGAATTCAATTGAATGTTACCGATGGACAGAAAGAGGTGGCGACTCCCCCATTGGCCATAGTGCCTGCACGACGCCACCGCGTTATATTATATAACTGTATATAATATGTAGTAATAGTGTGTATACCGTGCATCGAATTCAGCTCCCATTCTAGGTTAAATAAATACGTGAAATTCACTGTTTACGAAGTTCGCTAGAGACGTCAATTATATAGTCAATAAACGTTACAAGCAGGTCGCGGCTAATTACAAAACAAATTGCTGCGCAAATTTTAGAACTTTATCGAAACGCCATAAAGTCGATAAAACGAGAGCCCTCTATAGGATTTAAATTTTTTCATTTTTCCTATATTAATTGTGACATGGGGATGTATGTGCGGTTATATTCGATTTTAGTATGTGGAACGATTTTAACGGTGTTTTTTAATTTCATTAGGGTTCCTCGGTTTTAGAGTAGAGTACCTACTATAAGGAGAGTAGTTCCATTAGAAAACTGGTTCTTTTGTTATTTTAATTTTTTTAGTCTTAAGGCTAGACACGTATAGCACGTTTGAGGTGACATGACACGCGAGACACGAGCCGTACGCGCCACACGTGCTGCGCGGAAATCCGCATATTGAGACACAGTTTTTAGACTAGCCTTTCACAAAAGTCATATTGAAAAATATCATTTTTCGTTAAAAAAAAGAACAACTGATACAAGTTTACAATGAAGAATGTATAAACAATAAGCGGAACGTTTGACACGCAAAACTGAGTCTCGACCACTGTGTCGCAGGTTCGATGGAAATGTCAGGTCACGCCACCTCGCGTCATGTCATCAATGTGCGTTGTCTCATTTGAATCGTATAGGTTACAAGAACACGCGCTGTGCTATGTCGTGCCACACGTGCTATACGTGTCTCAATTTGCATCTAGCCTTAGTCTAAGTCAACGATTGCCGGATGCACTCGCGACCGACTGATTCCATGGAGAAGTAGTTGGAGCCCGTCTGATGCGAGATATCGCAAAATTAATGGATTTCACGTAACCAAATGGCCGATTCGGATTCGCTCGCAGTCTGGTGTTGAGAACCGCTAAGTTAGCGATTTCGGTGGTTTCTGCCAAATGGCCCTGCAAGAAATGATATTGGTCAGTACAGATTAAGTTTATTAGTTGAACGAGTAAAGATGGCCGCTAAAACCAATTAGCACCATTTTGTAGGCGTGTGTTGTAAAAATTCAGAAAGTAGCAACGAAGTAGAGCGATATTTTTTGGCATTGTGACGCGGGTAGTCGCAAGGCAGTGGAGTTCGTGAGCGTAACGGTAAAATTATCATGCGGGAACCGTAAATCAGTGCGGTTAACTTTCCGTTTTTGGCATCGAAAGCTTTAGGGTGCGCATTCCGAAATCCATTTTGCGTTAGGCGGCGCGAGAATTCACTGATCGGTTTTGAAACAATCTTCGAAAAGACAAAATTAACGTCGTCTATATCTCGTCTAATAGGATATCTCAGATATCCCCCAAAGATAAATTCGAACCCCTATCTTGCAAAGTGTATGGCATTCCCTGTTCTACTTATGTGGTTTCAGTCTGCATCGGCGCAATTAGTAGAAAAGAAAGACTTTTTAGCATTCTCCCTTCTTCTACCAAGGAAAAATCCGCGAGGGCAATGAGATCTTCAAGCGCCCAAACAATTTCAACCGTGACGAGGGATGCTCCATTTCTCCGCTTTGGAAATCTGTCATCCGATTGTATGATGTGTCACTTCCGCTAATTTCTCCTGCACTTCAGTGTTCCAGCGTGTGCAATATTGTGGAGTAGTGCGTGTTTGCGATTTTCCTCTCTAGTGAGGAAAGTAAAAAACAATTGCTATACCTACGTTAATCTTAATCATTTAAAATTGAAACAGACCCATATTTGCCAAGTGTCAAACTTCGTTATTGCATACGATTATTTTTTTATTTTGATTGTAGTTTCAGAAAAAAATATGTGTAAAACTAGACAAGAAAGTGAAGTTTTTCAACTCGAGTTCAAAGTTTGACACATGAGCGAGTACAAATAACTATTGGTGATGTATTGCGAAAAGTAGTGAACATTAAATAAACGGGGTGCGCATATTCGAACTACTTCCTCTATGCTATACTGATATACTTTATACCATATGGCAATGGAACACCTAAATTTGGTTACATTTCCATTTTACTTCACAGATTTTTAGACATCGACAACCACATTTTGATCTTTTGGAACAAATTTATAATTAATTAAGTAAAAGATCCCATATATGCAATAATGGGATATTTTCTCGTCTCTATAGGTATTTGTCACTCCATCCATTTTCTACGCTTGAAATATAGGTACTAATAAAAAAAAGTACACACTGTGTTCCATTTGAAATTTTTATCAAAAACAAACGCAAACTCGAGATATTCAGTGATAGAAAAAATTATTATACATATTTTGACAATAAAATTTGATAAATAAATGCATGTAAACTAAAGATACAATGTATAGGTAAGTCTAAAAGTATTGGGCCAATATACCTACAACGCTATAAAACTTCCCCTAATGATAATTGCACCTCTCCGCTTTTACCTAGACCCAATATTAACGTTTAATCAAAATTTTATTGCGCGCTTTTATTATAGGTAGGTAGTACAAACATGAATAAAAAAAACTTTCGAAAATCGTTTTGTTGTCAAACTTTCTCAGAGTGGATTGGCAGTCGTGTAGGCGTGGTATGTTTGTATCCTTCCTCTTCTCCCACTCGGGCTTGCGTTTGTTTTAGTTCTTCTCCCCTTTTATAAGGTATTAGATACTTTTGTCCTATATTTTTCAATAAAAATGTTTCCCTTCTGTACAAATTAAGTGATTTAAAAGCATCATGCTCTATACACTTTAGCCTGCGATGATGGGGCAGTGTTGGTCACTTGATCTAACGATAGGTAGGTAGATAATAAATGTGTTCCCATTTCGCTACTTACAAACACAAAGGGCAACAATGCAATCTTCCGTTAGTGAAACTCAAATATTCCGATTGAATCGCTATTTTCATGCCGCATTCTATTTATTGTATTTTCAAGCAATATACCGTGTTGCTGGAGCATCTTTTGATATTTAAATAACAATGACACAGACATTATATCTGATTGTCCCACAATCTCTCGTCTAAAACACTGCCAATCCATGCTATACTCTGTACCCTTTCGCGTTTCGCCCGTTTCCTCAACAAAATTGGGTAGTAACTTTTTTTCTCCCCTACATTACGTCGTTTCATTTCACCAAAGAGGTTAGTAATTAGTTAGTATCAGATCAATAGAACAACATTTACATCGTGCTCAGTAAAGAATTGCATCTATGATCTTTCTGTTTCCCCAAAGTCGCATGAAAGGAGTCTCTCAGTGAGTTCGTAAATGAACTAAATGGAATTGAACAGTAGATACCTAAGCATTATGTTTTAGGCGCCAATCTAATATACACTGTGTCCAAGATAAGAAAGCCTATCATGGGAATCTCGGAAACCATAGAAGATACGAAAATGGTCAAATTAGAGAAAAGTGAGTTATTAAATTCCGATTACTTCCGAAGATATGCCAGAAAAACCGAAAATTACCGATTTTGTATTTATTTTTTTTCTGATGTAATTTGGTCTGATACAAAAAAAATAAAAAAAACACTTTCTCATTGTTACTTTACCAGACAGCGTTGAGAGATTATCAATACAACGTTTTGTTACGACAAAATCATCATCAACTTTATTTTTAAATATATAGCTTGAATTGAGTAACATATTTTATTACGAATACAACCATGTCTGGTACAAAAAAAAATGTAAAACCCTGATATCGGTTTCAACAGGATGGTTCACTCTTGCACAACGCCACAACATTTGTGTGCGCCGTTTTTTTTACGGGTCATATAAAAAATAAATTTGATATGAAGTCTCCGAAAAGAAACGTTGTGTGCGAGGTGAGGCGACGCAGCCACCGAAATTGAGCGTTATATCCCATATGCAGAAATGTTGTGATCAAACCCCTCCAAAACGACTCAACCAATATTCATGAATTTTTTTGGGTTATTTGCTAGGTATGACAATAGGTCGTAAAGTATTCAAGTTTTTTTCATTTTAGGAAGATATTTGAAACACGTTTCAGAACTCGAGTTTAATTTTATAGATAGATAAAAAAGATTAATTAAAATAATTCTCTCTTCGATAAAATTTTAAGGTTTTATGTTTAGGAAGATATTTGAAATAAGTTTCAACATTCACAAATGTTGAAACGTATTTTAAATATCTTCCTAAAGTTGTTTTTTAAATTTAAACAAACTCATAATTTTACAAGTTCTGAAGGAATGATGCAGAAACCATCACCCAATTTCTAATTAATTTAAAATCTTCCTGTCTCTCTATCAATTATGTCATTTGTGTATTTTGATATATCGTGAACTATATAAACTTAAACTCAAAAATCTTTACGAAAAATCAAGTTTTTTCAAACCATCTGAAATGACGTATAACGGTCGAGCACGTGACCAGGCTTTTTACAGAAGCGAAAACCCCGCGACAGAAACAGAAAATGCGGCGTTTTTTAAACCACACGAGACAATAGCTAAGATAAGAACGCATTTTACTTTATCGAAGGTACAAACCACACAAAGCTAGGGCAAGAACCTATTTTACTTTAGCCAAGACAAGAACCACTCAATTGCAAGGGTAACTTGTTGTCGAATGCGTTTCAAAAATGTTTACCAAAAATTTCAAACCACCTGAAATGACGTATAACACGGTCGAGCAAGTGGCCAGGCTTTTTTGCAGAAGCGAAAACCCCGCGACAGCAACAGAAAATGCGGCGTTTTTAAACCACACGAGACAATAGATAAGATAAGAACTCATTTTACTTTAGCGAAGGTACAAACCACACGAAGCTAGGGCAAGAACCCATTTTACTTTAGCCAAGACAAGAATCGCTCAATTGCAAGGGTAACTTGTCGAATGCGTTTGGAGAATCATGTTCCTAACTGTACCGTAAAAGAAGTACTTTCTAATTTCAGGTCGTATCCGACTGTCTACAGACGCGTTAACATTATCATCCGTGCGTCCTGTCGTAGGTGAATATTTCTTGTGAACTTTATATATAACTACGGAACCTTTTTTGTTTTGTTTGAACACTTGGAATCAGACTCTTAACTATTTATTTTGGCATCAGAAAGCTGTCTTTGAAACTGTTCATCCGATTTTGATAAAATTTGAGATAAAATGAATTCGAGTCGAATGCCCTTTTGGTAATCTATAAAATTAAACTCGAAAATATTTACAAGTTCTGAAACGTATTTTGAAATATCATTAAAAAAACTCGATATTTTACAAATTCTGAAGAAATGGTACAGGAATCATCGTCCAATTTCTAATTAATTTTTAAATCTTTCTATCTCTATCCTAACGCTCGTTCGACTATCTCTTAGCTGAGACATTTTTACATTTTTTTATACCTCAAATGCGATTGAATGAAATTAAATGGTGAAAACACCTTAAACCTTTCCTATGCTCGTTTAATATTTAAATTGTTGAAAGATCTCAATAATTACAATAAAATAAATTACATGTTTTTTTTTTAAATTTTATTGTAGCGAATTTTCTAGAACGATATCGAGGCGCCATCAAGTCGATAAAGGATTAGTCACCGGCGATAAGGAATGAAAGCAGATGTGACGTCTTGAGTATTCTCTGGAAGCTTTTCGTTTGCTATATAAGAAAATTGACTTGTAGGATAAAAGTTCCAATATCGATTCCCAAGTGAAATTCGCACTCGTGTTATAATTTTACATGTTATAAATTTTAGTACAAGTAACTGTTTTTCAATCCAATTATTTAAGGACCGTTATAAATTCATTCATAATTAATTTATATAAGTAAGTATCGTAATTAAATGTACGTTACATTATTCACCCCCAAGAGAGTTAGCTCATAACTCCAAACTACACTTCCTTAATGTTTTAGAAACGATCAAGATCAAGATAGTAGTCTAGGTGTACTTGACCACCACTCTTAATTCACGGGTCAATTAAATTGATTCGCAGGATCGCCCACGTGGGCGAGGGTCTTTTCGAGGAATTAATTCGGTTATTTCTGGGAATTTCCTGGAATTTGGATTTTTATTTGATTAATTAAGTAAAAATTGGTGCTATTTTGAACTTTAATTTAATTGATGACGTCATCGATTAAATTGATTACTATCTAATTAGGTTAATCCGCGAGTCAAGTGATTTAATTCGCGGTTTGATTTCTAGGAATTTCGGTTAAATTTGGTTTGCGGTTTGATTGATTGAATTCGCGGATTCATGAATTTTTATTCGTGGTTTGATTTCTCGGAATTTTCTCTCTTTAATTTTCAGTCGCATATTAGGCACAATCACAAAATCACACTTTAAATATACAGTAAGTAATTGTTGCAATTGAACGTTTAATTGCCCAAATTAAAATTTTCATCAAGATAATTACACATGTGTAACTACGCTTTAATTAAACTTGAACTAATTTTTTAAAAACTGGCGGAAAAGCAATATGACTGACGGCAGTAAATTTAAATTTGTTATCTCTGTTACACTCAACTTGCACTGAAAGTCAATTTATTGAAAAAACTAGATTACAAATGACTAGAAATTGCAAACGTAATAATAAACAATAATTATGACACTAACCCGTTTCCACACCACCCAGGAGGTAGAGTTAATGGAGCGCTTTTTTTAACGTGGTATCCCCTGTAGGCCTAATCCACGGAATATTTACAATTTAAAACTTAATATTTACAAACAGGCACCAAACTTACGCCCCTCACTTGCAATGTTAAATTTATAGATACGACGTAACGTCTGGCGGAAATTTACCGAAGAAAACCATGTGGATCTTTTAAGGGAATGCTGTACTAGAGTCTCAGCATGCAGCCCTGTATTTCGCCGCAACTTCATACATGAAGGGACAAGTGGTCTGATACTTTCAGGCGGTTACAGAGTCGGGGAGAAGCAGAGTGCAATTACCATTAAATGGTTGCTGCATTTGCAGTCAAATGGTGTACCTCTGACATTCGCCATGCGGGAAATGGACGAGAAATTCGTCTACGCGAAGAAATATTGGTTGACGGATATTCACACAGTAGTAATACCGTCTACCAGTTCCAAGGGTGTGAAACCTGCTAACCGACGCAAACGTCAGCGTTAAAAAACACAGAAGACGAAGCCATGTTCACAAGACGCCAAAAAAAAAAACAGAAGCCACTTCTGAAGGTATCCGATCATTTGGATCTGGATCTGGTTCTGTCTGTCGGTACATCCATCCCCACACAAGCGGGATCGAATTTTTGTCGTTTATAAGTCTGTCGCTTGACTCAGTTCCCAGTAACCAAACCTGAGAGACCTTTTCACATTTTCTTTACTGCATTTATTTAACGTACTTATACACGGTGTCCATTTTTCGAGTGCCACTATGGGGATCTCGTTTACCTTAAGAGATAGAAATTTGGTTAAATGGGGGCGAAGTTGCGAATTTCCCTGGTGAATAACCATCTGGAAAGAAATTTAAAATATCATCAATAGTTCTGAAAATATCGCAAAAAAACGAAACTTTCTGATTTTCCTTTTTAATTTTTTCATGGTAAACTAATCCTACTAGACATTTCTAATTAACACATTATTCAGACACTTTTTAATGGAGATTTCGAATATAAAATCCCGTTTTTAATAACTTTTAAGGTTATGGAGAAACACGTGGCAACTTTAGTTTTTCTTATGGGAGCCATTTTGAAATTTGACATTTTGAGATTACATCTTTTTTTCTCTTTACAACGATATATCACACATGGTGGTTAAGTACCACATTTTTGCTAAACATACAATTTTTAATTTTTTGGGAAGAGTGCTTTGGAAAAACAAAACGTTGTTTTATTGTGAACAAAAGTTTGACAGTTTGATGCATATGTCCGGTTGCAGCGTTGACATCAGGGAACTAGATGTGTTGATAAAATTCGATTTAAAATTATAATTCAAATTAGAACAAAATACATAAGAATAAATAATATTTTAGCAATAAAACTAGCACAATCGTAAATGACACTGCTTGAAATAAGTCAACATTTTGTTCACAACAAAAGAACATTTTGTTTTTGCATAGCACTCTTCACAGAAAATGAAAATTGTATTTTTAGAAAAAATGTGATACTGAACCACCATGTGTGATATATCGTTGTAAAGAGAAAAAAGACCTAATCTCAAAATGTCAAAATCCAAAACGGCGCCCATAAAAAAAACTAAAGTTGCCACGTGTTTCTCTGTTACCTGAAAGTTATTAAAAACGGGATGCCATATTCGAAATCTCCATTAAAAAGTGTCTGAATAATGTGTTAATTAGAAATGTCTAGTACAATTAGTTTACCATGAAAAAGTTAAAAATGAAAATCAGAAATTTTCGATTTTTTGCCATATTTTCAAAACTATTGAAGATATTATAAATTTATTTTTAGATTATTATTCAGCACGAAAATTCGCAACTTTGCCCTAATTTAACCAAGTTTTTATCTCTTAAAATAAGCGAGATCCCCATAGTGGCACTCGAAAAATGGACACCGTGTATAGCAAATAAATTCAAGAAATCATTACTTCTTTCACGATCCGCACCTTCAATAGTAAAAAGTGGTAAGTTTAAATGTGACGTCATTTAAGTTTAAATTCATAATTATTAAGAGGGTAGTAAATGGGGCGTTTTCATTTCCCTACATAATAATAAAATTATCCCAAGAGCAACCGCGCTGTAATCACATAACTATATCAATTGATGCCTAATAACATCCCTTAGATAGAAGTAATAATAACCCTTAGCCCTGTCCTTGATCGGCTATTGTTCGTAATATTGTCCCCTGCAGTCCAAATTACATCGACTTGCGTCATGGGGGCGGCTTACTGTATACGTGTGGGTGGACGTGTTGTGACTTACTTTATTTCTATAATTTTCGTATATAATTCGAGTCGCATTCGACCCAACCCCGCCGAAAAAAATAAAAACGAACCCGTAAGCGCGCCGATTCGAATTTATTCAGTTACAATATTTGCAGTAGAAAAACAAATAAATCTAACTTCCCCGAAACGAACGCGAGTGAAAAAAACAATGTTACCAGCGGGTAACATAGTTAGGTGCGTCTACCGTTGCTTGACACAGGGGTAGTTTAAACAGTGAGGAGCGATGAAAAAAATTTGGAAAAGCACGTCGCGATTTTTTATCTAAATTTACGTCGATATACGGTCGAGTTTCTTTATGGCGGAGTGGAAACGGGAGAGGAATGAAAATGCCGAGTCTGCAGATCAATGTAGGCGGAGCGGGGTGCGAACAAGTGAAAATCACAGCCTGATAACTCAATCAGGGAACGCCGCCGTAACGTAATATTTGGGGGGAAAACTTGGATGTGTAATGTCCAAATATGTATTGTAAGGTATACCCTATTTTTTCCATAGGTAATGTAGATGCATATTTTATTTGTTTCTGTCTATACTTAGTACATCCTTATTGATGATTTAATTACATTATTACAATATTTTTAACGCAACTCGCTAAAGTGGAGAGCGGTTATGCCCTTTAGGTAGATATCTGTCTGAATGTGCAAGGTAACACTCCGCCTAGCCTAGCTATTTGCCTTTCGACTTTCATTAAATAACTTTCAGTATGTAACACGGACTTTATACCAAATTTCGTATAGCGTTTTGTTTTTATTCACACGAATATTCGTACTCAATTCAAAATTGAATATTTACAGTTCACGTGTAAGCAATCTAGTAATTTTCTGTGGTTCAGTTGGACACCGTTGTTGACTAACCCATGGCAAAAAAATAAAAAGGAACCAATGTAAATCGTGTGTTTATTCGAACCCTTTAACGATCCAGATAGATGTCTCATGCCGAATTATGATTAATTTTGTTGATCCGCACCCAAAGTTGCTTTCAGGTGTCTTCAAAATTTGTGTAAGTAATCGTTTTGGAATAGTAGGAATTCGATTGTGGCCATTTTTTGCCTTAGAATTTAAATTTTCAAATTTTTTATTGTGGCGGGATTCGGATGTATCCTGGGAGAGATTTAATAAAAGAGCTAACTACGTTTAAGGTGTTTTGTGTATGTGTTCATTTTGGCCGGACCATTGCACACAGGAATTTGTATTTGCTCGCCCAACATGGGGCTTGCATTTACGAATGTCACGGGTCACAGCAATATGGAGCAACAAATTATACGGAAATGCAAACCTAAGTGTACTTAACCCTCAAATTCTACGCTGCAATATCATGGAAATAAAATCAACCCGGAAACGTTTAAAAATGACCACGGGAATAGGTTTTCCCTCCTAAAGGTACCTTTACTGCGACAAATATTTGGGTAATCAGTTATTGGATAATTTCAAGAGGAATGTTTTCTGTCACGTGTTGAAAGTGACCGTAGCGTGATGGATTCGGGATTAGGAGATCACTCCCAGATCAATGTATTTCTTTATGCTTTATTATGGCCAGAAACAAGAACGTCGTTTTGTTGGGAATTACATAACCTTTACTCTACATTCACTAATTCAGACTCCCACAACCCTTTTGTTGAAAGCAAGATGACAAATTACATGGGAAGACAAATCCTACGTTAACAAATAGAATATGTGAAAATTAGCAAATTGCAACTCATATCGCACATAAATTCTAAACCGAAGAGTTTTTGTGTTAGCAGCATTCCACTCCTGGAATTGGTAACAAAAAAAACCCTGGTTGCAGGAGTTTCGAGTCGAGAACAGTCCCAGCACTAGGTGTCGCATCTAATGTGGTTACAGTGGTAAACTTTTCAAGGGGAAAAGTGTAAAGCTTACAAACAACAAGTCTATAGACACATCAAACTTCAAATAATTCGATAATTTTCACATGTTTAAAAGAATGATCAAAATTTATAAACTTAACTTGAGCCAAGAAAATGTAATCGAAACAAACAAATTGAGCAAACATTTACACCAAAAATGAAAGTGATTTCAAAAGTATAGAAGTTGACGGTATTATCTATCACATGATCCATTGTGGTTAAATGATGACAATATTTAGAAAACAAAGATTGTAAATTTTAAAAAAATAATAAAATGTTGCATACAAAACACAACTAAATTATAAAGAAATTCAAAGGTTACTACATGCATTAAATAACACCAAAAACAACAAACTTAAACTGCTTTCGTGATGAAAGTTGAAACGAAAATCCAGTTACGTAGCAAGCGTTAGATCTCTCGAGCTGACGGAGAGAGCTTCTCCCTTCTAATAAATCGCACGGTTGCCAGCTCTCAAACCTCAACAACATAATAGAAACGAAGCAATATGCCACCAAAGGCATGGCAGATAACAGTATCAAGATAAATATATTGCCGATAGCAATAAAAAATTGGTTAATTACCTGAAAGAGAACCAAATCATACACCACACATACCAACTAAAATAAAAAAAACCTACAGAGTGCTAATTAAGAATTTACACCACACCACAGAAGCAAAACAACTCGAGACCGAATTATTGAATAAATGGTCCGAACGGGAGACATAGAATATTTATTTATTTGTTTGTTTGTTTGTTGTTCTATACTACTCCAGTATTTACCTTACGAATCAGGAAAACCTAATTCGGAGTAGTCGGCAGAATGCTCGAAACTGTTCTAAGGAAATTCCCATCTCTGCCGCAGATGAAAATTTTTTACCTTAGCCTAGGTTCGAACGCCCAACGTCCCGGCTATGTAGCCCAACGCTCTACCACTGTGGTACACAGTCGGGTTATAATAATTATATAAATAAAAGAACCATGAAATTAATTCCTTTCGTTGAGAACTTTCATTAGAGTACCATGAGGCATGAAGAATAAAACTAGTTCCACTCCCCCTCCTCCCCTCCACCCCGTACTTTGTTAAGAGGACAGAAAGAAGGGCAGTAGTTGGTAGAAAACGGTTCCCTTCGTTGAGACCTTTAATTAGAATACAATAAGAGGTAAAATTAATTTTTAACCCCCCCCCCTCAGCCCCGTCGCTCATGATTTCGACAAAAGAGTCGCACGAAAAGTAAATATTTGTACAAACCATTTTTGAGACCTTTATGAAAGGGTTATAATGCACGTGCTGTAACCCCCCCCCCATTTCCTAGTTTAACTTAGCCCACTAAAGGCATGCGTATGAAAATCTGAGACCAATTGGTTGTCGTATGTAAAAGCTATACACGTTTTACTTTCAAAAACAGCATCTCAGGAAATAATTCGTGGGGACCCCCTTTTAGACAGCGAAATTTGATGGCCGTCTGGCACACCTTCAAGGTATAGGCTACCTACTGCAAAAAATTCCAGGACTCTAGGACCATTCCCCTAGAAGTAGTTCAAAACGATAGAAGTGGGTCCGGACGGACGGACGGACAAAACGAAAACAATAGCACATTTCGTTTACTTCTTAAAGAATGCGCTAAAAATAAGTCAATAGTAATTGAATTTTGAAATAGAAACAACGAATGCGTACGCGCTTTGTGAGTTTGTAGACGAAAAGTTATTTCTGACGCCCATTTATGCTGGACCCTCGTTATCGCGTAACGTGCCCTTTTCCCGTATAAACCAGTTAAAACAGAGTTGACTCTTAGGACCTTAAACACATAAACTAATAATTTATGACGTGCGGCATAAACAGAATTCGGTTATGAGACTAAAGCAATGAAGGCGAAAAATTAAGGTTTTTAGCATGGCTAATTGTTTTATGTTGATCTAAAGGAATGGATATTTAACTTTTAACGAAAGCGCTCGAGGGGCAGTGAAAAACCTTTCAGTGTAGAGTAAGGAAGTAACTTATGTACTTTATAAAAAACAATGCAATTTATTTGTTAACTGAAATTCATCGACTTCAGTTAGAAAATGTCCAAGATTGAGCAGAATTGTGCGGTTTAGAAAATTTTGTTAATTATATTCACTACGAATCCATTACCGGAATGATTCATTACATGCTAAATTCTTTTCAATTAATATTAATTAATTACAGATATATATGCAAGTAGCTATAACCCTATATGAATCTGTCCGTGGTCTGATATAAATAAAAGCAACAGATAGGGGCGTTGATCAGGAGCGGACTTCATAAATTAAAGTTGGAATTTATTATTATTATTAATGAACATTAAGCCGGCGAAACTATGCGTTCGGCTATCAATTATTTGTAGGTGAGTTGCTAATTACGCAAGCTACTAGTAAATTATATTATTCATTTTATTCTTCCCAGACCTAGGTTGAACTACGCTTATTATAATAAAGACATTCTATTCTTTCAGTGGGGCGGTCAATGTGGTTCCATAAAAAACCGTCCATTTCAACTCCTAATACCAGTCCGCGTTCTCGTAGTTAATAAGTCCTGAGTACTGTCATTTATGCGTCCGCACGTTATACGGAAATTTAAAAGGGACACAGTCAACGTAAAGATTGGGCATATGCTCTCCTTCCGTCTCCACACTTATCGGGAAGCATAAAATGGCATACAAGCCAAAACGACATACAACGCCCAGTATCAAAATCTGGCCCAAGAGATGGAGAGTCGGTTGAATTCGTTGAGGTTCGGTACGCGCCCTTGGGGGTGGTGTTCAAGGTGATCACTAAACTAAATAAGTGGCAGAAAACCCGAAACCACTTTCTACTCTCTGTTAATCCAACGTAAAATAATTGTTTGGCACAAGAAAACTCACACGGTTTCAGTAAGTTCGAGGAGGTTGTATTGTATCAGGCTGCCTTCGCCTATGTGCGAGATGTGTGGTGGGTCGCTTCGGCTTAGGTTAAGTAATGAAAGGCAGTTCATAACAATGCACTGATTCGTTTAGTATTTGTCCAGGAGCACCTTAACCTTTTTCTATTTTCTATTCTATGTTGGAAATCAATAATTTTATAAGACCGTGAGTCCTTCGATGCAGTTTGGTTGCAATTTGACCACAGTTTGTTCAGATTATTTTATTCAGATGCTACGAAAAATTGGTTCTTACTCATTCATAACTTGAGTAATATCTTTCAGATATTACACCAGAGAGATACCACCATAGAAACTTTTGCAGATGATACAGAAAATATTGCGAAGGCAATGCTCTGCTGAGCTAAAACAAGAATGAAAAGAGCTTCTCGTTGGAGAAGTGACCGACCACGCAACTAGAGCTTCGTGACTCTTAAGCAAAGAAAATAGCTTACAGAACATTGTGTAAATTCTGATTGCTAATAAATTTAAAAAAATCATAACTTTTTTTATTATCTAATAATTTTTTGCCCACGCAGAAATAATTAAAATATATATGCGAATCATTTTCACGTATCCCTTACACTAAAGTATACAGGGTGTTTTTTTGGGAGCTTTAGTTAAAAGTTTCTGGGAAAGTAAAATAGGTAGGTTTTTGAAAATTTATACTTAGGAGTTACTCTGAAGGCCGAATCGATTTAAAATATTTTCAAAATGGCTGCACTTCCGGAAACACCGGAAGTAGATAGTAACTTCGTTATTTTAAATGGCAACCCCCATTTTTTATTGCATTTTTAGATTCTACGTGAAATTTCACTTCTTTTGATACCCAGATGTCGATATCTATCATTTATGGTTTTTAAGTTATTTTGACTTTAAGAAAAAAAATGGCGGATGCAGATGGTACCTTGATAATTGATTACTTGAAAACGGTTGTAGTCATGGCAACCTATTTTTATCAGTGCATAGAGAATGAATAGGGCTTTCTTTTGGTGCACTTAAAAAAAAGTTTCGTACGACCGCTCCTATGGATATCCAAATTTATGAAACTTCAAAGACTAAAAACTCAGTTTTTTTAAATGGAATGACCATGTTCTTACTATTCCATGAGATAGAGAATCGAAATGGGCATATTTTGACAATACATGTTCCTATAGCAATCTTTAACAGTTTCTGACTTATTCCCATTTTATTGAATTAACACTATTTTTTTCGGATTTTCTTTTTAGTAGTCGGCCATGATTGTATAACAATTGAATTTTAAACAAATCTAGTGACACTAATCCGTCATCTACTGTTATAGGTTAACATAGTTTTTCAAAAATCGAAAAATGACTCGTAGTGGTTTCACCTTTTTTGGAATTTAATTGTTATTTATGGTGAAATGGGCAGAATCGCGGCGCGTGCTTTCCGTACATTCATTCGAAAACTGGAACGAAATTGTATGCATTTTGGAAATTTTGTACCCCTAATGCACTACAAACCGTTGAAGCACAAGTGTTACAAAGCTCTACAAGAGAATATTTAAGAAAATGAATTGAATTGCAAATGCCTGATTAACAAAATAAATTCAATGCAAAATATAAAAAACTTCGTTGAAAATTTTTGGTATGGAATTGTTGCTAGAACAGATATCGTATTACCTCTCTTAATTTCCAGACTTATACGTTGTTTAAGAAATTCAGTTGAACGACTCTGTTTAGATTTTTCAAAAATTTTCCGTCCTATATCCTTAATAAATGAGTTATTTATTAATGAATTATTTAGACTAGAACTAGAATCAATGGTATTAAAGAATCCATTCCTTGATTTGTTTAAAATTCGATTGTTATAAAATCATGGCCAACTACTAAAAAGAAAATGCGAAAAAAATGGCATCAATTCCGAGATCAATTCAATGAAATGGGAATAAATCAGAAACTGTTAAAGATAGCTATAGGAACATGTAATATCAAAATATGCCAATTTCGATTCTCTATCTCATGCAATATTAAGAACATGGTCATTCCATTTAAAAAAACTGAGTTTATAGACTTTGAAGTTTCTTAAATTTGGATCTCCATAGGTGCGGTTGTACGCAACTTAACTTTTTTTTAAGTACACTAAAAGAAAGCCCTATTCATTCTCTATGCACTGATAAAAATGGGTTGCCATGACTATAACCTTTTTCAAGTAATCAATTATCAAGGTACCATCTGCATCCGCCATTTTTTTCTTAAAGTCAAAATATCTTAAAAACCATAAATGGCAGATATGACGTATGGGTATCAAAAGAACTGAAATTTCACGTAGAATCCAAAAATGCAATAAAAAATAGGGGTTGCAATTTAAAATAACGAAGTTACTATCCACTTCCGGTGTTTCCGGAAGTGCGGACATTTTGAAAATACTTTACATAGATTCGGCCTTCAGAGTAACTCCTAAGTACAAATTTTCAAAAACCTACGTATTTTACTTTCCCAGAAACGTTTAACTAAAGCTCCCAAAAAAACACCCTGTAGAAAGCGCCTTCAGAGTTTCACTTTTAAAAAATTGTCAATTTTGAGGGTTTAAGATGTACCTCGTACTTAAAAAGTGTAGGTAGGTGTAGCCGTGTGCGACCTTAGGCCACCGTGTGACTTCAAACCCGAAGTTTATTCAAATTTTTCCGATTTTTTTGAGGTAGTCGAACGATTTCCTTGCAGTAGTTAAGTATATGGCATGCAAGGCAAAACCTCTGAATATAAGTATATTCCGGTAACGTAGGGTAAGTCGGAGTTTCGAGAAAAAGATCAAGGTATGTATGTACACGTATTTAATGCGTTGAAACTACAACGATAACAAGATGGACATTTAATAAAGAGTCAGTTACGTCAAAGTAGCAAGTTTAGGGATACAGTTTTTGTATCCTATCGATATCGTCTTTATGTAGTTTACTCCACACACTGTACGTCGGGTACATGACCGCTTCCTTAACAGAGGAGTGTTCCAATCCAAGCGAGTGACCCAGCTCGTGTAGAGCAACACTAAAGAAATCGTATCCTGAAAACTCATTTTAGCAATCTGCCAATTCCCGCTGTAGCCTTACCATTTACACCGCCCAAGTTCCACTTTTCGTCATTATCGAAGTGAATGTCTCCGTGTTGCGGGAAAAAGGCATGGGCCAAGACACCGTTTGGTCCATCAAACGGATATCTGGAAAGATACCCAATTATCAAGTTAAAATTGGGACTCAAAGATGTTACGTACCCGCATCCGTGATCTCCTGCCCCGAAAAAGGATATAATATCAGCAGATTTGACGTCGGATACTCTTTCGAAATGTAAGTTGACGTAATTTGCCCAAGTATCCAGGGCAAGTTTCATGTTATCGGCATATTGCTCTTCCGTAAGGTCTAGGGTCTTCTTTCCTATACTGAAAGAATTTGGTTATATTTTCTTCTGTTACACGTTATCGGAATACTTACTGGTAAGTGATGTTCCTTTTACTCCATGCTACATTTCTAGCAGCACGAGGTTGGCCGTTCACAAAATCGGGAACCCCACAGCGAGGTTTATTCGTAAACTATAACCAGAAGCATTAATTATCAAGCTGTGGACGAGAAAGCTATGCAATTACCTCAATGGTTGCCTGGTCGATGACGCCAGTTTCGGGAATATGAGCCATGTTTTGTAGTTTCTTAACAGCTTCCACCACACTTAATCGGTTATGTAACTGAGCCGCTTCCAAATACCCGAATTGTGTTAAGTAATTCAGCTAAAATGATGGCAAATAATTAGCATTTCTCAATATTCGCAGTTAATGTGGTACTTACGACATCGTTCTGCTCTGCAGCGGGCGCAGCATACGCCATAGTAAAGAGGGCTGCAATCAATACCAATTTCATGGTTGGATGCTTTGGAAAAAGTGAAGGTTTGAAAAAACGGCCGCTTATTTATAGGAGTAAGTTAAGTATCTCTTAACATATTATCTGCCGGTGCACTTACAGACAAAGGAAATAGATATCAATTTTTCAGATAAAAGACAGATATTCTATTTTTGAAGCTATTATCTGTGGGAATTGATAACATATCACATCCAGGTGCTCTAAAATGCATTAAATATTATTCAATGTCTTTTTTCACTTCAAAGTTCATCCACAAATGAGGAAAAAATGCTGCACTAGCACCAACGTTCAGGGGTCGGAGGTACTCGGACAAGATCGTAATAATATCGTGCGAGAACAACAAGGAACCTGACAATTTGGTGGCTTGGAGGTACAGAATTCCTGGGCAAATCCAGGCAGCTGATGTCTCTTCCGTACAGCCGTGAAGGATCAACGGTTTTCCTCTCTAAAAGTGAGGGTTAATAACCCTGCCGAACCCGAGGTGGGGAGTACGTCAGTACAATCACCACAACAACACCATTAGCTGCTACAGGGGTATCTACAAAAAGCAACGAAAGCATCACCGCCCAGGCCCAGGCAGCGTTAGCAACTCACCCGGGCGGATTTCGAACTGGGATGAGTTTGCGAATATTGAACCGCCCCTGGAGTCCGACAAACGATCGCCAAGTATTGTCTCCCTATGAAAAAGATTTTATACAAATAAACCTGCAACACTGTAGTGCGGCTGTTGTTACCTACCTTAAGGAGTGCAAAGCAGGACATTTTCCTTATTAAAGAACGCTGGGTTGTTAAATAAAGGGTTTCTTATAGCCTTGGGGACACAAAAAGAACCGTTCTGTTTGATCCCCGGCAAAAAACCTAGAATATGTATGTAGTGTACTTAACACCTAACTTCTACACCAACTTCACACTACAAGAACACGGAAATAAAGTCAACCCGGCAACGTTTAAAAACGGCCACCCGAATGACTATTCCCTCCAAAACTAAACGAAATCCCGCTTAAATTTGAAAAGTGGCACGTGATAAAACATCTAAGGCAGGGCCCCCTTACCTTAGTTGTAGACAACGCTTTAACCTGCAGCACAATAGGGAAGGAACGTTAAATAAAACACTGAAATTGTGAAAAGTTTGTTTAATAATAATCGTAATTATTAAGATTGTGAAAGCCCGGAAATTTAGTTGATGTACATTAATATAAACAAAGCAAGCATAGCCAAAAGGTGTCGTACTCTCTCAAAAGTAACTGCTCAGGGTAAAAAGAGTACGACGTAAGAAAAACCTCGCAGTTTGATTAATACAGTGCAAAAGTTAATTAACAAAATATTTTGTAAAAGTTTAAGCAGTAGTTAACAAAGATAGTAAATGCATATACACAATGTTGGTTACACTCAAGGTTAAAAGCAAGTTTTTGGGAACAATGGGTCACGTAGTAGCAGGTACCTAAATTCTGAGAAAGGGTTAAGAGTACAGGATGTGACTCATCTTTGGTGCAATAAAGTTCTTTTGTTAAAAGCAAGATGGAACATTACATGGCGTAGTAGGCAAATTTAACTAAAAACAAGATATGTGGAAATTATGGAATCGCCACTCATTTATCGCACATAGATTCTAAACTGAAGAGCTTTGATTAGCGTAATCCCGCTCCGGCAAGATGTGTAACCCGCCCCTGGTTTCGGGGTTTCGAGCCTACAATTGGATGTCAATTTTGACTACAGTTTTTTTCCACCTCCGTGACTGCTTTATTCACGGAGAAAATTGTTAGTTACAAACAACAAATCAGTACATACATCAAACGAATCGGTAATTTCCACATATTAAAATAAAATTATCAAAACTTACATGAATGTTACGGGACAAGACCAAGTAATCAACATCAATAAACATAAATTAAGCAAACATTACACCAAAAACGTAAACAATTACAAACAATAGCGTAACGGTATCACACATGTGATTCTGCATTACGGTTAAACCAAATAAATTTCAAAAACAAAGATTGAAACACACAAAAAATATAAAATGCGGCATACAAAACACAAATACGATATAAAGAAATGCAAAAATTACTACCTGCATTAAATAACACAAATTAACAACAAACATTTATGGAGTGATGCGTTCACGACCGCCATTCAAGACAAGATGCCAAACGTAACCCCCGTTCGTGCTTTCTAGATGGCGCAGACCGGTTTTCCCCACCTAGGAATTGCATGGTTGCCAACTCTCAAAAATGTATGTATCGTCGTAAGTTGTATATACAGGGTGGAACCTCTCATGTATTTATATTCCTAGTCACTTTAAAGCTCTTTGGGTGTCACACCTGTGTGACCGTGATTTCACGACTATACAGTTAAGCTGTGACATACAGGGTAAATCTCAGGTAGGAGTAGCATTAGTATATCTCCCAGGAAATTCTCTCTACCTACCTCCCAGTAATAAAATGACAGAGAATGAGAAAAACACTAAACACCTCATTATAGGGTGTGACATAATAATGTTCACCATACTAATAACGTCAACCCTAGGGGTAAATCATTACTTGAATATCTGACAAGTACTAATCTCGAGATTCGCAATCAGGGCAGCTCGTAAGTACCCGAACCCAGACTCTGTCTAGGATCATCGAATATCTATTACTACATAACGAACTGGCAAGTCACTCTAGAAGCCACTATGTCATAGAATAATTTCATTTGAAAGTAACTGCAAGGGAGCCATACAAAAGGGTTATCGCAACCCCAAGGTCGCAAATACTCCCCTTTACAAACTTGGGGAAAACTTATAGAGCGCTCCTTTGGGGTACGCCTGTCGTGTCCTGCCCACTTACAGGACAAAGTAGATCTTCTTACCAACTCCATTGTGTAGTCAATCATCTGAAGACTACCAAGACGTCCTATAACCATCTCTGGTGGTGCAGGGCGCTCGAAAAGCTGAAAACCTAGTTGGGCAAACTGTTCAACAAGAAGAAGAGCATAACTATAGCCGGTTGGAAGACCTAAGGGTATTAGAAGGCGTGAGAGTGAGGCATGGAAGGGTTTTTGCAGCTCTATAGAATCTACCTCCTCTGCATCTCGCTTAAATAAAATTCTAACAAAAGGTTCACATTGGAACTCAGCTAACCTCAGACGAGAGGATAGTTCCTACACGAACAACCTCTCAGAGGTAGCCGAGTTACTGAGAAACGCCCACTTTCCCGAAGCCACCAACTGGACAGAGGTAACCCCCTTCGTTCCAACGGAGAATAACCTGGTGTTGCCAGCAACATTATGGATGTGGCGTGGGTTCTCAGCATACCAAATCACCAGGATTCGACGGCATAACACCTGCCCTCCTGGCCCTAACTGGATGATATTGTCATCTCTAGTGAGAATACATACGGGCTGTATCGTTTTCAGATACATACCTAAACAATGGAGGGTGATAAAAATTGTCTTTATCCCCAAAGCTGGCAATTAAAGGTTATTACTCTACACCTACGCCTAAAGATGTAGAAGGGGTTTTTGACAAGACACCACACTACCAGAGCAGTGCACATCAGCGTTGGCCACGAAATACTAAGGTGCACAGTAATGAGAAGATGTCTCCAATGTGGGGTGCTATCGCCCATTCCATGGAACTTAATATTGTAAACAGCCTCCTCTGTCGCGTCAAAGACAGTCACTACCAGTACTGTTTATGTACCATAAAAATGTACTGAAGTATTAAGTACCAGTACCAATATTTCAAGCGATACTTAATATTTTAAGTACATAGAACTTAAATATAACAAAATGAAGTACAGACTATTCAGTACTCCTCACGGTACCTATTTAAATGAAGGATTGAAGTATTAAGTATTGGTAATTACTGAGTACAGGATCAGTGCCGTTACAAGTACCATAAAAATGTATACTTATTTCAGTATTGAGTCACGATGTACCTACTTAAGCATTAAGTACCTACCAGTATTTACGTTTATACGCTGTATTTAAAAAAAAATTGATTAAAACATATAGGTATAGGTACAATACAATATGTAAATAAGGCATCTTCAAGAAACAGGAATAAATATAATTCTACGTTTTGGGAAACTATACTTTGTTTCCTTTTTTAAGAACAATAATTGATAAAAATATTAAACAATGTACCTATATAATTTAACCCTCTTATAAACCTTGTATGGTACCTTAAATTACGTCAGTATTTTTCGAATGAAGCATTGATATAAATTGGATAAGTACTTAAGTACCTACATTATACATATTAAGTACCTTGGTACTTGTAAGTTTAAGTACCCAATCGATTAGTGTAAATACCAGTATTTTTCGATACGTACTTAAAGTAATTTTTTACTTAAGTAAGTATTTTAAGTACTTTTGAATATTCAGTACTGTTTTTAAGTACTAAGTACCTGTATTAATCTAAGTACTTAAAAATTCAAGTATAAGTATCGGAAAATTTGTGGTACTTAAAGTACTTTTGGTACTGAAGTACGTATTGTAACTATTTTTGGTATTCAGTACAACAGCACTGGTCGCTACTATACACTATGGTATGCGGTTGATATATCCATACTAATCACCGGCAAATTTGAGGCTATTTTATGCAAACTGATGCAATCAGCTCTTAGAGTACCCGAAGAATTGTTTAAGCAACGCTCTTTGTCAACCCGACTAAAACGGAGAAAGAACCAGAAAAAGAAAAGTAAGGGTCTTGGAGCTCCCCTGCTATTTCAAAAACACCTCAAATATTTACAGGCAGTGAAATATCTAGGAATCACACTTGACAAAAAACTGAATTGGAGCAAATATATCCAGCTCAAAGCCTAAAAACAAATCGGGCTTTCAGGCAAAGCCGCCGCGCAGAGACTGTGGGGACCATCCCCGAAGAGGGTGCCCTATGCTTTATGCTCTGGTATGAAGCAATTGTCTGGTGGCCTAGAACCACACTCTCCACAACCGTAGCACTTGTTATTCATGCGCACTAGATCTCCATCGTGAGAGAGCAGGCCACTCTGGCAGATGTATTGAGGTGGGTCACTCTCGAATTCTAGGTGAGGCGATTAAGCCATTGCCTAGAAAGATGTTCCTATGCATAACATAAAGAACAAACCTATCTGAGGACTGCAAACTAAACACTCACATGGTTTGGTAGAATCACCATCTTGTTGAGAGTATCCTGGCCGGACATGGTTACGATTAGAATCGCCTCGTGTGGGATGGTTTGAGTGACTGAGGAGTTGGATGACTATCTAGTCAGGGAGGTACGACCCGAATTTGGGGCCTAGGTACGCGTGGACCCTGTCCCCCTCCCGTCGTACTCCAGAATGCAGAATGCGGTTTATTGGTGTTTTACTTTTTGTTTTAGTTAATACGTTTGCCAACATAGGTACCCAATCCCACTTATTTTCTAGGTTGGGCAGTTCATGAGACTGAATTAATCACGGAATCTAAGTAGATCATATCTTTGAATTAAAAAGCATCAATTGGATTTTATAGCGTCAAACTGATCGCCTATCATTTCAAGGAGAGGACATTTATCTTGCCTTCAACATTACATATGTATTCGCTTTAGTTTTGTATTATTTCGAACTTGCACTTTCTTGTGGTGAAATTAGGTCGGTACCTCAGTAGGTAGGCTCATATGCACCACTACTCTCAGGATTAGACCGTCTTTCATGTTTGATTACTCCACCTCAGCTCATGGTTTAAACATCATCGAGCGTATGTAGATTGTAGTCGGAACATTTAGTTTGGTCCCATAGGTAGATCACTAGTATTTCGCACTGAAAATGTAAATTTCATTAGTAAAGCAAAATATTAGGAATTAATCAACGATAAAAGGGCGAATACAGATCTATATTCTCGGATATATCTATGATAATTGGATCGAATTTTAAGCAGTTTCATCCCGTGCATGCGGTGTGAATGAAAACGAACAAAATCCATGAATATGCAACGTGTATTTTACCGCACTCACATAAAACAGTCCTGTAAAAGTGGGCTGTGTAACAGGATTACCAGTTCCCCATTCGTATTCAAGAGCTTGTATTCTCCGACTGAAAATCTCCCAGAAATATATTCTATATTCGTCCGTGGAGTTCATTATTATGAGCTCACCGATTTTATTTCAGTAGGACGTCATTGGAAATATGTAATAGGATTTTCCTTTGAAATACGATATTACGCAAGTAGGTACATACCTACTACCATTCTCCGCAAGCACAACGACAGTAGGTATAACCTCCAGATCACTAATAAGTAAACAATAAACGAGGTACTAATATCAAAAAAAGTTTAATAAATTTCGCAGATCGCATTCTTCTGTTAATATGTACATATTTCATTTAGACACCAACAATGGAAACTCTCCTCTTTTTTCTTATTTTGAATAAAACACTTTCACACCTACACGATTGTTCCAGTAACCATATAAAGTAGAAATAACCAGAAAGTCGGGCCACATTATTTACAGACGCGACAACACCTATGCCACAAAATATTCTTTGATAGAAAAAAATATTAACCGAAAAATATAATAAAAGGCCATACATCAACTAGGCGAATACATCATAAAAAGTGTCACTAAACGCCGACAAAGATTCTTCACGCTTTGCTTAAAGGTGATAACTTACAGCTATAAGTATTCAATAAAAGTAAAAAAATGAAGCTGAAGCGGCTACAAAAGTAGGTTTAAAGCTTATATCGGAAGAAATGTTTATAAAAAGCCTACGCGCTTGACATAATTTATATGTGATTATTAATTTGGAAAATTGGTTTAAGCAAAGGTTGTATACTCTTTGGTTTAAGTAAACGTAACAAATATCATCCAAAATAATAACATTTCCCTCGGCTTCAAAGTATCTGGCAATAAGTTGCCTAGATTGGGTAGGTACTTCGTACATATCAACTTTTTCATTATGAGTATGAAATTATGCATTTTTTTATTAAATTGAGTTTATTCAGTATTCATCACATATTCAATAATAGCAACTGATAGTTGCAACAACATAAATAGTCCTATTGTTTCGGTCACAGCACTCTAAAATCTGAATCCATATTCAGTTTGTTTCGTCCATGGCACACTTATTTTATAATTAAATAAATGTAAACATGCATTTTTCTCATAAACATGTTATTATCACAAAATTTATATCACTGAATTCAGAATAAAATTCTCTACCGAGAAAACAAAACAAGTAAAAAGGTTTTGGCCCTAAGGCGAGTAACTTCAGTGCATTTTCCATGCATTAATCAGTTCTTCCCAAAAGCCCATAGCTATATGCGCTATGTTTTCCTTTACTAGAGGTTACTTACTATGGTTAATTGCAAAGAAGCGCATGCGCAAATTTCATTTATGCTATATGCGATATGATTGGTTTTACTAGAAGCGTCTATGATTATAATTGTAAAGAGAGATTTCCATAAGTAAAATTTGAAATTTTGCAGTCTACGCATGTGCACATTTCATTTTTACTATATGTGATGTTTTCCTTACTAGAAGCATCTATGGTTAAAATTTCAAAGAAATATCTCCATAAATCAGAAAGTTTGCATTGCGCATGCGCACATCTGATTTTTACAATATGCGATATGCTGGTCTTTACAAGAAGTATCTGGGGTTATCATTTCAACAAAATTCATTAATAAACAAAAAAATTGATATTGCGTAGTAGATAATAAATGGAATTGGTCCTCAGAAAAAAGCGCCTCGATGAAACCATGTTTTAAAACTTAAATGAGCGTAGCCGTTTGTTCACTCATCAAAAGTGCAATTTGTCGCGCCGCGCTGCTTATGTGAGAATTGAACCTAACATCGCGACTTGCTACCATAGACATATTTATGTCTAGGTATGCGTGCTACACGTGCTAACTTCACACTACAGTAACACGGGCATAAAATCAAAACGTCTACATTTTAAAATGGCTTAAACATGCTTAACTTTAAAATCGAAAAGTGGCACGTGATCGAAACCCTGATGATGATGATAGAGGACTAATGCAAAAGCAAGCAAAACCAAAAATGTGCTGTATCTATGTGTATGAATTTGTAAAATGTCCACCGTTCCTATATAATTTATAGCTTAAACCCCTTAGCTTCGTTTTTGTTCATAACGCATAGGTACTTTATGTCTTTTTGTCCAAAAAATAAGGATAGCATACCAAAAATAGTGTAAAATAGTTCACTTATATACTAACAGTTTAGTTTTGAATAATTAGTGCCTAATACCAGGTAACTAAGTAATTTAGAATAGAAATGTACCTATTGCTTCTTAATTTCGGAGTAATAACATGTCCCGCTAGCTGCGATGTATTTATCAAACCAACACTTCTAACCAAATTAATTAGGACAAAATGTAATTAGTAATTAATTAGGAGGTAATTAACTACTAACTAAGTGCCTAAACAGAAAATGTATTGCTCGTTTGTGTTTAGAATTATACTGTATTCATTTTAAGAAGGTAGCGGTAGAAAGCATAAGCATAGGGAAACTTTGACTTTCAATGTGATTGGTTAAAACACGAGTCAGTATTACGCTGAAACATAAAATGAGTAGCGAATTTTGCAAGCTGATAGTTTCTGTTGTCAACTAAACTGTTAAAATGTCATTAGCTGTTAATGTCAAAGATTTTTTTCTGTTTGCAGTGCTGGATATTTCTACTTTACAATAATTTGGGGCCGTTTTATATTTTTCCTGTGTGTGTTTATCTTCAAACACAGCGCCATCTACTAGGTACCTTCTTATAATGAATGAAGTATAGGTACATCATTTCCGATTAACTACATACCTAAGTGTTTAGCAGACCAACGAACTCCTATAATTGGCACAAAAAAATAATCGTGATTAATTAATAGCTAATGAACTTCTGATTTACTACCCTAATTCCATATTTAGAGGTAGGTATTCTGCTACCTACACGTGTAGGTACTCATATTGAACTACAAGACACTCATAACGGCGACAGAACAAAATAAGTATAGGTAATTAGTGTTTAATTATAAGTTGTTTATTTAGTGTCCCAACTCGAAATGTAGGATGCCCTAAAATCCCCAAAATTTTTGTAATAACTAATAAAAGGCATATCATTTTACCCTGTGCGTGTATGTATCTATTCTAGGGTAGTATATGGTTGGACAAGATCGATTGGGTCAAAATTTCTAATGCGAATGAGGTTTTGAAAGAAGGTACTTGCAAAAGGAATGTTAATATGGTAGGTCTAATCAAAATGATATATGACAAAATATGTAATTTTTCAATCAATTATTTTCCCAATCGTCTGTCTCTACAACGGGAATGCCACGTTGAAAACGCCGGTTCTCGTCCGATCACCGAAGTTCAGCAACAGCGGGCGCGGTCAGTACTTGGATGGAACCGCTTGGGAACACCCCTCTTTTTTTTTAAGTTTTGCTCATGTTTGTCTATTGATTTTTTTTAATTTAATGTCACAATTTTTATTTTTTAACTTTGACATGTTTTTCTGTTTTTTTTTGTAATAAAACCTGGCTAAATTTTTGTAGGTTGGACACAGAAAAGTAAAGTCTTTCGAATACTTACCCTTTAGTCATTAGTCATTATACCCTAATAAACATTTTACGTTGTTTTTTGAAAACAAAAGTTTCAATGCCGTTGCGGCGCTCCAAAATTGTTTTCAAAAATCCGGCTCGTTATTTTCCATTTCCGTATGCCTAATAGGTATACATATCCAAAATGTGAACCGAATCCGTCGAGCCGTTATCTCAGAAAATTGCCAATATAGCTACGCACGACACAGACTGAAAAAATTTTTGAAAATTACTTAAAATGATGTAGAACGTCGATTTGATGAAATTTTAACATGTCCAAAAAACGGTGATCGCAATAGCTGCCCTTGCTCATGCCAGGAAGCAAAAAATTGCTGTAGCTAGCACAGATACCACCCGCACAATTGCGCATGCGCAATTCTGTCCAAAAGGTTTTCAGCTCTCCCTTTTATGTCTAAGAATATGCGTACCAAATTTGGTTCCAATCAGTTCAGCCGTTTATTTTTTTTTATTATCCCTCTCTTGTTCTGGGCCCTCAACAGGCTTGCGCCCAATTACAGAGTGACTCGCATAATGCTTTTTAGAGGTGCCTCTGCTGAAGGTCTTAAGTTGTTCTATACTACTCCGGTATTTATCTTACGAATTAGGAAAACTACAGGAAAACCTAATTCGGAGTAGCCAGCAGAATGCTCGAAACTGGTCTAAGGTAATTTCCATCTCTGTCACAGATGAAAAATTGACCTCAACCCAGGTTCGAACACCCGACCTCCGGATTTATAACTCAACGCTCTACCATTGAGCCATAATGCCGGAATTGAGAAATTAAGAGTACATGAGGATTCCTGGTGGTTCAAAACATATATTTCCATCCAAAGAGTGAGGGGGAGGGGGGGCCATTTTTTAACCCAATATCTCCTTTACTAACTTGCATTGACTTTATACACTATAGACAAACCGAGAAATAGGGCAATATGGCAGTCGCCTAACTTTGGCGATATTTACGTTAAATAGGCAACTTAGTATACACACTGCATGAATTGTATGATAAAAACCAAGGATGCTATATAAGTATATAATTAATATACAATATATAATAATAATATAAATATATAATTAATTATATAGCATCCTTGGGTAAAAACTACAGTGACTTAATTTAGTGGCGACAACAGGGTATCTGGTTTTTGATTGGTCGTTGGTTCCGGTCGCCATATTGGAGCTAAATTTCAAACTGGCCAATAGAAAGCCTCCAGAACGACGCGGTACACTCCGTGCTATAATTATTAATTATACTGTTTTGACAGTTCACGCTTCACGGCTTAACGTTACTAGTTTACACTTTGCTTCTTGTATTTGCTTTATTTCTCGTTTTCCGTCTTCAGTTTTATTGTTTTAATAATAATAATAATAATAATAATATAATATATTTGCGGGAAAATTTATACAATTACAATTACATTGAAATACATTTTATATATAACCTCGCTTGGGTTTACGATATTATAAGGTATGTAATTCGTGTTTTGAGATGTAAAACTTTACTTAACCTTAGTAGTGGTAATTAATGTAAACATTGTTCCAGAAGCCCTAAATAATGAGTTTAGATAGAATAGATAGAAGCTGATACTTTTTATCCCGGAAAGAAAAATACGCGACGAGGGACAAGAAGTGACAGAACACACTGAAATGCCAAACACAATTAATTAATTAATTAATGGTTACCTTGATATGTACGTTAAACGTTTTGGATTGCAACTTGAATGATCATCAATATTGCAATTAAAATTTGTGAATGTTCGTATTTTCGCCATATCTCTGCTTAGAAAACAGATATCAAAAATGCGGTTTTCACTGAGATTCTCACTTTTTCATTTTATCTGATAATATCATGTAATAATTATATCTATCGTTCCATTTGAAATTTTCAAAAAAACCTGCAGTTTATGTTAATGTCCATCGCGCCCTCTACCACTCATCACATTTACAAAAAGACTCTATTCATGTAAAATCTGATTCCACAAAGAGAACTCTTTCCAACGAGACCTATTATGTGAAAATCTGCCTAATCCGAAGTTACATTCAATCCCTAAAAGAGATGTTCCCTTTCGCCCACCCCTTTTTATGAGCTAGAACAATATGTGCTGCATCAAAATGAATAAATGATGCAAAATTGATACAAGATTGCTATGCATGTATTTTTTATGCATGTTTGTTGGGCATTGAACTATATACTCTGTAACTGGAACGGCATCGAGCGCCAAAATCGCGTGCCGCAATGATTTTAGGCAACCAGCATAACGTAGGTATTCTCATCCTTGTCTGGCACGTTGTTTTGTATTGCATATGCAGGAGCGATCACACGTATTTGGTTAAAAATACAGATAAGTAAATAAACTGGGAGGTTGGGGCCTTAGAAAGATAAAGATAAATGCTTGTCGATGCTTTTATAAGTGCCAATATCTATTTGTTAATGGAATATCTTAAAATATATACTTAATAATGTGGTAAACTGCGCCATTTCTCACTCACACACTCACATACTTGATTCTTGAAGTTACAAGTATAATGTCAACTAATGTCATTCATGGTGGCTCGACGCATTCCATTTGCTTATTAACGTAAAATAAAGTTATAAACATTGGTTGTGTTCGTTTGTAACGTACCCTTTACGGCGTCGAGGTAAACGTAAATTTAAAAAAAGCACTTTTTTTTAGAATAAAATGAGTTTAGGAATCAATTTACTCGTAGTGGTCACCGCATTGCCATTAGATGGAAACGAATTGACACGAATGTCTTATGCTGGTCTTATGGAACGTTTGTTTCTCGTACGAGACTGGAATTTTTCCAACAGCCCGATGGATCCTTTGTTTTCGGAACTATACCTTCACACCGCTAACGTAACTACCAAATACACCAGTTGTACGTGGTGGTGGTGCCATCGGCAGTATCATATGTGGATGGATATGGATGTAGAAAATGCAAACCGTGATATTTTCTACTCTTAACTTTTGTGATATACCTGTGCGATATGTGTATGCTTTTATATTTTATCTTTACACTTTGACGCTTCCTAATGTACAGTTCATTGTAGGCCGAAGGAATCGGCAATAAATAAAAAAATCAATCCTTAAAGGTATTTTTCGCCCCATTAGTGAGCAGTATCAATAATAACGTTGAGTGGAAAATTAAATAATAAGGAACTTCATATTCAAATTAGTAAGTCAAAACGGCTTTATAAGTTTTGGCGGCGTTAACGCTTTTCTTCATATGATGCTCTCTAGCGAGTGGAATGCCCTATTGAATTAGTATTAAAGAGTGGGAAAGAAGAATTATCATTCATAAGGACAGTATAAATGAGTGTGAGGTACATTAGTAAAGAAATCTGAGCGGTGCAAATGCCGTCATACGCAAAAATATTAAATGAGCGCGTCGAGGTTAAAAAATGAAAACGTACCCATGAAATTGAATATTTGAATTTTTATTATAAAAATGATTGCACGTATATGCAACATAATTCATGACCATTTTTGCAAATCTCTTAATAACTTATTTTAGACAAAAATAAACAAAATGTAAGACGTAGTATAAACCATCCCATAAGCCCACATGAGTAGAACAAGGTAAGGGATACCTACCTCTACCCATCTCTCTCTCCCAAAAATTCGCCACGGCCCCTGGCAATGGCTGATTACGGGCGATGCCGTTCCAGTTACAGAGTATATAGTTCAATGTTGTTGGGTATATTTGAGGAAAAAAGTGATTTTCCCACTTACCCATGAATCGTACGTCCTCTAGCGGCAAAACTGCAAACTTGAAAATAATTTCCAGCGATTTCTTTTAAGGACGGCATACTATTCATGAGAATCAATAGAGGTCGCCACTGACAAATTGCATTGTAAAATTATATCGAACTTTGAGAATGACTCCTGGGCTTATACAATCATTTTTTAGGGTGGTTTTTGAAAATATAAATTCTACATACATTACTCTAGAGTGAATGTATAAAGGTTTTACTAGAAAGACAGTAATTACTACAATATTGCTAAACTAAGACGACACATTTTATTTTTTATTTTAAGCAATTGTTGAATTTTAAAGTACAGTCGCTGTAAAACTGTTCCTCTTCTTTCACTATTGAAAGTTTTGTCATTTAAAATCCAATATTGCAACCAGGCGGACCAGGAGTCATTCTCAAAGATTTCATTTTTAAAGTTACAACAACCGCAATGGCGGCAAGCAGCAGTAGTGCGGCTATTTATTTCGAGATGTCGCTAAGGTACAACTTAAACGGCGCACGTCTGTAAAAAATGTAAGGAACTGCTTCATCCGATTATGATGTCATTAAGTACAATGAATGGTTATTTGTCTAAAGACGAGTACATAAACGTGACCTATACCAACATTCATTTCTCATTTACTAATAAGATAAAATGACATTTGTGATTTGAATGAGCTTGGGCGACCCTACGAAAAAGAAAATCGTTTGGAAATTTTAGACGATTGTGTAACGCTGCCTGTATCCTATGTCTATCCTACGACGTGCATTTCCTAAAAAATCACAGGGGTACAAAAATGCATTTCTTATTTATTGCATATGCATTATACATAACATAACATTGGAGGAGGGGGGGTCGTAGCTGCTGAACCCAGATCTATCATTGAATGGATCTACTCTCGATATTCTCCACCTCTGGCATTCTCTGCCAATTTCGAGGGCATTTATAACTATCCAATGATATGGACTCTACGCCCCCTATAACCCCAGTATGATTTCTCCGGCTTGTCATATAACGAGCGATCAAAAAAGGACTGACAATCGAGTCGCGGACTTTTCGGGTAACCAAAAAATCCAAAGGTTACTCGACAACTCTTTTTTGATCGCATAGTATGAAGTTTAATGAAAATAATGATTACAATTAATTGTAGGAATGACAAAATAAACAAAAACAGTTTTTTTTCTAAATAAAGCAAATTTCCCTATGTATCCTTTTTCACCACGTCAAAGCATTATTATAAAAATAATAACTCAATAACTCTGGTAATAGTGCATAATGGTTTTTTGCGTGTACCTTTAAATGTAATTTAATCCATGTCAACCACCTGTTTACTACAAAAATAATGTTTCACTATCTTTCAATTTTAAAACATGCTGCGACCTCTGATATTTAATAGCTGAATCATGGTTGCCCCATTTCATAAATGATTCAATTTTTCAATTCGTATGCCGTCCTTAACAAAAAATTTTTCCCGAAACTGTGCAATTAACGGTTCCATAAATATGGAGTTCAATGGATATGGCCTGTAACCATTGTTAATGGGACACCATGTACAAAAACGAGCACTATCACCGCCTACAGTACAGACACACCTACTTCATAATTTGGATGATGTCCAAGAAAGTGGTTTTAACATTGGCAGCAGTATTGGCACTGCTGTGCTCCAAACAAAATAATTCATGTGCGACGCAAAATTTACATCAACACATTAAAACTTGTGCAATATCGGCTGTGTAAACCACCCAGTCAAAATGATTATACATTCAAAAACGACATTTCACGGATACAAAAACTAAGAGCAAAAAAATATACAATTGAATGTCGAAACGTTTATTATAATTACAATGCTATTGCTACACAGCTACACGAATTATCTTAACATCTACAAACTAAAATTATGAAACTAAATTTTAAAAAAAGTACACTTATATAATTTAACATTGTATACTAGAAACGTTCATAATTATAGGTATTTATTTAGCTTCCTCGACCTTATCCTCAGTTTTCTTTTCGGTTGCTGCTTCGTCCTTTGGCTCCCCATCTTTTTTTACTTCGCCATCTTTTTCGCTGTAACGTAACCTTGTAAAAGGAAAAGAAACAACTTTAGCGCATGTAACATAGAATACAGCGTGTCTATAAAATTGCAACCATGCTATGTGGTATAATTTGAACCACACAAATCATAGGATAGCTTTAAGACGCACTGCATAGATCTATCTATACTAGGAAAACAAGACAACATTGCGATAAGTTTACCTGTCGTATCGTTGCCCACCTGCATCTTCGTCCTCATCCGAACTCTTATTACCCGATTCCGCTTCCGCTAATATATCGCCAAGATCTTTATTAACGTCATCTGCCCATAGTTTATCATCAATATTCTCTTCATCTTCGCCAGACTTTTCCTTCTCGTCAGTTTTAGATTCCTTTTTGTCTGGTTCCCCTTGTTCCTTATTCTACAATACTTGACATAAAAATCTAAGACAAGTCTTTGAGAATAACCTTATTCTTTTCGCGTTCCTTCTCGGCCGTCTCCTTACGCTGCAAGCGTTCCGCATGATTTGCCAACTCCTTATCTTCTTTGTACCGTATGTATCGCTGCATATGAGTACGCTGTTTGCAATGTTTAGAAAGATTCTTTTCCAGTCCGCCCTCCTCCACTCGAGGCAAATACATTTTACACAGTTCGCAATAGTAAACTTCGACTTTGCGAATTTGCTCGATTCCGACATCGATCTTTTCCTTCGATTTACCTTCACCACCTTCGTTTTTCTTCGCCTCTTCTTCTTCTATTAATAAAAAATAGTGTTACAAAGAAAAATTTGAAAATGAAATAATGTGCCTCCCAGGGAAGGCCTGCGATCTAAAGCAAAATGCAGGTTTCAAACGGGAGCTGATAATTTCTGTCTCGTTAGACGCCTGTACCACAAAGAAATGGTACAGATAACACAGAGACAAATCATTGAATAAGAATCCGAATAGAAGTACAATGGGAATAAGAGAAAAGATGGCCAGTATTTTTCAATCATAATGTGAAGGTGATCCACAGCAATAGAGAAAGTACCTCGAGTGGCGCCTTAGTGTGAAACAAGCTTTATGGCTCATTTGATTCTTAAAAAAGGAATTTTTTTGGAATACTTTGATTCCACACAAAACTATCCACTCATCAAAGCACTAAATAAAAAAATTGTCAAAAAGTGACAAGTGAACATAGCACCCCAATTTTTCGCTTATGCCAAATTTCGGGATACTGGGTGTATTGATGACGAGAATCTCAAATATTAACTGAGTTTTTTGTTTAATGTTGAGGGAGCAACATAATGTTCCTGAATTACATATCATATACATGAATATTAAAGTTTGTACAAGTATTTAATTAACACCCTGTATAATGCCAGAATATAGAGGGAATCGCCTGACTACTCGGTGTGCCGGACTGTCGAGCACCTACTGCACTTAAGATGCCATTTTGTATTAAAATTTAAAAAATACAGAGTGTACTATTTAAAAATCGAAAATTAAGTCTATTCCAGCTAAACCGGAAGTAATAAAGAACTTATAGTGAATATAAGTGAATCACTTCTAAGAATCATCCAGACATTAAAAAAAAATTGGAAGGTAAGGGGGAGCTGTACAGTCCAAAATGGATGCTGAAAGTTTTTGTGAAAGTCGTAATTCTCTTACCTGAGGGCATACGCAATATGTGTTTTTTTCTTGAAAGTGAACACTTTTAACATTTAAAATTAATGTTATGTTTTGTGCCATTTGATGGTCATTTCTGTTGCGGGGCGTAAGGCACATTATTCAGCGAAAATTTCAAACACACAGCACAGAAGTAAAAGAGAAACAAGTTATGAAAGGCGATAATAGCGCCTTTCAACATAAGTTGGAAAATGCGCCAAAAAGTAAGCAATGTGCCATCTAAATTTCAAAATTTTATTGTCACGTTTGATCAAATCTTAAGTGATAGGAAAAAAATCCTTCCGACATTCAATTCGTTTTTACTCATATCACCCACCAAAATTTTATGTTCCTACCTACCGCAAATTCTGCAAAAGTCTGTCTAGTACATTTTTAGTTTTTCTAAAATGCTATAAAAATGAGAAGACAGACGTTTTTACTTGGTAGATTTCTTTAGTTTGACATATAGCCACCCTCCGTTTACCTCTTTATAAGTATTGACCATTTGTCCCTCAAGTGCAAGGGATGATTCCTGGAAAAAGTGCCAAAATTTTGTTGATCTGAAATATGTTAAATTTCGATGACAAAAATGACTTTTGCTAGATGTTTGATTACGTTGCTCAAAATTTCAGTACCCTTTCTCAAAATAACATTTGATAACAAATATCAAGAAAAACTGTTAAACTGGCCCCTTAAAAAGCATTGTGTTATCCTATTCGGATTCTTATTCACTGGATAATCTGAACTAGTGTAAGAGTTTCATACCATCGAAATCTCCAATGGAATCGATGGTCATGAAGTTTTCTAAATTGTCTTCCTCATTTCCAGACATATCCTCTCGATCCGGCTTATCGGCATTCAAATTTCTGGCTTTACGCTGTAAAACCACAAGTAGAGAAGAATGATTTGAATTACTCGCGCTTTACCTTGATGTGTTCAATTGAGCAGATGTGCGTCTCGTACAGCATGGGACTTTTAAAAGTAATGCTGCAAAAACGACAATATGGCATCAAAAACTTCTTCATACTCTTATGGGCCTCGGACGCCTGATGAGTCGCCTTGGGTTGCTTATAGTTCAGCTTGCACAGAGGACAGAAGTTTGTACGAGGCGCCAAATCCTCTGTGGACTTCTCGAGTTCGCGTTGAGCATTGCGTTGTGTAAGACGCATGCGTGCCAAAATGGATTTCTGCTTCATAGCAACGTAGCGCATGGCCGTCATATGTCGGCCACTATGCAAATGAATGCTGTACTTGTTGAAAGTCACGCACCTAATATTGCAATGGGGACAAGCCAGTTTGATGAAGTCTTTTCTCTTCTTTTCAATTTCACTCTCATTTTTGCTGTCGGACAGTTCCTTTTTGACTTTTTTAGGAGAATCCTTTTTCTCTTTACTGTCCTCATCTTTTCCATCTTCACCATTTTCCATCTCTTCATCTTCCTTCTTGCTTCCATCGATTTCTTCTTTGTCATCCTTCTCTTCACTCTCTTCCTTATCGCTTTCATCCTCTTCCTCATCATCGTCATGCTTCCGAATAACGTGATGCGAAATAGCACTAAACAACGACAATTAGTTACAACAGAATTTCAAATATTACACAAAAAATAAACGTGATTAATTAACAACAGTGTAATAGATCAAAATACCACCTTACCGCCGCATCAAGAGAAAACAAAACAAATCTTTACATTTACTTTTTCTATTTCACTCCATTTTCAGCTGTTTGGAGACGTTTACCAGATTCATTTTCTACCAAATCATTTAAAGAGAGCAGTTTTCAGAATCCTCATGTCATACGTCTGTTCGTTTTCGTTAATACATGTAATAACATCGTGATGTATAGATTTGTTACAATTTTCTCCGGTACACACTTCGGCTTGTCGCTTTTGTTAATGCCATACGTTCAATGTAAATTGCAAGATAGTTTTCACCAGAGGTCGTAAAGATTGACAAATTTTATTTTAATTTTTCCAATGTGTGGACCACTAAGTGGAATTGTTACTCCCAGGGAAGGCCTACAATTTTTTTGCAAATTGTAAGATTCAAAGAGGAGTCGATAATTTACGTCCCACATGACGTCCATTGTACTTACATAAATACAACAGATAACACTGGGACATTCATGATAGGTAATGGTAATGAGTAATGACACTGTTAGTTTCTCCCAAAAGGAATACATGAAAATTTGCTTCAAGACGATAATAAAATTCATGGAAGTTATGTATCAGATATAGTATATATGTCACAGAAAATCCATAAAATATAGTTCCAACACAATAGGAAAAAACGCGTGTAATTTTGGTGAGCGAAATTCCCAAAAACCCTATTGTACTAACAAATTCACAGCATGGCTTAATTAAAGAGATTCCATATTGAATCAGAAAATAATATATGAATGAACATTAAACTTCATTGAAATTTAAAAATAATTAATTTTACTAATATACTCTTTTGATTTAAAAAAAGATATACAGTAACCGCCATCTTGAATTTTTCATTTATCCTAAGAAACTTTCATTTTTATAGTTTTTATGGGAGGAAAAAATCTCGGGTTGTCAATTATAATTTCTACCTAATCCTGCCATAATTTTTAATTTTTTAAAATCGCTTTCAACATTTGGTAAATATTCACATTTTGAAAAGTTTTGGGAGCGTGTTTAAAAAATGTTGAAAATATTTGAAAAATGACGGGAGTATTTTAAAATTTGTGTTTTGAAAATGTTTACCAGTGCTTTAGTCCAGGAAATAGAGACTGAAAATGGACCATTTCCTGCAAAACGAGAAGTAGTTCCAATTTTTTTTGCATGTCATGAAAGAACATCTGGTGGTTAAGAATCCAAGTTTTCGACCTCCCACCCCTTGTGCTTCCCCCGTACCACCCTTAAAGCCAAAAAAATTTGGTTGGTTTTTTGGTTTTTCAATCATATCTTTTTATAGGTTATTTTTATCAGAAATTGTAGACTATACAATTCTACACAACTTTTATACACACTACTTTTTTGAAAAATGTTTATTAAAAACGATATCGAGCTACAGAGTTGCTTATATTTTTAAGAATTCTGAAATTTCTATGTAGATGTTTTAACCAAATTTTATACTTTATCTCTATAATTAAGAGTTTTATCTTGAAGTTATCGTGATATAAATCCCCCTACGCTGCACCCTTACCTAAGGGGATGCATAATAATTCAACTTTCAACTCTTGCTAGTGGGGATATTTGAATCACTGTGAGATTGTAGGGCTTTCTAATATACCTACGTTGGAAACAAAAAAATTATCTTACTTCAGTTCAGCTTCATCCTTCATATCCCCCCCCCCCAACCGCGGTAGGAATAGATATCGCGCGGGGGGGGGGGGGGGGGGGTGAAACTGAACTGAAATGAGACAATTTTTTAATTTCAAAAGTGTATTAGAAAGCGCTACAATCTCACAGTGATTCAAATATCCTCACTAGCAAGGGTTGCAAGTTTAATTATTATTCATCCCCTTTGGTAAGGGTGCAGAGTAGAGGGATTTATACCACAATAAATTCAAGATATTTTGTCGTAAAACTCTTAATTATAGAGATAAAGTATGAAATCTGGTTAAAACATCTACATAGAAATTTCAGAATTCTTAAAAATATAACCAACTTTCGAGCTCTATATCTTTTGTAATAAACATTTCACAAAAAAGTAGTATTATATCAAAGTTGTGTAGAATTTTATGGTCTACAATTTCTGATAATATTTTTTTCTAAAGTGAACCATTAAAACGATATGATTGAAAAATTAAGAAACCAACCAAATTTCAGCGGTTTTGGGGGTGGTACGGGGGAAGCACAGGGGGTGGGAGGTCGAAAACTTAGATTCTTAACCATCAGATGACTGTCTATGACATGCAAAAGAAATTGGAACTACTTCTCATTTTGCAAATTAAAACCCTCTATTCCCTGGACTACTTGTAGTTTTCGAAAACATTAAAAATATGCTAGAAATGTTCCAAAAAAATGTAAAAAATATTTTGAAAGTGGAAATGTATGAAAATTCAAAAATCTTTCAGAAATTTTAATTTGACACAGTACCCTAAAATTATCCAATGAACGATTAATTTAATTTAATCTTATGCACAGCTTAAATAAAATTTTGAGTCCTTAAGATCGCAATTGACTGGACCGAACTATTGATTTTTTTCATAGCAGAATTTTTTCTTATGCAAAAACTAAGCGCGAATCTTTTTGCTATCAAAAAAGTAATATTAGCTCAAACTTAAAATGACAAAATGAAAATACGTACTTGCTCCATTAAGAGATATAGAGGAAAATCAAGAAAATTGTCAATTTCAAAATGACCCTATATTTTTCTTAGCTAATCTAAAGTGGTAGCATATTAAATTCTGTTTTCAAAAATATACCTAACACACCACGGATATTTAAAAAAATCAATAAAAAAATTGAAAACGATACAAAGATTAAAAAAATTTAAAAGAAGGTTTAAATGATTCAAAAAAACAACACATTCAAAACGGTTTTTGATGTTTTTAAAATCTTTTTTAAATCAATATTGAATTTTATGAGATGAAAGTATACAGTGTTCTATTTTTAAAAAGGACTCAGATTATTGAACAATCAATATACAGAAAATTTTGTAATAAATATTTTTTGGTATCTCTGTTAACTAAGAAAATATAGGGTCTTTCTGAAATTGACAATTTTTTTATTTTCCCCCTTATCTCTGAAGCGGGTGAACATTTCAAATTTTGAACAGACAATTTTAAGTTTGACCTAAAAAGGGCACATAACGCCTATATTACTTTTTTGATACTAACAATACCCTATAAGTGTTAAAAATAACACCCTGTATCTTAAAAGTAGTATATATCTGTTTACCTACCTACTCAAATAATCGATTGAAAATGTAGCACAACCTCGTTTACAGTACTTTTATTTTGTACCACAAAACATGAAAGATCTTCAAGAAACTGGATTACAAGACGCAGTCAAAAGAATAAAATTCACCCAAGAAAGGTGTAGTTTCAGAAGTTGCCCAAAAATTTAAAGAGATGATTCTAATGCTAGGAAATGACAATGACAGTATGATCCATGGTAGGTCCACAATACTCAAATAAATTAAAATAAAATTAATGTCAACTTTTTGTGTCAGACTTGTCATCTTTCCTGCGCCAAGTTCATCATTAACAGCAAGCAAATAACATTTTCTTCTTTTGGACATCCATCGTATTTTTTCTATTTCAGTTGGCATATTTATTATTGACCATAGAAACAACAAAGTTATCTAATGTGGAGAACAGAAGCAAGTACTGCAATCCATGCATCTCGTCAGAAAAAAGTACAATTAGAAAATATAAGAAAAGTGTGGTTTCTTCTAAGTAGTCTCACTTTACAACACAAACTTTAGGCCTATAAAAAACAATGAACAAATTACGCATTTCTCTGTTATGCTCCGGCTCAATCTAATAAGCGTAAAAGGCATCTCCACCATGATAACATAATTTCACACAGTGTTTCAAACATACCAGGTATTAACCAGTGAAATTTCTGGAATAAAATGTTGATTTACCTCCTTAATCTAGAAATTTTAAGTCTCCTTGCGTAATCAGATGTTGTCAATCGCGGCGGTAAACGTTTCCGAATAGCATAGGAGCTCTCTATCAGACGTCTGCGTGGAGGCACCGCTCTAAGATGTGCACCTCGCATTCCTCTAGTGCTGATACGCCCTCGATACCCTCCTCGAGGGGTACTAGAAATGGGTCGTGTCGGTCGCCGAAATTCATCTCTGCCTGTGGAATAAGAAGGCGGCCGTCTGTCGCGTGAGAAACTCCTGCGCTCTGAAAAGCTATTCGAAGGGTATCTGCCACTTGAACTGTTGAAACTGTCACCTTCATGGCTTCGTCGCGAACTTGCTGCCTGAATAAGATACGTAATTATACAACGGCACTGCAAGGCCTTCAGACATCGTGTCTACGTGGCCTTCAGTAAACTCATTAATTGTATGTTGATTTGATAACAAGTCATAAAATCAAAAAATCGTGTAAGCTCGTGATTCTAATCAAATCTATGTGAACATTTTTCTGTGTGTAGAATGGCATTTTGCTTTTTTTTTGGTTATATAATTATCGCAAGTACTACACATATGGTACGGAAGAAATTTCTCAAACAATACATTTCAAATGGGATCGTCCCCAAAGACGAGACTCCAATTTTTTTCTTATCAATCTGTTTTACGGCAAAAGTGCCCTACTCAAACCTGTAAAGCGAAAAAGAAACTGTGTCAGATTTACTGAATGTACCTCGGGTCTCAAGCGTTTGCGTTCGGGTGAACGTGCGCCGTCACGACCGGGATATCCTCCACTTGACAGCTCCTGAAACAATAATTGGTTTGATTAATATTGCTGATGAATTTTGGAAGGATGTGAGGTGGAGAGGAGATCCCAAATAAAACATTTATTTAGCCTTCTCTACCATAATTTTTTTCCTTTTTAGTCCAGGCAATAGAGAACATATGAGGACCATAGCTTGCAAAATTAATGGTAGTTCTGGAAATAGGCTTACTCTATGTTTTTTGGGTTGCTGAATCCAAATGTTTAACTTCCCACCAAAAATTCCCTCCTCAAATCTTGAAAATTAGAAAAAAAACATGTTTTCTTAGGAAATCATTTTTTTGCTGCACCAATAAAATTCCTACAAATTGGAAATGTAGATAAAGTATGCCACCAACTACCGAGCGGATGGACCAAAAAATTGAAAATGAAAGGCAGCGATAAATATGGCAAGGTAGCGAAAAGTGTCGAGGTTTTCGAGGAAAACGATATTTTTTCATTTTTTTCAAAATTTGGGGGGTTGCGGAGGGAATCTTTGGTGGGAAGTTAAAAATTCGGATTCATCGACACGGAAAACATAAAACCAATTTATGTCCAAAACTACCATGAATTTTGCGTCCTAAAATTATATACATATTTCCTGGACTATTTTGACAGTTATCAGTTCGATCTATTTAAATGTCAAAAAAAGGCGTAAAATAAATCAATTTAAGAATTTGAATATAGTCCAGGCTATATATTTAAAAAAAAAAAAATTAGTTACCGGGCGAAACCAGGTTTTCCAGGCAGGTGAAATGAATAGAAATTGGGAAAAAATAATTAAAACAGCTGAATTATTTCGCGGGTGAAATCCCGGGGGTTGAAAGGGAAATTGGTGTTTTGCAAATTGTGGCAAAACTATTAATTTTAGACGAAAATGTTAAATGTAAAAGTTAGAGATTAAAAAAATGAGCAACTTTTGTATCTGCACTATTTTCACATAACCTCCAATTTTCCTAGAAAAACCGGAAAAACTGTTTTTTTCGTTTTTTATTCTTATTTTTGCGAAAAAATGTCGTAGGGGTTTGAAATTTGGAGGAAACATAGATTGTTTTATGATAAAAAATAAGATAATTTTTGGGCCCATAAAGTTGAACCGTTTCCAAGATCTCCCGATTTCTGAAAAAACCACCTCTTTTTCAAGGGGATGAAAAATCTATTTCATTTCATCGTACAGAGGTGCGCGGGGTAGAAAAATTTTCGGGAAGACATATTTTAATAAACAAAAATAAAAAAATATTATTCCTATAGCAAAAATTCGAGAAAATCGCCAAAAACATGATAAATCAACATGTTGGATGTTAAACATTTTTTCGAAATCTGTCTTCTTGCTTCTCTTTAATGTTTGCTTAAATATTCTCTTTTGTTATCTTATGTTCAACTGTTTTAGTTAAAACATCTTTATTATTTTTTTTTCTGCATTTTTACCGCAATAAAAGCAATTCGAAGTAAAATCGAATTCTTTTGCTTCCTGAACAATTTCTTTTTGTTCTCTTGTGTTGTGTTCATGCATTTTTCCTACTTTATCAAATTTCTTAATGTTTTTACTTTTTATGCACATAATAAAGAATTTTTTAGATGTAAATACAGGGCAATGGTAAGATTTTAAATTTTACGAAGGTGTATTTGCATGTTTCTAAATATGTGAGGTTGCATATCAGACGAATTATGCGTTTTTGAAGACTGAAGAGTCTGTATGCTTGCCTGCTCCAGTGCCGTCCTTAGAGTGGAGCAAGTTTACTCTCGTTAAAAAAGTTTTGGTTGAATGAAAATAATATAATAATATTTTAATATATAAATATACAGGGTGCCCATTATGTATGGGATATACATAGTATAATTATATCTCGGTAAAGATTTTTCTATATGAAAGTTGTTTAACATTTTATTTCCCATAATAAGGTAGCATTCCATTGTTTTTATTTCAGAAAACAAATGAGTAACGAAAAATAATTGATTTTTTTAAAGTAGCAATGCACACTTTCATTAGGCTCGTTTGATAGAGATTTTTTCTCTTTTCAATGACATAACACTCGTGTAGAAGAAATTAATTTTTATTTTTTGTGATAGATTATGCCACTGCCTTGCAGTTAATCGTGAACATTTTGAACATTCATTATGAGGAAACCCATTTTAATGCTAATTTCGTTTTGTCTTCAAGGTTTAATAAGAAACGTACACGTTCATTTTTTTTATTTTGATGTAGGATATCTGGATTAATGTTATTCATCTAATTATGATACATTTTTTTGAAAAATTTTCTTGAATAATTTTATATACATTCGATATTTACCGAGATATATATTATATTCCATACATAATGGGCACCATGTATAATATAATATATAAAATGTCTGTCTGACTACCCGCGCAATATGTTCAACCATTGATTAATTAAATCCTTCAATCAACGGTTCAACTATTATTGGGTAATTAAAAAACCTACGAACGAAATTCTCATTCGCACGAGATAGTAATTAGTCGCGAGCAAAGCCTCGCGCTGGCCGGTGAGTGAGTACTCTTGCATGATCTCCTCCTTTCCCTTTTGCCGCGTGACATTCTAAGTGCTTAAAATGATGACTTTGCATGTATAATTTTGCACAAATTTCCGGTAGAGGACCCCCCTCCTCCGGGTGTATTCCATACCTCCCCCCCAATCATATTTCGCTCCAGGCCTCGCATTTGATAAGGACGGCTCTGGCCTGGTCGATCCCCAACAAGCAATGTTGTAGCTCAATTTAGCCTGGACTAATAGAAAATATGTGTTTGAATATATTTAAAGGTTTTAAGAACGGGGTAGGCAATGGTGTGAAATTTTGCGCCAAAACACCTATTATAAAAAGGGGGCTAAAAATGAACTCAAGTTTTAATTCAATTTAAATTTTTCTCAACACCCATTAAAACATATTCCTTCACAAAAAGAATGTATTTGCAAATGCTAGAACGCCAGAAAGGGTGGGTGGCCATTTATAAAATATTCAATCAGTATTTTTTATTGTATGACCTACATCTACTTTCAATCATATACTCATGTCATTTGAAGTAAAAAAATAAAAATACAGCACAATTTGCAGTATGAAACTTTCGTGTTACTCCCAGGGAAGGCCTGCAATTTTTACACAAATTGCAAGATTCAAAAAGGAGTCTTTTACTTTACGTCCCACATGACGTCCATTGTACTTACATAAATACAACAGATAACACTGGGACTAAGAAACAATTTCATTAAATCTCTTTTATTCCGCGAGCTCAAGAGCAGTGTCTCTCAGTCTCCTTTCAGTTCAAACATCACTCTCGTTCCCGCTTTGAGTACTTTAAGGAATGAAAACATATATTTACCCCGCGGTATGATTTGTGGTAATCATCATAACCTCTAGACGAACTCGTATAACGATCGCCAGAAGTTGAATACTTCGACCTCGACTCTATAGTGCTGGAATACGGCGGAAATCTGCCTCTACTCGACCCGTATCCTCCGCGTCCTCTATCGGACGGTCCGCCCCACGACGAACGACCGGATCCGCGATAGGACGAAGAAAATCCGCGACCGCGGGTCATAGCGACAGCTTGACTGAAACTAAATGTGTATCAATCATAATTTTGGTCAAGTGTTAGTGTCAAAAAAAAAACTTGATTAGATTAAAGCACACAAATAGGACATAGTGTCCTAAATAAATAATAAAAAAATTGTTTACCTTGGTCGGTAGTAACTCATGGTGGTCCCACTGAAATAAAAACATAAATGAATACCTCCATTTTTTTTAGGTAAACGGGAGGAAGCGCTTGGAGAGCTAACCAAACCAGCGAAAAGACGTTTTGGAAGGAAATACGCTTACCTCGACCGCAATTTATAAGATTATACCTAAACGTATCTTCGGCAATGTTCCCACAGGAATTACACACTATTTTCTAGTTCAACGATACAATTCATGCAGTACAATTAAAAAAAATTCGCTTAGCACGCCAACGCAATCAGAGAAAACCGACACCAACACGACAAACAAGCTTCTATTAACCGGATGTGGTTGTGACTTCGCAGCTGCGCAACAACGTCAAACGTTATTGATTTGATTAAAAACCAAGAAATTAAACCTAAATTATTGCTAAATTGCAATAAATTTAATTGATTTGACTCCGTGATTTGAAATCGGCGAATTTCTCACTTCACTTTCAAGACATATTTACCATTTAGTAGTATTGGTGTTGGTGAACCCCACCGGATATACCGTTTGAAATATTCCCGCGTCAATCAGATTGTACTGTATGACCGCAAATCGAAAATTGCTTGAGTGGAGTTTATTTGATTTTTAGTGGTTGGTTGGTTTACATGATTTGTAAATGTATACACACAATAACAATTATTTCATCGTGAATCTTCAAAAGCCAAGGCAAGGCAGTAAACTTGCACTTGAGAAGGACATATTGCCATCATACAGAACATCAGAATGAACCAATGCAAGAACAGGCTACGACGAACCAGGCGAAGCAGTCAAATACCTAATAGCAGAAAAGAAGCAGAGTATCTGCAAAAAATGATGCAGTGCAGATGAATTGCACGAAAGTCAAGGAGCAAAGTTTGCTCAACAGAAGTAAGAGTTCTTTAATTCCAAATTATCTTCGACGTCATCATCTAGACGAGGGAAGTTAGAGGTAGAAGCTGGAGTAGTAGAGGAATGAGCAAAGATTAATATACAAGAACCTAATGCGATAGGGGATGCAAGTAGAAAAGCCGCAACAGAGCACAGACTTAGCGAGTTCCAAGTACGGCGAAGAGAAACACTTAGCATGTACTATATGGTCTAAGATTTTATGGGAAACACATTTAGGTATACTTAAAAGCGCCCCCTATTGAGCAGCAGATAATGCACGCTTAGTGAAGTGACAGGCGGAAAACGCCAAACGTCAAGTAGCGGAAAAATCGTTTTTAGTTTTAGACATTTTCTATTTGTAATCGGTAGTAATTCCTCCGTTAACAGTGAATTTATTTTGGGATTTGTTTCGGTCTAGTTAATTTGTTGCTTGCGCGCAAAACTAAAAAAAAAAAAACTAAAAACGGTTTTTCCGCTACTTGACGTTTGGCGTTTTCCGTCTGTCACTTCGCTAAGCGTGCATTATCCGCTGCTCAATAGAGGGCGCTTTTAAGTATACCTAAATGTGTTTCCCATAAAATTAGCAATCTGTTGTATGTGTAGATCTGTGCTAATTGTTTGTGTTGGCCCTAACTCCTAATCATATTATGTGTATTGTTATACAGTTAAAATGACAATGTGAATTATTCATATTTTGAATATCCGACAATAAATATTATTAGAAGCAGAATCTGTTTTGGGCCAGTCAAAAAAATCCAGGACAGCTTTCTCACATGTAGCAGCTAGCCCTCTTTGAAGAATTCCAAGCAGACGAATGTTTACACTGTGATGAACTGATGATGTCATTGTCGATGAGAACATATACTCGACAGCAGAAAGAGCAATTATATCAATAGTGAAAAAAATGCAATTAGGAAACACGAAATGAACGGAATCAAAGGTTTTGTTATGAGCATATCGAATACCTACATTGAAAGCCTAGGTCATATAAACAGGCTCACGTTTAGTCCTTATTTCAAAGGAAATATTAAAGCATTCTTTTAAATAGCGTTTGAAAGAATGAGAAAAATATACAGCGATAAAGACATATCGTTTACAGGGACCTTTCAGTCCAACCATTATTTTAGATTGTGCAATAATTGCATTTTACATAAATTTTTCATTAATGTTAGTTGCATAATTACATTATAAATCCTTAGCTTTGTTGACTTTTAAGGGAATATTTGTTATTTTTAATATAATCACACTGCACACATTTTAAAACGTGTTTCATGCGTTAACATATGTGTCTTTATTGTTGGTTGTATATTTGCTCTTGTTACATTTTAAGTCCTGAGCTGTGTTAAAAGATTAATTTTAAGGTCAGGCTTGTTATTTATTGTTTAATCACACTGGTCACATTGTAAACCATGTGTTTCATGCCTTAACAGATGATTTTTAAGTATTTCTTGTTGCTGGTTACATAATTGCATTTTAAATCCTTAGATTTGTTTATTAAAACATGTTTTTTAGGAAATCTTTTCATTGGTTGCTCCAACATATTCACGATTTAACTATATTCAGCAAAGCAAGTATCTGATACAGACCAATTCTTCGTTGTATCTGTTACTCTTTTACTCGTGACCCGCTGCCGGACTGTGCGTAAGCTATACGAGAAGGGGATCCTCTACTTTACTACTTTTCATCTTAAATTATGGTAACCGAGGCTGGAGTAGAGCCACGCCATTTGTTTTTTTAATCACAATTGATCGTGTATGTGATTTAATATGTGTTTTTGTACTAACTTGTTGTATCACGTTTTCCTCTGGCATTTATGTTTCCTGTGTGTAGTTTTACGCATTTGTTGAACTGCATTTGATTCGATTACCTAATTATGTACAATTTGAAATGTTTTATTTGTGTATTTTCTCTTGTATGTTGTTGTCGTAGTTGATTTATTTAAAATTTAATGTACATATTTGTGTGGCTACATCGGGGGTTTTTGTCCCGAAGAAGGTTTCCCTGATATCGCCTTGTGTGCGTAATATGTTCTTTCTTTTTCATATGCGCAAAATTCGGCATTTTCATTCGTGTCATTCATATGGGTCGATTGCTACTGAGAATCAAAAGTATTAAATCGAAATCTTTTCTTAATGCTCCCCTAATTAATTTATATCAAAATTGTAAATAGGTTTCTTGTATGTAACTTGAAAAATTTTGCGTTTGATGCTCATGCCCTCATTGATTATTAATCTATTCTGGGAACCGGAGAGAATAACTAAACTAGAATTTAGTATTTGCGTAAAACTCGAATTTTTATTCCAATAATTTCACGGCGCGAGTGATATTTTAGTAAAAATTAGATTTATAATTATAATTTATAATTTCCTTAATTTCTCCGATTTTCCACAACAAAAAATTACAAATGAGCAGATGAATAGACACAAAATTTTACAATCTACAAAAAATTTATTTACAACTTTGCTGTAAAATAATTAGGGGAGAAAATATTTCAATATAAAGAAATTACCATTGAAAACCATATGGTGCGTAAACCGTTTCTACACCATGTATGTATACGACAACATGCGAGAAGGGATATGGTGTGAAAATATGTAATAATCCTGGATGTCCCCCAAGCTGGCACTGGAATCGTGACCGCAAATAACATATTGGGTTTCTGAATACCATAGCAGAAACAAAGACTTGTGTATTGTGTTAAGGAAAGACTGTTTGTTGAGAGAGGTGTTGAATGGAAGTGTTGAGGAGAACTCAGGCAAGGAAGAGAAGGGTATGCGATTATGAAGAGAAGAGCTGCTGACAGAGAGAAGCAGAGAGCGCAAAGGACCGTTGATGATAGCTGAATAGGTATGGAAAAATTTAAAAAAACAATTAACAGCCCTGTGATGTACTTATTAGAAACTTAACGTGCAAGTTACCTTAAGTTTAACGTTAGTGATACATCGCAGCGCTGATTGTCATATGGTTCATGCCCGCTTTTCGTGCGGAACAGCCTGTATCACATTCCACCTCGGCCGTGTATAATGCGCTCGCGCTGATGGGACTAATGTACTATTTTTGTGCAGGGAATAGTAATTATAATTAATGCAGCTGTTGCTGAAATAATTTACTTGCATCCACAAAAGAAGATTTACTTGCTTATATTCGCGCCATAAACCCTATCTCATAAAGCTGCCCTTTGAGATGGCGCCACCGGCGTACGATAATTGTAACCTCTATACGTCAATGAGTGAATCTTTAAGTAAAAGAGACGTAATGGTAGTTTGGGAGTGCTAGTGGTATTAAATAACATGTCCATAGAGACTCGCTCCAGTTCGGCCCTTTTTAAAAGGGCAGAACAATTAAAGCGTTGGGAAGAATCGGATACGAATCGCGAGTCGATAACGCCAAAGCAAAAACCTAAAAAAGTGAAATTCTCGTCCGGTTGTGTATTTCTGGCAGCGTGTGCCGCGGGTGACAAGGAAGAAGTGCTACGCCTAATCGAAAAGGGGGCCGATATCGACACGGCGAACGTCGACGGCCTGACGGCATTACATCAGGTAACTACCTAATTTCCGAGAATTTTAGGAATGGACGCCTTTTTCTAAAAGGGCGCACCTGTAGCGATGTTCCAATTTAAATTAAATCCACACCAACAATATGGCTCCATCAGCTGAGTAATTAAAAGTTGTCTCCTTTAATTGTTATCTAATTAGCCTCTTGGATGATAATACCTTTGTTACTCCCACATTATTTAACAGCTGTCATCAGTAATGTCAATGGCCTCTAATTAATAACAGTCTGTGATTGTGATCAAATTCAAATTACCGAGATCCAAAATTCGTAGCAAAGTGGCATTCGCACGACTCTCTAACTAAGAATCACGGTGCAGTGGTCATGGTAACCTGTTTGTATAATGATAAGATAGAGCTGGCATAACGAATTTACACTATCTAATTCCCTCGTTACATCTAATTAGTTTGCGATTAAATCGTGATCATCTAGGTCAAAACATATTTTCGATACAATTTACGAGGCTTATGTCATCTTTGCATTCACATAAAACAAGAAAAAAAGTGGAGGCATTTGTAAGAGTTTTCTATATATAACTTTGTACTAATAAGCAATTGAAATTTTAAAATAGACTCCGAATGTATAAATCAGTATTGGCGAGAAACTTGGGATTAATGAAATGCTTCGACCAGCTTTGACGTATTCCCCCCGGGTTTAAATTTAGATTACAGTTTTCTTCATTTTATTTTCCCAATATACGGAAGTACATACTCCGAGATCGATCACCAAAAAAAATCCTGCATCACTTAGCCGGTGTTAAACAGCTGTAGTGGAATGTATAAATATAAATTTATTTTATAACCGATGATCTTCGAATAATGAAAAGGATTTTTAAATTTAGGTATCGGGTAAGAGAGTGGCGGTGGATGTAAATGCATTCTTGTAATAAAGGAGTAAATTTAATGCATTGTCTAGACAGATAGACTGTAAAATGCCAGCTATCTTGACCGGGGACCAATAAATTAATTAGGTTTTATTTCTATTGGTGACTGCAGTTTAGGTGTTGAAGTTCGGTTGCATTGTGGTCTTTTTGCAGGTTGGGATTTGCATATCCACTCATCATTGATTAAGATGGCCTTGTATTTCTTTTTGTAATGTAACATCATTAACTCGATATGTAATATCCTGGATAATTGTGGTTTTTATACAGGAAAATGTTATTTACATTAGCATCAGTGTTTGTAAATAGAGTAAGTAGCCTGAGGTTCAACTTTACTTTGTTGCATTGTGATACCATTTTCCTTATTTTTCCTCAAACCATTAGAACGTGATAATAATGTGTAAATGATCATTGTGTAAATAGGTATCAGAAAAAGTATTGCTTAATGTTTTGGACTCACCAGCCGAATGTTGTCTGGGACCGGGAGGCAGTTGTACCTGAACTTGACTTAATCCCATTGAAGTAATAGTTTTAGTGTAAACAAAATAAACAACTTAATTTTGATATGAACACTAGTTGCAATAATAGTAAATACACTTACTCTTACCCGAGCTCTTACTATTATTTTACAAACAAAAAATATCAAAGTCTTATGATGTACATACCTATCAGATCCGTCACCAATAACCGCCATTCGTTACGTAACTTTAACAGAGTTCTGTAACCTACTCTTAAACAGAAAAGTCGAGGGAAAAGTATTTTTTACTATGACATATCACTTACTGCTTAGGTTTAGCAAAGGAGGAAAATTTTGTCTTTGGTTTTGTTTTAGACAGTCTTAAACTCGGTCTTAAATGTAGAGAGAGTGGTAAGTATTCATTATACGTAATGCTCGACAGCCACAATCCGATATACCTTCAGTCCCACCCAACTCGAATTACCGGGATTCCACTGTAGTGAAATTCGATTGGGGGGACACTTTCAAAATAGGTGTCCCATTTTCGACACTTATAACTAAGGTATCTTCGTAGTATTGTTAGTTGAGCGGTGTGTCCGAGATTGTGTCACTGTGGAAACTGCCAAAATCCCAATTTTTCTACAATTTCCAAAGTCTTCTAAGGACGACATGTGAATTCTAGGTACTTCTAGTGACTGCCTCATTCTGCACATGAATTACGTTGGCTGCCCAGGAATTCCATTGACTGCTAAGTCGCTGCTAACTAGTTCCATAGACTATCGACGATTTCTCCAGACTGCAATATAATTTATAACGCATTTTTGAAAAAATACGCTGTTATATTCGTTATGGCTGGCTGGCCGGCTGTCGGGTGAGATCTCAGCAACTATAATAGCTAGAGACTTCAAATTATCACTAAAAGCTTTCTGCTATAGTGTAGATGTACAGGCTCTAGTCTATTTTGAGTTAGATTACTTGTAAGATCGATAGTTTAAGAAAATAATTTCGATATGGTTTTCGTAGGTGCTATAATTTTACCGTTAGATAGCGCTACCAGTATAAAAACTTAATTATTTACTTTGTCATTTGTTTTATAAACTAAAGACCTACCCTCAATTGAAATTAAATAAAATTAATTATTTAACGCAGCCAAAATTACTCGTGAGATCAATAATTTTAAACTTCGCTAATAAAATACTGGACCTGTATTACCAAAAATGCGCTTTAATCATGCATATGCTGATTTACAACTTGTTTGATATGACTTTGTATCTTATTGATATTGTTATGTAATCGTTATACACTGTGTTCCAGAAGTAATGTATAAAATCAGTAGTAATTAAATGGAGGCGTGTTCGAAAAAACGGATCTGTTGATTGTAATTTTTTAATAAGGTAGTGTAAATTTATATATACAGGGTGATTCCTATAGTACCTGCCACCGTTTGGGAGCGTGTAGGTGGTGCGTAGGGGAGTATTTTGATATAGGACACTTGGGGTCGGAAATCTAAAATAAGGGTGCCAGAGCCAAATTTACCTTCTGGAATTTCGCGCCTGTAGGTAGGCAACCCAACCGGCCGGCGGTGCACACGGAGCGATCTCAGGCGGCGATGTGTGGCTGACACTTGATCAGAATTTTGTTTAAACCCACGAAATCCCGTCTGCAACGACGCGTATCAAGTGAATAAACACTATGGCAATAGTATAATAATAGTTGGCTAGATGTAGGAAGAACAACGGTGGCCACGTTGAACACTTGTAAACGTTATTGCTTTTGACTGTCGTTTTCCCTCCTTCCCTCCCATGTCGCTTCCTCGCGCTAACTCGCTCTGCATCGCTCCGCGCGAAACGTCGGTCGGTTGGGTTGCCTACATACAGGCGTGAAATTCCAGAAGATAAATTTGGTTCTGGCGCCCTTATTTTAGATTTCCGACCCCAAGTGTCCTATATCAAAATACTCCCCTAGGCACCCCCTATACGCTCCCAAACGGTGGCAGGTACTATAGGAATCACCCTGTGTATATGTATAGTTCTGCACAAACAAACAAAAATCTAAATGTTCCATTTCGAGACATCATGAAGACTGCTTGAGGTTAGTTTACCGACAGTTTCGAGTATTGCAAAATTAAAAAATTTAAATTATGACCCAATTCTTGTTTCATTAATATAAAAACCATGCAGGTCGCAATTAATCGGGTTTTACTGCCCAACCAGGCGTTACGACCGACTAATTGTACGCGATTAATAATTGTGGCACCTTGCGCTACATTAAAAATCTATATGAAGGAGGAATAATTTAATTGTAATTACAGTTCGATGCGAGGAAATTCCTAACAGGATTTTGAACCATCCAACCTTGCAAGGTCATCGAGCACCTTTAAAAAAGTATAACGTGAAAGAAAGTGGACGCCCTGCGACCGTCAATTATCGTAATTAGTGTTATATCCCACATTCCTTTTTTATTGGCGATACGGTGATCGTACATGTAGTTTTCGGGGAAGGTCTTAGACGACACTACTATTACCTAGTAGTGGAGTAGAGATCTGAATGTGAATAGAGGATCTGGTATACTCGGGCGCCTTTGGATAACAATAAATTGTGTATGCCAGTGGCGCTGGTCCACCGGAAATGTAATTTCTTGTCGGCGTGTAGTAATGAGAGTTATTTGTTCGAGATAAAAATATTGACCTTTAGGTCAAAATGCCACTTAGATAAGCGGGAAAACAGTAAAGTTCGTCATAAAATTTGTTTCAATTGCGAGGATCACTGACCAGGGCGGTATCGAGTAGGTACCAATTTTTTGTTGTTTTGTGAGTTTTGTGTGGTACTGACCTGTGATATTGAACATAATACGTGCCTTTGCTTATCGTGTTACGCTTCGATTTCGTTTTTTCTAATAATATAGTCGCCTTGTACCTACCTTTTTATAAAATATTGGTTGTAGTATCTTGAGGCCCATAATGAGGGTAAGATTTAGTTGTATTACTAGTTCCAGTTTGAGTTTCTAAATAGTATTGTGGTAGTCGGAAATGCAAGACTCTTTTCCACCAATTTTCCGCCAAAAAGAAAAACTTGTTGCTTTTTATCATACGGTTCGGAAATGCGAATAGTTTTGTATCATAGATCGCGCTTAGTAAAATGGAAAACATCCCGTTTTAAATACCATCATTGTAGGTAACAAGAAGTATAAAAATACACAAAACGATACAAACAGCTTTAGAGATTTGAATTAAACAAATATAAACCATACATACCAATAAATACTTATATATTTTTCTCAATATTTTAAATTTTAATATCACGAGGGTCTCCGGACACTCGGGGTCTCGCTCGGGGTATTCCATGATGTGCTGAGATTTATTTGGTTGTTTCTGTATTGGTCCTTTAATTAAAGTACTGGTTATTCACGACACGACCAGATTATCATTACGTAATATTCCTTCTATGATTACTAAATCTTCTTCTGCTAGTCTACTCAAAACATTAATTAAAATGGGTAATCTATACGTCCTAATCATCAAAATATTTCGCTTCTTTGGTGCTGATGTGCGACTCAGCCCATGTCACCTTCGAAAGCAGGCCAGTTTCTTAACTGGTTTCTCTAGCAAACATATTTTTCTTAGTTACATATCGCAGAATCCCATCAGATTCGGAAGAATTTGCAACCTATATCGTCATTGTAAAAATTTTCCCTTAAATGATGCAGGTATCGCCATTATGTCCCATTCTAGATGTTTTGATTTGAGTAAGATTCAAGTATTCACAGAACCGCCTTCCCTCACCTCGCTACTAACGATAGAGTTGCAACTTTTTAAGAGTATGGGTTTATGCTAAGTGGGTTGAGTAAGATCTGGACTACAATGGATTCTTTGTTTCAGATCTACATCAAGTATAGAATGAATTGCTGCTCCGGTGGAAAGGGCCCTGGTGGTGGACGTTTCATAACTCGAGTACTAGGCCTTTTCCTTTTGTGGGGCCTAGTCATCTTCGCCATCATACAACTGAAGAGTATACCACTGGAGGTACACGTACCGCATCTAAACAGCCGCTTACTACTTCAGAAACGTTTGGATCCACTGACCCGACATGCGGACTCGACTACCGAAGCGATCGACGAAGAGCCTTTCATTGACAAAAGTCCGAGTTTATCCGAAGATATGCTTGTTGACGACATACAAAAGCGAATGCCTAACTTTCCCATCGCCTACTGGAACAAGAACAAGAATAAACCCATGGGCTTTAACAACACGTGCGCGCGTTTCCCTAGCATGTTTGATTTGGAGTTTAACAATATATACTGGCAGACGCTGAGGACTACAAACGGAACCTTTCAGTTATTCGGCGCGTACCTCGACTCCAGACCCAATAATCGTCTGGGACCCACCGTACGAATCTTAGGCATGATAGATCGAATAGAGCCTACCGTGCCGACGTACTGCCAGTTTTGGTTCGACGGCAAAAAGGAACCGGTAATTGCGAAAAACTTTGAATACAAGTACATCTGGTACAAAAAATGGGGCAACTACAAACAGGGAATATACCAACCCTACCTCATAGCCTGTGTAATTCCCGCCGAGTATAGGAATGCAGTACCTGAATCGATTTCGCTTGTCGAAAAGGCCTGTGATAATTCTACCAATAATCTGAGGGTTATTTACAATAAACCGAAGGAGAAGAAAGATTTCGCAGTATGCGTTAAGGGGTTAGACTTTCTACACGAAGACCTGTCTGTTAGGCTCGTCGAGTGGATTGAGCTGCTCAATCTGCTAGGTGCAGATAAGATCTTCTTCTACGAGCTGCAGGTGCATCCGAATATAAGTAAGGTGCTCAAATACTACGAGAAGGAGGGGAAGGTAAAGGTTACACCGATAAACCTCGCGGGTGGGCAGCCCAACGGCCCTTCATTTCAACATCTTTACTTGACAAAGAAAACCAATCATAAAAGACAGAATGAGGTGATCCCATACAACGATTGCTTCTATAAACATATGTACGAATACAAATACATAGCGCTGCTTGACATTGACGAGGTGATCATGCCTGTAGATGGAACTTCGTGGAAGGAGCTGATGGCACGTGTGCTACCCAAGGCCTTAAAGATAAACAAAGAGGAGAGGGCTTCCTATAACGTTCGCAACGTATATTTCTTAGACGATTTGCTGCATAACCACGGCTGGTTTAAAGAAATTCCTCGATATATGCACATGCTGCAACACGTCTACCGCGCGAAGAATTTCACGAAACCAGGCCAGTACGTTAAGTGCTTCCATAATACAGAAAAAGTTCTCATTTTACACAACCATTACCCTCTCGCCTGCCTGGGAAGCGGTTGTACTTCCTACCCGATTGACACGACTGACGCCCAACTTCACCACTATCGCGCCGATTGTGTCAAAACTTTGAAGAAGAGCTGCGAGGATTTTAAGAAGAACAGCGTAATGGACGTAACGATATGGAAGTTTAAACAACCGTTAGTTGCGAGAGTGTCGACCGCCCTTAGGACTTTAGGCTATTTCACCGTGGGCAGAAAATTCGAAGATCGCAGATGATAAATCAACTGCACTTTATTGGTGCTTGGGTGCTTGAAAATGACTGATGTGTGCTAATAGTTTCGCGAATGAAATGGATGTTCCTTAAAATGAAACTCTTCTTAAATAACCGTTCCTGTATTATATTATTTTTAAGGTATTTATTTTCATCTGTTTATTGTGATATCGATTAGTGGTTTACAATCCCGATGGAGCTTTGAATTTAATTTGCTCAATTATTTTACGATGATAGGTGTGAAAGGCGCTTGGGCGAGACGGGTCCAGTCACTTTTGCCATCTGTTACGAATGTAACTAGTTTATTTCTCAAATTTTAGCCATTATACAATTAAGAAGTGCCTTTTTAGTTTTAGGTACATGTATTATATTGTGATTATATTTGTTTTACTTTTACGACTACAACAGTGGTCAAAGTTATTTGTTGTGATAATTAGGGTGTGCTATAGGGGAATAAGTAAATATTGCTGGTATTATTGCAGACATTGTGAGCAATGTACATTGTACAGATGGTACGCAAGGCTACAATTGTCACATAATAAGAGATACGTTATGTTAGGTACAGAATGACATTACCTTTATGGAGTTAAAGATATCTGGAAGGTGTTAAAATGTCGCATACTTACACCGTGCGGGATGCAGTGCAAACCAATGTTGCTACAGGGCTGCAACCTGCAACAATGCCACAAAACAGTAAAAAGAACGGGCAGTGGGTCGAATAGAAATAGCTTCCTCTTGTAAGTCTGCCCTAAGCACTAAACTGTATCACTATAAAACGTTAGGTTTTAAATTATGTAGTATATGTACATATAGGTATTAAATACTTAACCTTTTTTTTACCTTTGTCATAAAAATCTAAAAAGAATTTATCATGTGACCTTAGACACGTGCGTTACTATTTTTTATACGAGTACTTAAATGATCATTGAAGTACATCCTATATAGGTGTAATATTATTAGAAACATTTGAGTTAAAGTTTATCGAAATATTTTGACCAATGAGATCGTAATCACAAGGACGGGACCAATACTGGTATGGACAACATGTTCAATGACAATACGCTGTTAAGCATTTGCTCACTGTATCACAAAAAAATAGATTTTAAATACGTATAGCAATCTTTTCCTATAATGTACATAATATATACAGAATGTGAAGGGGATACTATTAGATTTTATAGCGGTGTATTTAGTTCTTTGTAAATTGACGGCTTTCAGGTTTTTTTAAAATTACCTTTAATTTGTTCCGCTTTTATTACATTTTCTAAACGGAATTTTATTGGAACACAAAAATGCAAAACTTTGCTCATTTAATTGTTAATCGTTATCTTCGATAACAACAAAGTTACCCATACAATCGCACTCGAATATCCTGTGTGCATTATTTTAAACCTTGAAAACTGTAAAGTACAAGAAAATGTAGAGAAACATTAGTAAAAGTATTGGGTCTACGCAATTCCTTAAATGCGTGACCGATAGCTGTCCAAACCACCGGACTAGGGACTACTAATATTTTCAAATACACTGATCGCAAATATAAGCACGTAAGCGTTATAATTTTATAAATAACCTACGTTTTTGTACTCCGTGGACTAAATCAAAGTGTTTTATAATTTATTTAGATTGGGCGTCCGACCATTAGTCGAATTTAAATTGCTTTTAAAAAAGTGACAGCCAATGGGGCGGCTGGAGCCTCACCAATCGCACTAATCAATGTATTGCACAGTTATTATTTGGTATGCAACTGTGTTTAATCACACAATCAACTCACTGATAGTGATAACTTCTTAACGCGAGCTCTCAAATTAATTAACATTAGACGTGACCTGAAATTTACACGGCCTTCTTTCAATCAAAATTTTGTTGCTTTCTTGTTTAATAAAAGTATAATTTTTATAGCCAAAAGCGCTTTTCCAATCGTTTCCCAAATCTTCTCAGCTTTCCGTGCCATTAGAAGGAAAATTGATACAAAATTTCAGCCAAATCGGCCTGCTTCTTACAAAGTTGTACGTACCTAATTCAATACATATCGATTTTATTGGCAAAAAGGCATTTATATCTTCGATCCGCTTCCAAAAACAAAAGCCTGATTGGAACATCCTATGTGTTAAATATGGCTTCAACACCAATGATCTTATAAGTGGGAGTATGGAGGCAAGTGTAATATTAAGTGCGCTGAAAGACGATGTTAAAGAACAATATAGACTAAAAGCGGTTAATAGTATCAGACATCCCCTATACAAAGAACTGGATCAACTTAACAAATATGTTTAATCTTGTTGGCAATTATATTAGCTGGATCTTTTATAAAGTCAGGGGGGAATTGATATATATCTAAATAAATACAATTACGAACAAAGAAAATTATGCTCCATTATGTAATTTTCAGGAAGATGAAGACCTATTTCACTTTGTTGGGGTTTGTCCAATATTGAAAACAATTCGTAGAAAATACCTAAGTACATAAAAATGTGCTGACACTTGTTGAGTTCAAAGAATATTTAAACGGTAAAGACTGGATAGCACTCGCAACTTATTGTACATTTGCATGGAAGTGCAGACATTCTTTTGTTCAGGAATTTAACTACTAATTTCACGTTTATAAGAGTTGTGCTTCTTTTTATTTTTTTTATTTTTTTTCATAAAATGAATAAGGCAACGACCCCTCAGGCGGTCATAATGATGGGGTGCATTAAGTTGCAACCCCCACTAAAAAGGATAGCAAATCTATTAATACCGTTATTTTGTACTAATTGTGTACTTATTTGTACCACGGATATCAAATTTTGTACCACTACATTTTAATCGTTAGGACCAAATCTACATTGGGGTTGCAACTAAACGCCACCACCCCAAATATTCAGATTCTTAAACACGTTTGTACCATAATTTTGTACTCATTTTGTACTAATTTGTACCGTAAATAATAAGTTTTCTACCACTAACTTTTAACCACTAGGACCAAATCCATCAAATTGGTTTTTTGCCCATAACTTTTGATTGAGACGTCTAATCGAAAAAGTACGAATCGTTTTGGATTCTAAGCACCAAAATTAATTTCGACCGGAAAAAAATATTTTCTTATAGAAGATGGCCTGTAGAATCCATAATAACAACAGTTACAAGATCGGGCTACTAGATCAAAAGTTATAGCCCTTTGAATATATGTTTCAGAAATTTAATATTATAATAAATATAGGTGTCATTTTCAGTTAATTAAAAGTGTGATATTTTCTCAAGGGTTACTTATATGTTTCAGAAATGCTGGTAATCGTGATTTTTAATGCACTTACTTTTAATTATTAATATCATGTAACTTCTTTTTTAGTTTTTAAATAAAACATTTATTTAGTAATAATGATTTTACAATGTCCACAATAAGTGATTGTGATGGGCCAGCACTATTCCTATGTAATTTCACCACTTGTACAGCACTGGTACAGAATTAGTAACCTGTATGTATTAACATGTGGTAAGGTGACACATTGGTCAGCAGTTTCCTTATTTGGTATAATGCCCCATGGCGTGGCTATTAAGTACCCAGAAATATTGCTAGAATTAAGATATTTTGTTTACTAGCATCGGAAAATTTAAAATTTTACATTCTTTTGTCTGTCAAGTATCAGCGTGTTACTAGCACATATTAGAACAGTGCCCAGTAAGCACCATCATCAATTCATTATGATAAAAAGGTGAAGAACACCTTCCGTTGATTAATCCGAAAAAAAAGAGTACCTATTGGCCAATATTTAATGGGAAAGCATATTCAGCGCAAAGCGTAACTCCATTCTTTGGATAAGACCGGTAATATTACCTACATTAATTAGATTATATCAAAGGATATGGGTTTTTGTCTGCAACCATTTATGCCGAAATACAAGTGCAGATATGTGAACAAAGGCAATCTAATCTGAAATGAAAAGAAGAACAGACGAACTGTGAACTGCTGAATTACAGACTATTAAACGATGATGCTGAATGGAGGATCTGAAGTCGAACATCTTTTACACATTGGCCGAGAGTGCGGTGGTGGTGGTTAAGATTGTATGGTTTGTGGATCTGGTACAACTACAAGCTTCACTTTAAGACTTACGAAATTTTGACACACAATAATTGTCGTTATGACATCAACGTGCGTTTACATTCTTTGCCGTTAAAGAAGGAAAGTGCGCATCCTTACTCGAATCAAGGTTGTTTACTAATGTACCAAATACACGTTTAAACCATAAACAAAATTAATAACCCCGAACTTCTTTAACTTATATAAGGCGCGAAATCGTTCTCCTGTTTGCCAAAATGTTTCAAGTCGTTTTTATGGTTTGTTTCTGCCTGAATTTGGCGTATACCATTTCACCATGCGGCACATCGTGCCCCACAAACACGTCCGCGTACTACGAACTTGGTGAGTTCCATGTCTTTGTCGTTTCATCGATTAATTGCATGTCAGCAGGGTACTACTGGAGAGATTACTTCGGTGTCGTTCCGTATGACGCATTCCCTGGTGGACAGGGAGAGTCCGGACACCAAACGTACATCGGGCAGGTTTACTCCACCAATTACGAACTGCTTCCAGGTACCATCTACAACGGATGCCACCAGTTGCGCACCTCGGCCCGCGACAAAGAGCTTATTTTTGAGAAAAACATGAAGGTAAACAATAGCTATCTCATGTTAAATCTAATTACCACTGCAGATTCTTGCAACAGACCATAGCGCTAAGCTAAAGTGGATACCCACAAAAAGAGACAGTCATCATCTCCTCACCGACTGTCATCTAGTCGTCGGAGGTGCGGAGGGGGGCGCAACGGTTAACATCGGTAGGATTAATTTTAACGGGCAGACTATTGTCGGTACTACATTCCCGGATAAAGTACCCAACAATGGATTGTGGATACCGGGACGTAACACATCCTTCGATAGTTACGAAATCTTGACGTACAACTGTTAGAAGTTTCATTATGTAGATTAGTAGATAAATTAGGATCCCTAATGGCAATTTAACATATTAAATAATTAAAATTAAATAACGCAATTAGTAATATGGAATTATGCAAATCTTAATTTACGCTACTTGTTCCTACGTGGAATAGATCTCTAATGCTAAGTTTTGCCACAGTGCAAAATAACATTAGGTACAGAATCACTAAAAGCATGACCCTGGTTATAGGTTCACTTGCACATCTCGGATGTCAGAACAATGCATTTCTTTGTATGCACTGGTTTAAATTTTTATTTTTTTTCAAACATATAGGTACAGGGTGGCGTAGAGATTAAATAATCATACAATAAACCAACGAAATGTGAAAATTATTGTTTTAATGTTGAAAATGCGTTACACAAGAGTGAAAATTATTATGCTGATGTCCATTGTGCCCAACACATTCTTCCGCGACGCAATGTGAGCTCGGCACGATTTCTTAGCCTAGTTTTGATACACAAAGCTCTTTAGATATCCCCATAGGAAGAAGTCGCACACGGAGAAGTCTTGCAGTGTGTCAGGTGGTTCCATCTTAAGTTGCAACCAGGTGTGCTGAATGTCAATATTTGAAAAGCAAGAAGCCGCGAAGCAAAAAATGCC